>NC_090451.1:18468710-19068710 GCF_031143425.1 Pleurodeles waltl | reverse complement strand
GCACAGGTTTGGTAGGTTTCCCTAGGTGCCGGCTGAGCTAGAGGCCAAAACCTACAGGTAGGCACTTCGCAAAAAACACCTCTGTTTTCTTCCAAAATTTTGGATGTGTCCACGTTGCGCTTTGGGGTGTTTCCTGTTGCGGGCGCTATGCCTACCCACGCAAGTGAGGTATCATTTTCATCGGGAGACTTGGGGGAACGCTGGGTAGAAGGAAATTTGTGGCTCCTCTCAGATTCCAGAACTTTCTGCCACAGAAATGTGAGGAACATGTGTTTTTTTAGCCAAATTTTGAGGTTTGCAAAGGATTCTGGGTAACAGAACCTGGTCCGAGCCCCGCAAGTCACCCCTCCTTGGATTCCCCTAGGTCTCTAGTTTTCAGAAATGCACAGGTTTGGTAGGTTTCCCTAGGTGCCGGCTGAGCTAGAGGCCAAAATCTACAGGTAGGCACTTCGCAAAAAACACCTCTGTTTTCTTCCAAAATTTTGGATGTGTCCACGTTGCGCTTTGGGGTGTTTCCTGTCGCGGGCGCTAGGCCTACCCACGCAAGTGAGGTATCATTTTTATCGGGAGACTTGGGGGAACGCTGGGTAGAAGGAAATTTGTGGCTCCTCTCAGATTCCAGAACTTTCTGCCACAGAAATGTGAGGAACATGTGTTTTTTTAGCTAAATTTTGAGGTTTGCGAAGGATTCTGGGTAACAGAACCTGGTCCGAGCCCCGCAAGTCACCCCTCCTTGGATTCCCCTAGGTCTCTAGTTTTCAGAAATGCACAGGTTTGGTAGGTTTCCCTAGGTGCCGGCTGAGCTAGAGGCCAAAATCTACAGGTAGGCACTTCGCAAAAAACACCTCTGTTTTCTTCCAAAATTTGGGATGTGTCCACGTTGCGCTTTGGGGTGTTTCCTGTCGCGGGCGCTAGGCCTACCCACGCAAGTGAGGTATCATTTTTATCGGGAGACTTGGGGGAACGCTGGGTAGAAGGAAATTTGTGGCTCCTCTCAGATTCCAGAACTTTCTGCCACAGAAATGTGAGGAACGTGTGTTTTTTTAGCCAAATTTTGAGGTTTGCAAAGGATTCTGGGTAACAGAACCTGGTCCGAGCCCCGCAAGTCACCCCTCCTTGGATTCCCCTAGGTCTCTAGTTTTCAGAAATGCACAGGTTTGGTAGGTTTCCCTAGGTGCCGGCTGAGCTAGAGGCCAAAACCTACAGGTAGGCACTTCGCAAAAAACACCTCTGTTTTCTTCCAAAATTTTGGATGTGTCCACGTTGCGCTTTGGGGTGTTTCCTGTTGCGGGCGCTATGCCTACCCACGCAAGTGAGGTATCATTTTCATCGGGAGACTTGGGGGAACGCTGGGTAGAAGGAAATTTGTGGCTCCTCTCAGATTCCAGAACTTTCTGCCACAGAAATGTGAGGAACATGTGTTTTTTTAGCCAAATTTTGAGGTTTGCAAAGGATTCTGGGTAACAGAACCTGGTCCGAGCCCCGCAAGTCACCCCTCCTTGGATTCCCCTAGGTCTCTAGTTTTCAGAAATGCACAGGTTTGGTAGGTTTCCCTAGGTGCCGGCTGAGCTAGAGGCCAAAATCTACAGGTAGGCACTTCGCAAAAAACACCTCTGTTTTCTTCCAAAATTTTGGATGTGTCCACGTTGCGCTTTGGGGTGTTTCCTGTCGCGGGCGCTAGGCCTACCCACGCAAGTGAGGTATCATTTTTATCGGGAGACTTGGGGGAACGCTGGGTAGAAGGATATTTGTGGCTCCTCTCAGATTCCAGAACTTTCTGCCACAGAAATGTGAGGAACATGTGTTTTTTTAGCCAAATTTTGAGGTTTGCAAAGGATTCTGGGTAACAGAACCTGGTCCGAGCCCCGCTAGTCACCCCATCTTGGATTCCCCTAGGTCTCTAGTTTTCAGAAATGCACAGGTTTGGTAGGTTTCCCTAGGTGCCGGCTGAGCTAGAGGCCAAAATCTACAGGTAGGCACTTCGCAAAAAACACCTCTGTTTTCTTCCAAAATTTTGGATGTGTCCACGTTGCGCTTTGGGGTGTTTCCTGTCGCGGGCGCTAGGCCTACCCACGCAAGTGAGGTATCATTTTTATCGGGAAACTTGGGGGAACGCTGGGTAGAAGGAAATTTGTGGCTCCTCTCAGATTCCAGAACTTTCTGCCACAGAAATGTGAGGAACATGTGTTTTTTTAGCCAAATTTTGAGGTTTGCAAAGGATTCTGGGTAACAGAACCTGGTCCGAGCCCCGCAAGTCACCCCTCCTTGGATTCCCCTAGGTCTCTAGTTTTCAGAAATGCACAGGTTTGGTAGGTTTCCCTAGGTGCCGGCTGAGCTAGAGGCCAAAACCTACAGGTAGGCACTTCGCAAAAAACACCTCTGTTTTCTTCCAAAATTTTGGATGTCTCCACGTTGCGCTTTGGGGTGTTTCCTGTTGCGGGCGCTATGCCTACCCACGCAAGTGAGGTATCATTTTTATCGGGAGACTTGGGGGAACGCTGGGTAGAAGGAAATTTGTGGCTCCTCTCAGATTCCAGAACTTTCTGCCACAGAAATGTGAGGAACATGTGTTTTTTTAGCCAAATTTTGAGGTTTGCAAAGGATTCTGGGTAACAGAACCTGGTCCGAGCCCCGCAAGTCACCCCTCCTTGGATTCCCCTAGGTCTCTAGTTTTCAGAAATGCACAGGTTTGGTAGGTTTCCCTAGGTGCCGGCTGAGCTAGAGGCCAAAATCTACAGGTAGGCACTTCGCAAAAAACACCTCTGTTTTCTTCCAAAATTTTGGATGTGTCCACGTTGCGCTTTGGGGTGTTTCCTGTCGCGGGCGCTAGGCCTACCCACGCAAGTGAGGTATCATTTTTATCGGGAGACTTGGGGGAACGCTGGGTAGAAGGAAATTTGTGGCTCCTCTCAGATTCCAGAACTTTCTGCCACAGAAATGTGAGGAACATGTGTTTTTTTAGCCAAATTTTGAGGTTTGCAAAGGATTCTGGGTAACAGAACCTGGTTCGAGCCCCGCAAGTCACCCCTCCTTGGATTCCCCTAGGTCTCTAGTTTTCAGAAATGCACAGGTTTGGTAGGTTTCCCTAGGTGCCGGCTGAGCTAGAGGCCAAAATCTACAGGTAGGCACTTCGCAAAAAACAACCTGTTTTCTTCCAAAATTTTGGATGTGTCCACGTTGCGCTTTGGGGTGTTTCCTGTCGCGGGCGCTAGGCCTACCCACGCAAGTGAGGTATCATTTTTATCGGGAGACTTGGGGGAACGCTGGGTAGAAGGAAATTTGTGGCTCCTCTCAGATTCCAGAACTTTCTGCCACAGAAATGTGAGGAACATGTGTTTTTTTAGCCAAATTTTGAGGTTTGCAAAGGATTCTGGGTAACAGAACCTGGTCCGAGCCCCGCAAGTCACCCCTCCTTGGATTCCCCTAGGACTCTAGTTTTCAGAAATGCACAGGTTTGGTAGGTTTCCCTAGGTGCCGGCTGAGCTAGAGGCCAAAACCTACAGGTAGGCACTTCGCAAAAAACACCTCTGTTTTCTTCCAAAATTTTGGATGTGTCCACGTTGCGCTTTGGGGTGTTTCCTGTCGCGGGCGCTAGGCCTACCCACGCAAGTGAGGTATCATTTTTATCGGGAGACTTGGGGGAACGCTGGGTAGAAGGAAATTTGTGGCTCCTCTCAGATTCCAGAACTTTCTGCCACAGAAATGTGAAGAACATGTGTTTTTTTAGCTAAATTTTGAGGTTTGCAAAGGATTCTGGGTAACAGAACCTGGTCCGAGCCCCGCAAGTCACCCCTCCTTGGATTCCCCTAGGTCTCTAGTTTTCAGAAATGCACAGGTTTGGTAGGTTTCCCTAGGTGCCGGCTGAGCTAGAGGCCAAAATCTACAGGTAGGCACTTCGCAAAAAACACCTCTGTTTTCTTCCAAAATTTTGGATGTGTCCACGTTGCGCTTTGGGGTGTTTCCTGTCGCGGGCGCTAGGCCTACCCACGCAAGTGAGGTATCATTTTTATCGGGAGACTTGGGGGAACGCTGGGTAGAAGGAAATTTGTGGCTCCTCTCAGATTCCAGAACTTTCTGCCACAGAAATGTGAGGAACATGTGTTTTTTTAGCCAAATTTTGAGGTTTGCAAAGGATTCTGGGTAACAGAACCTGGTCCGAGCCCCGCAAGTCACCCCTCCTTGGATTCCCCTAGGTCTCTAGTTTTCAGAAATGCACAGGTTTGGTAGGTTTCCCTAGGTGCCGGCTGAGCTAGAGGCCAAAATCTACAGGTAGGCACTTCGCAAAAAACACCTCTGTTTTCTTCCAAAATTTTGGATGTGTCCACGTTGCGCTTTGGGGTGTTTCCTGTCGCGGGCGCTAGGCCTACCCACGCAAGTGAGGTATCATTTTTATCGGGAGACTTGGGGGAACGCTGGGTAGAAGGAAATTTGTGGCTCCTCTCAGATTCCAGAACTTTCTGCCACAGAAATGTGAGGAACATGTGTTTTTTTAGCCAAATTTTGAGGTTTGCAAAGGATTCTGGGTAACAGAACCTGGTCCGAGCCCCGCAAGTCACCCCTCCTTGGATTCCCCTAGGTCTCTAGTTTTCAGAAATGCACAGGTTTGGTAGGTTTCCCTAGGTGCCGGCTGAGCTAGAGGCCAAAATCTACAGGTAGGCACTTCGCAAAAAACACCTCTGTTTTCTTCCAAAATTTTGGATGTGTCCACGTTGCGCTTAGGGGTGTTTCCTGTCGCGGGCGCTAGGCCTACCCACGCAAGTGAGGTATCATTTTTATCGGGAGACTTGGGGGAACGCTGGGTAGAAGGAAATTTGTGGCTCCTCTCAGATTCCAGAACTTTCTGCCACAGAAATGTGAGGAACATGTGTTTTTTTAGCCAAATTTTGAGGTTTGCAAAGGATTCTGGGTAACAGAACCTGGTCCGAGCCCCGCAAGTCACCCCTCCTTGGATTCCCCTAGGTCTCTAGTTTTCAGAAATGCACAGGTTTGGTAGGTTTCCCTAGGTGCCGGCTGAGCTAGAGGCCAAAACCTACAGGTAGGCACTTCGCAAAAAACACCTCTGTTTTCTTCCAAATTTTGGATGTGTCCACGTTGCGCTTTGGGGTGTTTCCTGTCACGGGCGCTAGACCTACCCACGCAAGTGAGGTTTCATTTTTATCGGGAGACTTGGGGGAACGCTGGGTAGAAGGAAATTTGTGGCTCCTCTCAGATTCCAGAACTTTCTGCCACAGAAATGTGAGGAACATGTGTTTTTTTAGCCAAATTTTGAGGTTTGCAAAGGATTCTGGGTAACAGAACCTGGTCCGAGCCCCGCAAGTCACCCCTCCTTGGATTCCCCTAGGTCTCTAGTTTTCAGAAATGCACAGGTTTGGTAGGTTTCCCTAGGTGCCGGCTGAGCTAGAGGCCAAAATCTACAGGTAGGCACTTCGCAAAAAACACCTCTGTTTTCTTCCAAAATTTTGGATGTGTCCGCGTTGCGCTGTGGGGTGTTTCCTGTCGCGGGCGCTAGGCCTACCCATGCAAGTGAGGTATCATTTTTATCGGGAGACTTAGGGGAACGCTGGGTGGAAGGAAATTTGTGGCTGCTCTCAGATGCTAGAACTTTCTGCCACAGAAATGTGAGGAACATGTGTTATTTTAGCCAAATTTTGAGGTTTGCAAAGGATTCTGGGTAACAGAACCTGGTCCGAGCCCCGCAAGTCACCCCTCCTTGGATTCCCCTAGGTCTCTAGTTTTCAGAAATGCACAGGTTTGCTAGGTTTCCCTAGGTGCCGGCTGAGCTAGAGGCCAAAATCTACAGGTAGGCACTTCGCAAAAAACACCTCTGTTTTCTTCCAAAATTTTGGATGTGTCCACGTTGCGCTTTGGGGTGTTTCCTGTCGCGGGCGCTAGGCCTACCCACGCAAGTGAGGTATCATTTTTATCGGGAGACTTGGGGGAACGCTGGGTAGAAGGAAATTTGTGGCTCCTCTCAGATTCCAGAACTTTCTGCCACAGAAATGTGAGGAACATGTGTTTTTTTAGCCAAATTTTGAGGTTTGCAAAGGATTCTGGGTAACAGAACCTGGTCCGAGCCCCGCAAGTCACCCCTCCTTGGATTCCCCTAGGACTCTAGTTTTCGGAAATGCACAGGTTTGGTAGGTTTCCCTAGGTGCCGGCTGAGCTAGAGGCCAAAACCTACAGGTAGGCACTTCGCAAAAAACACCTCTGTTTTCTTCCAAAATTTTGGATGTGTCCACGTTGCGCTTTGGGGTGTTTCCTGTCGCGGGCGCTAGGCCTACCCACGCAAGTGAGGTATCATTTTTATCGTGAGACTTGGGGGAACGCTGGGTAGAAGGAAATTTGTGGCTCCTCTCAGATTCCAGAACTTTCTGCCACAGAAATGTGAGGAACATGTGTTTTTTTAGCCAAATTTTGAGGTTTGCAAAGGATTCTGGGTAACAGAACCTGGTCCGAGCCCCGCAAGTCACCCCTCCTTGGATTCCCCTAGGTCTCTAGTTTTCAGAAATGCACAGGTTTGGTAGGTTTCCCTAGGTGGCGGCTGAGCTAGAGGCCAAAATCTACAGGTAGGCACTTCGCAAAAAACACCTCTGTTTTCTTCCAAAATTTTGGATGTGTCCACGTTGCGCTTTGGGGTGTTTCCTGTCGCGGGCGCTAGGCCTACCCACGCAAGTGAGGTATCATTTTTATCGGGAGACTTGGGGGAACGCTGGGTAGAAGGAAATTTGTGGCTCCTCTCAGATTCCAGAACTTTCTGCCACAGAAATGTGAGGAACATGTGTTTTTTTAGCCAAATTTTGAGGTTTGCAAAGGATTCTGGGTAACAGAACCTGGTCCGAGCCCCGCAAGTCACCCCTCCTTGGATTCCCCTAGGTCTCTAGTTTTCAGAAATGCACAGGTTTGGTAGGTTTCCCTAGGTGCCGGCTGAACTAGAGGCCAAAATCTACAGGTAGGCACTTCGCAAAAAACACCTCTGTTTTCTTCCAAAATTTTGGATGTGTCCACGTTGCGCTTAGGGGTGTTTCCTGTCGCGGGCGCTAGGCCTACCCACGCAAGTGAGGTATCATTTTTATCGGGAGACTTGGGGGAACGCTGGGTAGAAGGAAATTTGTGGCTCCTCTCAGATTCCAGAACTTTCTGCCACAGAAATGTGAGGAACATGTGTTTTTTTAGCCAAATTTTGAGGTTTGCAAAGGATTCTGGGTAACAGAACCTGGTCCGAGCCCCGCAAGTCACCCCTCCTTGGATTCCCCTAGGTCTCTAGTTTTCAGAAATGCACAGGTTTGGTAGGTTTCCCTAGGTGCCGGCTGAGCTAGAGGCCAAAACCTACAGGTAGGCACTTCGCAAAAAACACCTCTGTTTTCTTCCAAATTTTGGATGTGTCCACGTTGCGCTTTGGGGTGTTTCCTGTCACGGGCGCTAGACCTACCCACGCAAGTGAGGTATCATTTTTATCGGGAGACTTGGGGGAACGCTGGGTAGAAGGAAATTTGTGGCTCCTCTCAGATTCCAGAACTTTCTGCCACAGAAATGTGAGGAACATGTGTTTTTTTAGCCAAATTTTGAGGTTTGCAAAGGATTCTGGGTAACAGAACCTGGTCCGAGCCCCGCAAGTAACCCCTCCTTGGATTCCCCTAGGTCTCTAGTTTTCAGAAATGCACAGGTTTGGTAGGTTTCCTTGGTGCCGGCTGAGCTAGAGGCCAAAATCTACAGGTAGGCACTTCGCAAAAAACACCTCTGTTTTCTTTCAAAATTTTGGATGTGTCCACATTGCGCTTTGGGGTGTTTCCTGTCGCGGGCGCTAGGCCTACCCACGCAAGTGAGGTATCATTTTTATCAGGAGACTTGGGGGAACGCTGGGTAGAAGGAAATTTGTGGCTCCTCTCAGATTCCAGAACTTTCTGCCACAGAAATGTGAGGAACATGTGTTTTTTTAGCTAAATTTTGAGGTTTGCAAAGGATTCTGGGTAACAGAACCTGGTCCGAGCCCCGCAAGTAACCCCTCCTTGGATTCCCCTAGGTCTCTAGTTTTCAGAAATGCACAGGTTTGGTAGGTTTCCTTGGTGCCGGCTGAGCTAGAGGCCAAAACCTACAGGTAGGCACTTCGCAAAAAACACCTCTGTTTTCTTTCAACATTTTGGATGTGTCCACATTGCGCTTTGGGGTGTTTCCTGTCGCGGGCGCTAGGCCTACCCACGCAAGTGAGGTATCATTTTTATCGGGAGACTTGGGGGAACGCTGGGTGGAAGGACATTTGTGGCTCCTCTCAGATTCCAGAACTTTCTGCCACAGAAATGTGAGGAACATGTGTTTTTTTAGCCAAATTGTGAGGTTTGCAAAGGATTCTGGGTAACAGAACCTGGTCCGAGCCCCGCAAGTCACCCCTCCTTGGATTCCCATAGGTCTCTAGTTTTCAGAAATGCACAGGTTTGGTAGGTTTCCCTAGGTGCCAGCTGAGCTAGAGGCCAAAATCTACAGGTAGGCACTTCGCAAAAAACACCTCTGTTTTCTTCCAAAATTTTGGATGTGTCCACGTTGCGCTTTGGGGTGTTTCCTGTTGCGGGCGCTATGCCTACCCACGCAAGTGAGGTATCATTTTTATCGGGAGACTTGGGGGAACGCTGGGTAGGAGGAAATTTGTGGCTCCTCTCAGATTCCAGAACTTTCTGCCACAGAAATGTGAGGAACATGTGTTTTTTTAGCCAAATTTTGAGGTTTGCAAAGGATTCTGGGTAACAGAACCTGGTCCGAGCCCCGCAAGTCAACCCTCCTTGGATTCCCCTAGGTCTCTAGTTTTCAGAAATGCACAGGTTTGGTAGGTTTCCCTAGGTGCCGGCTGAGCTAGAGGCCAAAATCTACAGGTAGGCACTTCGCAAAAAACACCTCTGTTTTCTTCCAAAATTTTGGATGTGTCCACGTTGCGCTTTGGGGTGTTTCCTGTCGCGGGCGCTAGGCCTACCCACGCAAGTGAGGTATCATTTTTATCGGGAGACTTGGGGGAATGCTGGGTAGAAGGAAATTTGTGGCTCCTCTCAGATTCCAGAACTTTCTGCCACAGAAATGTGAGGAACATGTGTTTTTTTAGCCAAAGTTTGAGGTTTTCAAAGGATTCTGGGTAACAGAACCTGGTCCGAGCCCCGCAAGTCACCCCTCCTTGGATTCCCCTAGGTCTCTAGTTTTCAGAAATGCACAGGTTTGGTAGGTTTCCCTAGGTGCCGGCTGAGCTAGAGGCCAAAATCTACAGGTAGGCACTTCGCAAAAAACACCTCTGTTTTCTTCCAAAATTTTGGATGTGTCCACGTTGCACTTTGGGGTGTTTCCTGTCGCGGGCGCTAGGCCTACCCACGCAAGTGAGGTATCATTTTTATCGGGAGACTTGGGGGAACGCTGGGTAGAAGGAAATTTGTGGCTCCTTTCAGATTCCAGAACTTTCTGCCACAGAAATGTGAGGAACATGTGTTTTTTTAGCCAAATTTTGAGGTTTGCAAAGGATTCTGGGTAACAGAACCTGGTCCGAGCCCCGCAAGTCACCCCTCCTTGGATTACCCTAGGTCTCTAGTTTTCAGAAATGCACAGGTTTGGTAGGTTTCCCTAGGTGCCGGCTGAGCTAGAGGCCAAAATCTACAGGTAGGCACTTCGCAAAAAACACCTCTGTTTTCCTCCAAAATTTTGGATGTGTCCACGTTGCGCTTTGGGGTGTTTCCTGTCGCGGGCGCTAGGCCTACCCACGCAAGTGAGGTATCATTTTTATCGGGAGACTTGGGGGAACGCTGGGTGGAAGGAAATTTGTGGCTCCTCTCAGATGCCAGAACTTTCTGCACAGAAATGTGAGGAACATGTGTTTTTTTAGCCAAATTTTGAGGTTTGCAAAGGATTCTGGGTAACAGAACCTGGTCCGAGCCCCGCAAGTCACCCCATCTTGGATTCCCCTAGGTCTCTAGTTTTCAGAAATGCACAGGTTTGGTAGGTTTCCCTAGGTGCCGGCTGAGCTAGAGGCCAAAATCTACAGGTAGGGACTTCGCAAAAAACACCTCTGTTTTCTTCCAAAATTTTGGATGTGTCCACGTTGCGCTTTGGGGTGTTTCCTGTCGCCGGCGCTAGGCCTACCCACGCAAGTGAGGTATCATTTTTATCGGGAGACTTGGGGGAACGCTGGGTGGAAGGAAATTTGTGGCTCCTCTCAGATTCCAGAACTTTCTGCCACAGAAATGTGAGGAACATGTGTTTTTTTAGCCAAATTTTGAGGTTTGCAAAGGATTCTGGGTAACAGAACCTGGTCTGAGCCCCGCAAGTCACCCCATCTTGGATTCCCCTAGGTCTCTAGTTTTCAGAAATGCACAGGTTTGGTAGGTTTCCCTAGGTGCCGGCTGAGCTAGAGGCCAAAATCTACAGGTAGGCACTTCGCAAAAAACACCTCTGTTTTCTTTAAAAAAAATGGGATGTGTCCACGTTGCGTTTTGGGGCGTTTCCTGTCGCGGGCGCTAGGCCTACCCACACAAGTGAGGTATCATTTTTATTGGGAGACTTGGGGGAACATAGATTAGCAAAACAAGTGCTATTGCCCCTTGTCTTTCTCTACATTTTTTCCTTCCAAATATAGGAGAGTGTGTAAAAAAGACATCTATTTGAGAAATTCCCTATAATTCACATGCTAGTATGGTCACCCCGGAATTCAGAGATGTGCAAATAACCACTGCTCCTCAGCACCTTATCTTGTGCCCTTTTTGGAAATGCAAAGGTTTTCTTGATAGCAATTTTTTACTCTTTATATTTCAGCAAATGAATTGCTGTATACCCGGTATAGAATGAAAACGCACTGCAGGGTGCAGCTCATTTATTGGCTCTGGAGTCCAGCAGACGTAACGGTATATTGCTTTCCATAATCTGACATTGCAGGGAAAAATTACAGAGTAAAACGTAGAGAAAAATTGATGTTTTTTTCACCTCAATTTCAATATTTTTCTTTTTCAGCTGTTATTTTCTGTAGGAAACCCTTGTAGGATCTACACAAATGACCCCAAGTGAATAAATAATAGAATTAAAGAGAATTAAGTGATGAGAGTAGAAAGTGAAAAACTGATGTTGTATGTCCCTAGTAATTGCGACTGTGACTCTTGCAGGTGCTGTATCCAATCTTAGATGTGAAGAGGCAGACTGAGTACTGGCGTTCATCATCTCTGTGGCAGTATCTCTACCATCCCATTCCCCTTTCCCCCTCCGGGGTACTCAGCACGAAGGATTAATATTCGTTGTGAGTAGCTCGGGTCGGGACTGAGGAGTTATCTTCTGCTTCTGAGGAAATCAAATTGAAGTATCCTGACACACCCCTTCAGCTGTGTGTCCACACGACTCTCCACAGCCATGTGAACACACCACCTCCAGTACTGTCACCACTACAGCACAGCTGTGCGTCCTCACCATTCTCCACAGCCATATGGACACACACCACCTCCAGGACTGTCACCACTACAGATGAGTGTCCACACCACTTCTGTGTTTGTCATCACCACAGCCATGCAGACACACCCCCTCCAGGTCTGTCACCGCTACAGCTCTGTGTCCTCACCACTCTCCACAGCCATGTGGACACACCACCTCCAGCTCTGTCACTATTACAGCACAGCTGTGTGTCCTCACCATTCTCCACAGCCATGTGGACACACCACCTCCAGGACTGTCACCACCAGAGCACAGCTGTTTGTCCTCACCATTCTCCACAGCCATGTGGACACACCACCTCCAGGACTGTCACCACTACACCAGTGTGTCCACACCACTTCTGTGTTTGTCATCACCACAGCCACATCAACCCACCAACTCCAGGTCTGTCACAACTACAGCTGTGTGTCCACACCACTCTCCACAGCTATGTGGACACACACCACCTCCAAGTCTGTCACCACTAGAGCTGTGTGTCCACACCACTTTTGTGTCCGTCATCACCACAGTTCGTGGACACACCACCTCCAGGTCTGTCACCGCTACAGCTGTGTGTCCTCACCACTCTCCACAGCCATGCGGACACACCACCTCCAGGTCTGCCACCATTACAGCACAGCTGTGTGTCCTCACCATTCTCCACAGCCATGTGGACACACCACCTCCAGGACTGTCACCACCAAAGCACAGTTGTGTGTCCTCACCATTCTCCACAGCCATAAGGATACACCACCTCCAGGACTGTCACCAGTACAGCTGTGTGTCTATACAACTTCTGTGTTTGTCATCACCACAGCCACATGGACACACCACCTACAGGTCTGTCACCACTACAGCTGTGTGTCCACACCACTTCTGTGTTTGTCATCACCACAGCCACGTGAACACATCACCTCCAGGACTGTCACCACTACAGTTGTGTGTCCACACCACTTCTGTGTTTGTCATCACCACAACACGTGGACACACCACCTCCAGGTCTTTCACCACTACAGCTGGGTCCACACCACTCTCCACAGCCATATGAACACACCACCTCCAGGACTGTCACCACTACAGCTGTGTGTCCACACCACTCATCACAGCCTTGTGAACACAGCACCTCCAGGACTGTCACCACCAGAGCACAGCTGTGTGTCCTCACCATTCTCCACAGCCATGTGGACACAGCACGTCCAGGACTGTCACCACTACAGCTGTGTGTCCACACCACTTCTGTGTTTGTCATCACCACAGCCACGCGGAAACACAACCTGTCACGGATTCCACTGGGCTTACCGTCGAAGTTGATGAGGGTTGGGGAACGACCCCGGTTCCGGCAGGTTCTGCTCTGGCCGAGGTAGGGGCGACCCCTTCCGATAGCCACAGTGCTGTTTGACAGTAGCAAGCCACTACAGTCCGTGCCCTCCAGAAGGAGTCCCAGAGGAAAAACCCCAATAGGGTAAAAAATATCCAACAGGAACTCCCTGAAACAAAAGGAGGACACCAAGGCGTTAGAGCTGAAGATCCGAGGGTACAGGAAGACTGGAGACAAAGACAGGTCAGGAAATACTGGATTCACAAGAAGAAACCAGCCGGAGCGTGACTACCACCAAAGGAGTGTTGCAACGCAATGAACAAGCAGCTGAATTCCGCTTATATACCCCTAGACAGGAAGTAGGAAACAGGAAGTAGAAACACCACCATCTTGGATTGGGGAAAAGAGTATACTAGTGAATAAAGCACATGCGTCCAGACAGAGAGAAACAATGCATGCTCGGAAGAGAGGAAGTGGGCAGCATGCTGGGAAAGGGAAAAGGCAGGCATAAAAACACCACCATGTGCAGGTATTCGGCTTTTGCCTGTAAATACTGGTAAGTGGTGCAGCAGAAGTTTATGTAAAATAGTCTGAATGTAAAGCGCACTAAATGCGCTATGCGTGGCAGGTCTGAAACCCACTCGGGGTCTCAAGTCCCGCCGCGTCTGCCTTTGAGGCAGAAACGAAAGAAGGGGGCGCGGCGAGTGCCGCGACCCCTGACCGGGCTTGCGGCTTCTCCCGCGGCCTGTCTGCAAGCCGCGGCTTCTCCCGCAGCTTGCACACAGGCCGCGGTATTTAACAAATGCCGCACCGCGGCGACCTGAGCCTGCGGCCACGCCCTCCGCAGGAGCCGCGGCGTGACACAACCTCCCGTCTGTCACCACTATAGCTGTGTGTCTACACCACTTTCCACAGCCCTGTGGACATACCACCTCCAGGACTGTCACCACTACAGCTGTGTGTCCACACCACTCATCACAGCCATGTGAACACAGCACCTCCAGGACTGTCACCACCAGAGCACAGCTGTGTGTCCTCACCATTCTCCACAGCCATGTGGACACAGCATGTCCAGGACTGTCACCACTACAGCTGTGTGTCCACACCACTTCTGTGTTTGTTATCACCACAGCCACGTGGACACACCACCTCCAGGTCTGTCACCAGTACAGCTGTGTGTCCACACCACTCATCACAGCCATGTGAACACAGCACCTCCAGGACTGTCACCACTACAGCTGTGTGTCCACACCACTTCTCTGTTTTTCATCAACACAGCCACGTGGACACACCACCTCCAGGTCTGGCACTACTACAGCTGTGTGTCCTCACTACATCTGGGCTTGTCATCACCATAGACATGTGGACACACAACATCCAAGTCTGTCACCACTACAGCTGTGTGTCCTCACCACTCTCCACAGCCATGTGGACACACCACCTCCAGGTCTGTCAATGCCACAGCTGTGTGTCCTCACCACTCTTCACATGCATGTGGACACACCACCCCCAAGCCTGTCACTGCTACAGCTGTGTGTCCTCACTACTCTGCATAGCCATGTGGACACACAACCTCCAGGTCTGTCACCGCTACAACTGTGTCCTCACCATTCTCTACAGCCTAGTGGACACAGCACCTCCAGGTCTGTCACTGCTAGAGCTGTGTGTCCTCACCACTTCTGGGTTTTTCATCACCACAGCCATGTGGACACTCCACCTCCAGGTCTCTCACCACTACAGCTGTGTGTACACACTACTTCTGTGTTTGTCATCACCACAGCCACGTGGACACACCACCTCCAGGCCTGTCACCACTACAGCTGTGTGTCCTCCCCACATCTGGGCTTGTCATCACAACAGCCACATGGACACTCCACCACCAGGTCTGTCACCGCTACAGCTGTGTGTCCTCACCACTCTGCACAACCATGTAGACACACAACCTCCAGGTTTGTCACCGCTACAACTGTGTCCTCACCACTCTCCACAGCCTTGTGGACAGACCACCTCCAGGTCTGCCACTGCTACAGCTGTGTGTCCTCACCACGTCTGGGTTTTTCATCACCACAGCCATGTGGACAGTCCACCTCCAAGTCTGTCACCACTACAACTGTGTCTCCACACCACTTTTGTGTTTGTCATCACCAGAGCCACGTGGACACCACCTCCAGGTCTGTCACCACTATATCTGTGTGTCTACACCACTTTCCACAGCCCTGTGGACACACCACCTCCAGGTCTGGCACTACTACAGCTGTGTGTCCTCACTACATCTGGGCTTGTCATCACCATAGACATGTGGACACACAACCTCCAAGTCTGTCACCACTACAGCTGTGTGTCCTCACCACTCTCCACAGCCATGTGGACACACCACCTCCAGGTCTGTCAATGCCACAGCTGTGTGTCCTCACCACTCTCCACAGGCATGTGGACACACCACCCCAAGCCTGTCACTGCTACAGCTGTGTGTCCTCACTACTCTGCATAGCCATGTGGACACACAACCTCCAGGTCTGTCACCGCTACAACTGTGTCCTCACCACTCTCTACAGCCTAGTGGACACAGCACCTCCAGGTCTGTCACTGCTAGAGCTGTGTGTCCTCACCACTACTGGGTTTTTCATCACCACAGCCATGTGGACACTCCACCTCCAGGTCTCTCACTACTACAGCTGTGTGTACACACTACTTCTGTGTTTGTCATCATCACAGCCATGTGGACACACCACCTCCAGGCCTTTCACCACTACAGCTGTGTGTCCTCACCACTCTGCACAACCATGTAGACACACAACCTCCAGGTCTGTCACCGCTACAACTGTGTCCTCACCACTCTCCACAGCCTTGTGGACAGACCACCTCCAGGTCTGTCACTGCTACAGCTGTGTGTCCTCACCACGTCTGGGTTTTTCATCACCACAGCCATGTGGACACTCCACCTCCAGGTCTGTCACCACTACAACTGTGTCTCCACACCACTTTTGTGTTTGTCATCACCAAACCCACGTGGACACACCACCTCCAGGTCTGTCACCACTATAGCTGTGTCTCCTCACCACTCTCCACAGCCATGTGGACACACCACTTCCAGGTCTGTCACAGCTACAGCTGTGTGTCCTCACCACTTCTGGGTTTGTCATCACCACAGCCACGTGGACACTCCACCTCCAGGTCTGTCATCACTACAGCTGTGTGTCCACACCACTCTCCACTGCCCTGTGAACACACCACCTATAGGACTGTCACCACGACAGCTGTGTGTCCACACCACTTCTGTGTTTGTCATCACCACTCTCCACAGCCATGTGGACACACCACCTCCAGCTCTGTCACCTTTACAACACAGCTGTGTGTCCTCACAATTCTCCACAGCCATGTGGACACACCACCTCCAGGACTGTCACCACTACAGCTGTGTGTCCACACCACTTCTGTGTTTGTCATCACCACAGCCATGTGGACACACCACCCCCAGGACTGTCACTAATACAGCTGTGTGTCCACACCACTTCTGTGTTTGTCATCACCACAGCCACGTGGACACACCACCTCCAGGTCTGTCACCACTACGTCTGTGTGTCCTCACCACTCTCCACAGCCATTTGGACACACGACCTCCAGGACTGTCACCACTACAGCTGTGTGTCCATACTACTTCTGTGTTTGTCAACACCACAGCCATGTGGACACACCACCTCCAGGTCTGTCACTACAGCTGTGTCTCCTCACCACTCTACATAGCCATGTGGACAGACCACCTCCAGGTCTGTCACCGCTACAGCTGTGTGTCCTCACCACTCTCCACAGTCATGTGGACACACCACCTACAGGACTGGCACCACTACAGCTGTGTGTCCACACCAGTTCTGTGTTTGCAATCACCAGCGCCCTGCAGAGACACCACCTCCAGGTCTGTCACCACTACAGCTGTGTGTCCACACCACTTCTGTGTTTGTCATCACCACAGCCACTTGGACACACCACCTCCAGGTCTCTCACCACTATAGCTGTGTGTCCACACCACTTCTGTATTTGTCATCACCACAGCCATGTGGACACACCACCCCCACGACTGTCACTAATACAGCTGTGTGTCCACACCACTTCTGTGTTTGTCATCACCACAGCCACGTGGACACACCACCTCCAGGTCTGTCACCACTACGTCTGTGTGTCCTCACCACTCTCCACAGCCATTTGGACACACCACCTCCAGGACTGTCACCACTACAGCTGTGTGTCCATACCACTTCTGTGTTTGTCAACACCACAGCCATGTGGACACACCACCTCCAGGTCTGTCACTACAGCTGTGTCTCCTCACCACTCTACATAGCCATGTGGACAGACCACCTCCAGGTCTGTCACCACTACAGCTGTGTCTCCTCACCACTCTACATAGCAATGTGGACACACCACCTACAGGACTGGCACCACTACAGCTGTGTGTCCACACCAGTTCTGTGTTTGCCATCACCACCGCCCTGCAGAGACACCACCTCCAGGTCTGTCACCACTACAGCTGTGTGTCCACACCACTTGTGTGTTTGTCATCACCACAGCCACTTGGACACACCACCTCCAGGTCTCTCACCACTATAGCTGTGTATCCTCACCACTCTCCACAGCCTGTGTTTGTATTCACCACAGCCACGTCGACACACCACCTCCAGGTCTGTCACCACTATAGCTGTGTGTCCTCACCACTCTCCACAGCCATGTGGACACACCACCTCCAGGTCTGTCACCGCTGCAACTGTGTCCTCACCACACTCCACAGCCTTGTGGACAGACCACCTCCAGGTCTGTCACTGCTACAGCTGTGTGTCCTCACCACGTCTGGGTTTTTCATCACCACAGCCATGTGGACACTCCACCTCCAAGTCTGTCACCACTACAACTGTGTCTCCACACCACTTCTGTGTTTGTCATCACCAAAGCCACATGGACACACCACCTCCAGGTCTGTCACCACTACAGCTGTGTGTCTTCACCACTTCTGGGTTTGTCATCACAACAGCCACGTGGACACTCCACCGCCAGGTCTGTTGCCACTACAGCTGTGTGTCGACACCACTCTCCACAGCCATGTGGACACACCACCTCCAGGACTGTCACCACTACAGCTGTGTGTCCACAACTCTTCTGGTTTTGTCATCACCACATCCACAAGGACACAACACCTCCAGGTCGTTCACCACTACAGCTTGGTATCCTCACCTCTCTCCACAGCCATGTGGACGCACCACCTCCAGGTCTGTCACCATTACAGCACAGCTGTGTGTCCTCACCATTCTCCACAGCCATGTGGACACACCACCTCCAGGTCTGTCACTACAGCTGCGTCTCCTCACCACTCTACATAGCCATGTGGACAGACCACCTCCAGGTCTGTCACCGCTACAGCTGTGTATCCTCACCACTCTCCACAGTCATGTGGACACACCACCTACAGGACTGGCACCACTACAGCTGTGTGTCCACACCAGTTCTGTGTCTGCCATCACCACCGCCCTGCAGACACACCACCTCCAGGTCTGTCACCACTACAACTGTGTGTCCACACCACTTCTGTGTTTGTCATCACCACAGCCACTTGGACACACCACCTCCAGGTCTCTCACCACTATAGCTGTGTATCCTCACCACTCTCCACAGCCTGTGTTTGTATTCACCACAGCCATGTCGACACACCACCTCCAGGTCTGTCACCACTATAGCTGTGTATCCTCACCACTCTCCACAGCCATGTGGATACACCACCTCCAGGTCTGTCACCGCTACAACTGTGTCCTCACCACTCTCCACAGCCTTGTGGACAGAAAACTTCCAGGTCTGTCACTGCTACAGCTGTGTGTCCTCACAACGTCTGGGTTTTTCATCACCACAGCCATGTGGACACTCCACCTCCAAGTCTGTCACCACTACAACTGTGTCTCCACACCACTTCTGTGTTTGTCATCACCAAATCCACGTGGACACACCACCTCCAGGTCTGTCACCACTACAGCTGTGTTTCTTCACCACTTCTGGGTTTGTCATCACAACAGCCACGTGGACACTCCACCACCAGGTCTGTTGACACTACAGCTGTGTGTCCACACCACTTCTGTGTTTGTCATCACCACAGCCACTTGGACACACCACCTCCAGGTCTCTCACCACTATAGCTGTGTATCCTCACCACTCTCCACAGCCTGTGTTTGTATTCACCAAAGCCACGTCGACACATCACCTACAGGTCTGTCACCACTATAGCTGTGTATCCTCACCACTCTCCACAGCCATGTGGACACACCACCTCCAGGTCTGTCACCGCTACAACTGTGTCCTCACCACTCTCCACAGCCCTGTGGACAGACCACCTCCAGGTCTGTCACTGCTACAGCTGTGTGTCCTCACCACGTCTGGGTTTTTCATCACCAAAGCCACGTGGACACACCACCTCCAGGTCTGTCACAACTACAGCTGTGTGTCTTCACCACTTCTGGGTTTGTCATCACAACAGCCACGTGGACACTCCACCACCAGGTCTGTTGCCACTAGAGCTGTTTGTCCACACCACTCTCCACAGCCATGTGGACACACCACCTCCAGGACTGTCACCAGTACAGCTGTGTGTCCGCACGTCTTCTGGTTTTGTCATCACCACATCCACAAGGACACAACACCTCCAGGTCGTTCACCACTACAGCTTGGTATTCTTACCTCTCTCCATAGCCATGTGGACGCACCACCTCCAGGTCTGTCACCATTACAGCACAGCTGTGTGTCCTCACCATTCTCCACAGCCATGTGGACACACCACCTCCAGGTCTGTCACTACAGCTGCGTCTCCTCACCACTCTACATAGCCATGTGGACAGACCACCTCCAGGTCTGTCACCGCTACAGCTGTGTATCCTCACCACTCTGCACAGTCATGTGGTCACACCACCTACAGGACTGGCACCACTACAGCTGTGTGTCCACACCAGTTCTGTGTTGGCCATCACCACCGCCCTGCAGACACACCACCTCCAGGTCTGTCACCACTACAGCTGTGTGTCCACACCACTTCTGTGTTTGTTATCACCACAGCCACTTGGACACACCACCTCCAGGTCTCTCACCACTATAGCTGTGTATCCTCACCACTCTCCACAGCCTGTGTTTGTATTCACCACAGCCACGTCGACACATCACCTCCAGGTCTGTCACCACTATAGCTGTGTATCCTCACCACTCTCCACAGCCATGTGGACACACCACCTCCAGGTCTGTCACCGCTACAACTGTGTCCTCACCACTCTCCACAGCCTTGTGGACAGACCACCTCCAGGTCTGTCACTGCTACAGCTGTGTGTCCTCACCACGTCTGGGTTTTTCATCACCAAAGCCACGTGGACACACCACCTCCAGGTCTGTCACAACTACAGCTGTGTGTCCTCACCACTTCTGGGTTTGTCATCACAACAGCCACGTGGACACTCCACCACCAGGTCTGTTGCCACTACACCTGTGTGTCCACACCACTCTCCACAGCCATGTGGACACACCACCTCCAGGACTGTCACCACTACAGCTGGGTGTCCACACGTCTTCTGGTTTTGTCATCACCACATCCACAAGGACACAACACCTCCAGGTCGTTCACCACTACAGCTTGGTATCCTTACCTCTCTCCATAGCCATGTGGACGCACCACCTCCAGGTCTGTCACCATTACAGCACAGCTGTGTGTCCTCACCATTCTCCACAGCCATGTGGACACACCACCTCTAGGTCTGTCACTACAGCTGTGTCTCCTCACCACTCTACATAGCCATGTGGAGAGACCACCTCCAGGTCTGTCACCGCTACAGCTGTGTGTCCTCACCACTCTCCACAGTCATGTGGACACACCACCTACAGGACTGGCACCACTACAGCTGTGTGTCCACACCAGTTCTGTGTCTGCCATCACCACCGCCCTGCAGACACACCACCTCCAGGTCTGTCACCACTACAGCTGTGTGTCCACACCACTTCTGTGTTTGTCATCACCACAGCCACTTGGACACACCACCTTCAGGTCTCTCACCACTATAGCTGTGTATCCTCACCACTCTCCACAGCCTGTGTTTGTATTCACCACAGCCATGTCGACACACCACCTCCAGGTCTGTCACCACTATAGCTGTGTATCCTCACCACTCTCCACAGCCATGTGGATACACCACCTCCAGGTCTGTCACCGCTACAACTGTGTCCTCACCGCTCTCCACAGCCTTGTGGACAGAAAACCTCCAGGTCTGTCACTGCTACAGCTGTGTGTCCTCACAACGTCTGGGTTTTTCATCACCACAGCCATGTGGACACTCCACCTCCAGGTCTGTCACCACTACAACTGTGTCTCCACACCACTTCTGTGTTTGTCATCACCAAATCCACGTGGACACACCACCTCCAGGTCTGTCACCACTACAGCTGTGTGTCTTCACCACTTCTGGGTTTGTCATCACAACAGCCACGTGGACACTCCACCACCAGGTCTGTTGACACTACAGCTGTGTGTCCACACCACTTCTGTGTTTGTCATCACCACAGCCACTTGGACACACCACCTCCAGGTCTCTCACCACTATAGCTGTGTATCCTCACCACTCTCCACAGCCTGTGTTTGTATTCACCACAGCCACGTCGACACATCACCTCCAGGTCAGTCACCACTATAGCTGTGTATCCTCACCACTCTCCACAGCTATGTGGACACACCACCTCCAGGTCTGTCACTGCTACAACTGTGTCCTCACCACTCTCCACAGCCTTGTGGACAGACCACCTCCAGGTCTGTCACTGCTACAGCTGTGTGTCCTCACCACGTCTGGGTTTTTCATCACCAAAGCCACGTGGACGCACCACCTCCAGGTCTGTCAGAACTACAGCTGTGTGTCTTCACCACTTCTGGGTTTGTCATCACAACAGCCACGTGGACACTCCACCACCAGGTCTGTTGCCACTAGAGCTGTGTGTCCACACCACTCTCCACAGCCCTGTGGACACACCACCTCCAGGACTGTCACCACTACAGCTGTGTGTCCACACCTCTTCTGGTTTTGTCATCACCACATCCACAAGGACACAACACCTCCAGGTCCTTCACCACTACAGTTTGGTATCCTTACCTCTCTCCATAGCCATGTGGACGCACCACCTCCAGGTCTGTCACTACAGCTGTGTCTCCTCACCACTCTACATAGCCATGTCGACAGACCACCTCCAGGTCTGTCACCGCTACAGCTGTGTGTCCTCACCACTCTCCACAGTCATGTGGACACACCACGTACAGGACTGGCACCACTACAGCTGTGTGTCCACACCAGTTCTGTGTCTGCCATCACCACCGCCCTGCAGACACACCACCTCCAGGTCTGTCACAACTACAGCTGTGTGTCCACACCACTTCTGTGTTTGTCATCACCACAGCCACTTGGACACACCACCTCCAGGTCTCTCACCACTATAGCTGTGTATCCTCACCACTCTCCACAGCCTGTGTTTGTATTCACCACAGCCACGTCGACACACCACCTCCAGGTCTGTCACCACTATAGCTGTGTATCCTCACCACTCTCCACAGCCATGTGGATACACCACCTCCAGGTCTGTCACCGCTACAACTGTGTCCTCACCGCTCTCCACAGCCTTGTGGACAGACCACCTCCAGGTCTGTCACTGCTACAGCTGTGTGTCCTCACCACGTCTGGGTTTTTCATCACCACAGCCATGTGGACACTCCACCTCCAAGTCTGTCACCACTACAACTGTGTCTCCACACCACTTCTGTGTTTGTCATCACCAAATCCACGTGGACACACCACCTCCAGGTCTGTCACCACTACAGCTGTGTGTCTTCACCACTTCTGGGTTTGTCATCACAACAGCCACGTGGACACTCCACCACCAGGTCTGTTGCCACTAGAGCTGTGTGTCCACACCACTCTCCACAGCCATGTGGACACACCACCTCCAGGACTGTCACCAGTACAGCTGTGTGTCCACACGTCTTCTGGTTTTGTCATCACCACATCCACAAGGACACAACACCTCCAGGTCGTTCACCACTACAGCTTGGTATCCTTACCTCTCTCCATAGCCATGTGGACGCACCACCTCCAGGTCTGTCACCATTACAGCACAGCTGTGTGTCCTCACCATTCTCCACAGCCATGTGGACACACCACCTCTAGGTCTGTCACTACAGCTGTGTCTCCTCACCACTCTACATAGCCATGTGGACAGACCACCTCCAGGTCTGTCACCGCTACAGCTGTGTGTCCTCACCACTCTCCACAGTCATGTGGACACACCACCTACAGGACTGGCACCACTACAGCTGTGTGTCCACACCAGTTCTGTGTCTGCCATCACCACCGCCTTGAAGACACACCACCTCCAGGTCTGTCACCACTACAGCTGTGTGTCCACACCACTTCTGTGTTTGTCATCACCACAGCCACTTGGACACACCACCTCCAGGTCTCTCACCACTATAGCTGTGTATCCTCACCACTCTCCACAGCCTGTGTTTGTATTCACCACAGCCATGTCGACACACCACCTCCAGGTCTGTCACCACTATAGCTGTGTATCCTCACCACTCTCCACAGCCATGTGGATACACCACCTCCAGGTCTGTCACCGCTACAACTGTGTCCTCACCGCTCTCCACAGCCTTGTGGACAGAAAACCTCCAGGTCTGTCACTGCTACAGCTGTGTGTCCTCACCACGTCTGGGTTTTTCATCACCACAGCCATGTGGACACTCCACCTCCAAGTCTGTCACCACTACAACTGTGTCTCCACACCACTTCTGTGTTTGTCATCACCAAATCCACATGGACACACCACCTCCAGGTCTGTCACCACTACAGCTGTGTGTCTTCACCACTTCTGGGTTTGTCATCACAACAGCCACGTGGACACTCCACCACCAGGTCTGTTGACACTACAGCTGTGTGTCCACACCACTTCTGTGTTTGTCATCACCACAGCCACTTGGACACACCACCTCCAGGTCTCTCACCACTATAGCTGTGTATCCTCACCACTCTCCACAGCCTGTGTTTGTATTCACCACAGCCACGTCGACACATCACCTCCAGGTCTGTCACCACTATAGCTGTGTATCCTCACCACTCTCCACAGCCATGTGGACACACCACCTCCAGGTCTGTCACCGCTACAACTGTGTCCTCACCACTCTCCACAGCCTTGTGGACAGACCACCTCCAGGTCTGTTACTGCTACAGCTGTGTGTCCTCACCACGTCTGGGTTTTTCATCACCAAAGCCACGTGGACGCACCACCTCCAGGTCTGTCACAACTACAGCTGTGTGTCTTCATCACTTCTGGGTTTGTCATCACAACACCCACGTGGACACTCCACCACCAGGTCTGTTGCCACTAGAGCTGTGTGTCCACACCACTCTCCACAGCCATGTGGACACACCACCTCCAGGACTGTCACCACTACAGCTGTGTGTCCACACCTCTTCTGGTTTTGTCATCACCACATCCACAAGGACACAACACCTCCAGGTCGTTCACCACTACAGCTTGGTATCCTTACCTCTCTCCATAGCCATGTGGACGCACCACCTCCAGGTCTGTCACTACAGCTGTGTCTCCTCACCACTCTACATAGCCATGTGGACAGACCACCTCCAGGTCTGTCACCGCTACAGCTGTGTGTCCTCACCACTCTCCACAGTCATGTGGACACACCACGTACAGGACTGGCACCACTACAGCTGTGTGTCCACACCAGTTCTGTGTCTGCCATCACCACCGCCCTGCAGACACACCACCTCCAGGTCTGTCACCACTACAGCTGTGTGTCCACACCACTTCTGTGTTTGTCATCACCACAGCCACTTGGACACACCACCTCCAGGTCTCTCACCACTATAGCTGTGTATCCTCACCACTCTCCACAGCCTGTGTTTGTATTCACCACAGCCACGTCGACACACCACCTCCAGGTCTGTCACCACTATAGCTGTGTATCCTCACCACTCTCCACAGCCATGTGGATACACCACCTCCAGGTCTGTCACCGCTACAACTGTGTCCTCACCGCTCTCCACAGCCTTGTGGACAGACCACCTCCAGGTCTGTCACTGCTACAGCTGTGTGTTCTCACCACGTCTGGGTTTTTCATCACCACAGCCATGTGGACACTCCACCTCCAAGTCTGTCACCACTACAACTGTGTCTCCACACCACTTCTGTGTTTGTCATCACCAAATCCACGTGGACACACCACCTCCAGGTCTGTCACCACTACAGCTGTGTGTCTTCACCACTTCTGGGTTTGTCATCACAACAGCCACGTGGACACTCCACCGCCAGGTCTGTTGACACTACAGCTGTGTGTCCACACCACTCCCCACAGCCATGTGGACACACCACCTCCAGGACTGTCACCACTACAGCTGTGTGTCCACACCTCTTCTGGTTTTGTCATCACCACATCCACAAGGACACAACACCTCCAGGTCGTTCACCACTACAGCTTGGTATCCTCACCTCTCTCCACAGCCCTGTGGATGCACCACCTCCAGGTCTGTCACCATTACAGCACAGCTGTGTGTCCTCACCATTCTCCACAGCCATGTGGACAGACCACCTCCAGGTCTGTCACCGCTACAGCTGTGTGTCCTCACCACTCTCCACGGTCATGTGGACACACCACCTACAGGACTGGTACCACTACAGCTGTGTGTCCACACCAGTTCTGTGTTTGCCATCACCACCGCCCTGCAGACACACCACCTCCAGGTCTGTCACCACTACAGCTGTGTGTCTACACCACTTCTGTGTTTGTCATCACCACAGCCACTTGGACACACCACCTCCAGGTCTCTCACCACTATAGCTGTGTATCCTCACCACTCTCCATAGCCTGTGTTTGTATTCACCACAGCCACGTCGACACATCACCTCCAGGTCTGTCACCACTATAGCTGTGTATCCTCAACACTCTCCACAGCCATGTGGACACACCACCTCCAGGTCTGTCACCGCTACAACTGTGTCCTCACCACTCTCCACAGCCTTGTGGACAGACCACCTCCAGGTCTGTCACTGCTACAGCTGTGTGTCCTCACCACGTCTGGGTTTTTCATCACCACAGCCATGTGGACACTCCACCTCCAAGTCTGTCACCACTACAACTGTGTCTCCACACCACATCTGTGTTTGCCATCACCACCGCCCTGCAGACACACCACCTCCAGGTCTGTCACCACTACAGCTGTGTGTCCACACCACTTCTGTGTTTGTCATCACCACAGCCACGTGGACACTCCACCACCAGGTCTGTTGCCACTATAGATATGTGTCTACACCACTCTCCACAGCCATGTGGACACACCACCTCCAGGACTGTCACCACCAATGTTCCCTGTAAGGCGCGCAAACCTTTCCTTCCCCCATCGCGCAGGCCCCTTTGGCAAGCACGCTGTAGGAGGCTGGACTGGCTTGTAGTGAGTACCAAGGGGTACTTGCACCTTGCACCAGGCCCAGTTATCCCTTATTAGTGTATAGGGTGTCTAGCAGCTTAGGATGATAGATAATGGTAGCTTAGCAGAGCAGCTTAGGCTGAACTAGGAGACGTGTGAAGCTACTACAGTACCACTTAGTGTCATATGCACAATATCATAAGAAAACACAATACACAGTTATACTAAAAATAAAGGTACTTTATTTTTATGACAATATGCCAAAGTATCTTAGAGTGTACCCTCACTGAGAGGATAGGAAATATACACAAGATATATATACACAATAGCAAAAATCTGCAGTATAGTCTTAGAAAACAGTGCAAACAATGTATAGTTACAATAGGATGCAATGGGGAAACATAGGGATAGGGGCAACACAAACCATATTCTCCAGAAGTGGAATGCGAACCACGAATGGACCCCAAACCTATGTGACCTTGTAGAGGGTCGCTGGGACTATTAGAAAATAGTGAGAGTTAGCAAAATAACCCTCCCCAAGACCCTGAAAAGTGAGTGCAAAGTGCACCAAAGTTCCCCTAAGGACAAAATAGTCGTGTTAGAGGGAAGATGCAAGGAAAACACAAATCAGCAATGCAACAACGATGGATTCCTGACTGAGGGTACCTGTGGAACAAGGGGACCAAGTCCAAAAGTCACAAGCAGCTCGGAGATGGGCAGATGCCCAAGAAATGCCAGCGGTTGGTGCAAAGAAGCTCTTACTAGGCTGAAGAACTGTGAATACTGCAGGAACGACAAGGGCTAGAGACTTCCCCTTTGGAGGATGGATCCCCCACGCCTTGGAGAGTCGTGCAGAAGTGTTTTCCCGCCGGATGGACGCCAACAAGCCTTGCTACACGCAAATCGTGCGTTTGGCGTTTTTGGACGCTGCTGGGGCCCTGGAGGGACCAGGAGGTCGCAAATTGGACCTGCAGAGAGAGGGGACGTCGAGCAAGACAGAGAGCCCTCACTGAAGCAGGTAGCACCCGGAGAAGTGCCAGAAACAGGCACTACGAGGATGCGTGAAACGGTGCTCGCCGAAGTTGCACAAAGGAGTCCCACGTCGCCGGAGACCAACTTAGAAAGTCGTGCAATGCAGGTTAGAGTGCCGTGGACCCAGGCTTGGCTGTGCACACAGGATTTCCGCCGGAAGTGCACAGGGGCCGGAGAAGCTTGCAAAGTCGCGGTTCCCAGCAATGCAGCCCAGCGAGGTGAGGCAAGGACTTACCTCCACCAAACTTGGGCTGAAGAGTCACTGGACTGTGGGGGTCACTTGGACGGTATCGCTGGATTCGAGGGACCTCGCTCGTCGTGCTGAGAGGAGACCCAAGGGACCGGAGATGCAGCTTTTTGGTGCCTGCGGTTGCAGGGGGAAGATTCCGTCGACCCACGGGAGATTTCTTCGGAGCTTCTGGTGCAGAGAGGAGGCAGACTACCCCCACAGCATGCACAAGCAGGAAAACAGTCGAGAAGGCGGCAGGATCAGCGTTACAGAGTTGCAGTAGTCGTCTTTGCTACTATGTTGCAGGTTTGCAGGCTTCCAGCGCGGTCAGCGGTCGATTCCTTATCAGAAGGTGAAGAGGGAGATGCAGAGGAACTCGGCTGAGCTCATGCATTCGTTATCTAAAGTTTCCCCAGAGACAGAGACCCTAAATAGCCAGAAAAGAGGGTTTGGCTACCTAGGAGAGAGGAAAGGCTACTAACACCTGAAGGAGCCTATCAGCAGGAGTCTCTGACGTCACCTGGTGGCACTGGCCACTCAGAGCAGTCCAGTGTGCCAGCAGCACCTCTGTTTCCAAGATGGCAGAGGTCTGGAGCACACTGGAGGAGCTCTGGACACCTCCCAGGGGAGGTGCAGGTCAGGGGAGTGGTCACTCCCCTTTCCTTTGTCCAGTTTCGCGCCAGAGCAGGGGCTAAGGGGTCCCTGAACCGGTGTAGACTGGCTTATGCAGAATTGGGCACATCTGTGCCCAACAAAGCATTTCCAGAGGCTGGGGGAGGCTACTCCTCCCCTGCCTTCACACCATTTTCCAAAGGGAGAGGGTGTCACACCCTCTCTCAGAGGGAGTTCTTTGTTCTGCCATCCTGGGCCAGGCCTGGCTGGACCCCAGGAGGGCAGCTGCCTGTCTGAGGGGTTGGCAGCAGCAGCAGCTGCAGTGAAACCCCAGGAAGGGCAGTCTGGCAGTACCAGGGTCTGTGCTACAGACCACTGGGATCATGGAATTGTACCAACAATGCCAGGATGGCATAGAGGGGGCAATTCCATGATCATAGACATGTTACATGGCCATATTTGGAGTTACCATTGTGAAGCTACATATAGGTAGTGACCTATATGTAGTGCACGCGTGTAATGGTGTCCCCGCACTCACAAAGTTCAGTGAATTGGCTCTGAACAATGTGGGGGCACTTTGGCTAGTGCCAGGGTGCCCTCACACTAAGTAACTTTGCACCTAACCTTTACCAGGTAAAGGTTAGACATATAGGTGACTTATAAGTTACTTAAGTGCAGTGTAAAATGGCTGTGAAATAACGTGGACGTTATTTCACTCAGGCTGCAGTGGCAGGCCTGTGTAAGAATTGTCAGAGCTCCCTATGGGTGGCAAAAGAAATGCTGCAGCCCATAGGGATCTCCTGGAACCCCAATACCCTGGGTACCTCAGTACCATATACTAGGGAATTATAAGGGTGTTCCAGTAAGCCAATATAAATTGGTAAAATTGGTCACTAGCCTGTTAGTGACAATTTGAAAGTAATGAGAGAGCATAACCACTGAGGTTCTGGTTAGCAGAGCCTCAGTGAGACAGTTAGGCACCACACAGGGAACATATACATGCACACCTATGAGCACTGGGGCCCTGTGTGACAGGGTCCCAGTGACACATACATATAGGCCCCAAACCTATGAGCACTGGGGTCCTGACCAGCAGGATCCCAGTGACACATAACAAACATACTGAAAACATAGTGTTTTCACTATGAGCACTGAGGCCTGGCTATCAGGATCCCAGTGAGACAGTGAAAACAGTGACAAACACCCTGACATACACTCACAAACAGGCCAAAAGTGGGAGTAACAAGGCTAGAAAGAGGCTACCTTCTCACACAACCCCCCCCCCAAACGAAGGACAATAAGGCTAACCTTGGCCAGTTGAGACTTTATTGTCTAAGTGGTGATAAGTAGAGAGTAGCTCTGCAATAGACTGGTTACTCCCTTTATCATCCACTATAAGGTTACTTCCCTGTGGGGATGTAAACCACCCTGTTTGAAGTTTTTTAGCTAAGCAACAATGTGAAGATGTATTTTCAGAGTTTCTATCAGTAAGTTTTAGTTTAGAGCAGTGGGAATTGTCCACTGAACCTATTTGTAGTGATGGAAATGCCAGACAGGGATGCTGTCTCAGAAAAGCCATAGCTGGGCAAAAACTTTGTCCATCTGGCTGGAAGAGAGAACAGGGATGCTGTTTCTCTTGAGTTGGAGCAGGGCAGGGATGCTGTCCTATCAGCTCCACACTAGGGCAGGGATGCTGTCCTAAGTGTTGTGAGGCAGTGCAGAGTTTCTGCACTAAAGTTTCTCTGGGAGGGTTGGAGGGATGCTCCATGTTAACTAAAATGGTGCTCTTTTTCTCACCAATGTTAGTTATCCCACAGAGAGGTACTTCTACCTCAGGGAGTCCAGCTTTGCCAGCTGATGATTCCCTTGGAACAGGTGCCACCCCAGGAGAGGTTTCTCCCACCACAGGAATAGTATCCTGAATGGTAGGGTGGTTAGGGGATACTGTGATACCCTTTTTACCTGTTGATGGAGAGGGATCCTGAGTTTTCAGGCCTTCTCTCCTTTGCTTTTTCATTTCACTTGAAATGAGAGGGAACAATTCCTCAGGGATGCCCAGCATGGCTGCATGGGCATAAAACTCTACATCAGCCCAACCTGAGGCCTCTAGGTCATTACCTAAGAGACAGTCTACAGGTAAGCTAGGTGATACCACCACCTGCTTAGGGCCAGTAACTCCACCCCAACTAAACTGAATTATAGCTAAGGGAAGAAACTTAGTGGAGTTATGGACATCAATAATCTTATACTGTTGTCCAATGATGTGTTGTTCAGGAGGCACTAGGTTTTCAGTCACCAAAGTGAAACTGGCACCTGTGTCCCTGTAGGCCAAGGCCTCAACACCATTTATTGAAACTGTCTGCCTGTACTTATCCATTGTAAGGGGACAAGCAGCCAGTGTGGCAAGGCCAGTGCCACTAGGTGTGACATAAACTGTCTTGGGACTGATTACATCAGTTTCCACTATGGACCCATAAGTGAACCCAACTACACCCTTTGCTTGACTGTTGCCAGCAGTCCCACCACTAGTACCACTACTGCTAGGGGCACTAGAGCTTGATGTATTAGTGGTGGTAGGCTCAGGGGGTTTACCTGGACAGGACTTATCCCCTGGCCTATGGCCTCTGTTTTTACACACAAAGCACCAAGGCTTTTTAATGTGTGCAGGTTGGGAAGAAGAGGAAGAATTTGTTTTATCCCCACCCTCTGAAGAGTGTTTAAGATTTGAAGTGGGATCTTTGGTTTTACCCTTATCCCCATGCTTATCTTGAGATTTTTCACCATCTTTCTTCTTATTGCCATCTTTGTCATCCCCTGTATGAACTTTTCTGTTCACCCTTGTTCTGACCCATTTGTCTGCCTTCTTTCCCAATTCTTGGGGAGAGGTCAGATCAGAGTCTACCAGGTACTGGTGCAACAAATCAGACACACAATTATTAAGTATATGCTCTCTCAGGATTGTGTTATACAGGCTTTCATAATCAGTAACTTTACTGCCATGTAACCACCCCTCCAAGGCTTTCACTGAATGGTCAATGAAATCAACCCAGTCTTGTGAAGACTCCTTTTTGGTCTCTCTGAACTTTATCCTGTACTGTTCAGTGGTTAAGCCATAACCATCCAGGAGTGCATTCTTAAGAACTGTAAAATTATTGGCATCATTTTCTTTCACAGTAAGGAGCCTATCCCTACCTTTTCCACTAAATGATAGCCATAGGATAGCAGCCCACTGCTTTTGAGGGACATCCTGTACAGCACAGGCCCTCTCAAGTGCAGCAAACCACTTGTTAATGTCATCCCCCTCCTTATAAGGGGGAACTATCTTGTGCAGATTCCTGGAATCATGCTCTTTTGCAGGATGACTATGGGGAATACTGCTGCTGCCACCATGGGTATCTAAACCCAACTTCTGTCTTTCCTTCTCTAATTCTAAAGACTGTCTATCCAAATCCAGCTGTTGCTTCTTGAGCTTCAGTCTGGTTTGTTCCACTCTCAATCTATTGAGCTCCCTTTCTAACAATCTGTCATCAGGGTGGGTGGGAGGGACATTTCTAGATACAGAGGTATGATGGGAATGAACAGAAGGAGACCTGTCCCTTACAGAGGGCACCCTAACAGCTTGGCTACCAGTATAATGTGAGAGCACACCACCAGTATGGTGTGATTCAACCTCTGTACCAACTATGCTAGACTGTCTAGTAATGGGCAGGCTGAGAAGTTTCTTTCCTGAACCTTTTCCTGGGGGAGTCCCTGGATCAGATTGAGAACCATTAGCTACTTTTTCACCAGATTGGGCACTTATGGCCTTATCCTGTACTCTAAGCATATTAATTAACAGTTCTAAGGAAGGATTCTTCCCTACACTCAAACCTCTCTCTATGCAGAGACTCCTTGCTCCTTTCCAGCTAAGGTGATCATATGCAATTTTGGACAGTTCAACATTTTTTCCTGTGCCAGACATTTTTTAGAGAGAGTTAAAGTGATAGAAAAAGAGAAAAAAGTTTTCAGAACTTTTTGGAAAGACAGAAAAAACTTTTTAAACTTTTAAGAACTTTTTGAAAGTTTTAGAAGTACTTTTCAGCACTTAGAAAAGAGTGAAAAGAGGAAATGCAGAACTTTTTGGCTATGTGTATATACACTGACCTTGTTTTGTATATTTTTCTCTTATGAAAAGTACAATGACAAGAGTGGTAAGTAGTCTCAAGCACTTATCCCACCGCTGCACAACCAATGTAGGAGGCTGGACTGGCTTGTAGTGAGTACCAAGGGGTACTTGCACCTTGCACCAGGCCCAGTTATCCCTTATTAGTGTATAGGGTGTCTAGCAGCTTAGGCTGATAGATAATGGTAGCTTAGCAGAGCAGCTTAGGCTGAACTAGGAGACGTGTGAAGCTACTACAGTACCACTTAGTGTCATATGCACAATATCATAAGAAAACACAATACACAGTTATACTAAAAATAAAGGTACTTTATTTTTATGACAATATGCCAAAGTATCTTAGAGTGTACCCTCACTGAGAGGATAGGAAATATACACAAGATATATATACACAATAGCAAAAATCTGCAGTATAGTCTTAGAAAACAGTGCAAACAATGTATAGTTACAATAGGATGGAATGGGGAAACATAGGGATAGGGGCAACACAAACCATATTCTCCAGAAGTGGAATGCGAACCACGAATGGACCCCAAACCTATGTGACCTTGTAGAGGGTCGCTGGGACTATTAGAAAATAGTGAGAGTTAGCAAAATAACCCTCCCCAAGACCCTGAAAAGTGAGTGCAAAGTGCACCAAAGTTCCCCTAAGGACAAAATAGTCGTGTTAGAGGGAAAATGCAAGGAAAACACAAATCAGCAATGCAACAACGATGGATTCCTGACTGAGGGTACCTGTGGAACAAGGGGACCAAGTCCAAAAGTCACAAGCAGCTCGGAGATGGGCAGATGCCCAAGAAATGCCAGCGGTTGGTGCAAAGAAGCTCTTACTAGGCTGAAGAACTGTGAATACTGCAGGAACGACAAGGGCTAGAGACTTCCCCTTTGGAGGATGGATCCCCCACGCCTTGGAGAGTCGTGCAGAAGTGTTTTCCCGCCGGATGGACGCCAACAAGCCTTGCTACACGCAAATCGTGCGTTTGGCGTTTTTGGACGCTGCTGGGGCCCAGGAGGGACCAGGAGGTCGCAAATTGGACCTGCAGAGAGAGGGGACGTCGAGCAAGATAGAGAGCCCTCACTGAAGCAGGTAGCACCCAGAGAAGTGCCAGAAACAGGCACTACGAGGATGCGTGAAACGGTGCTCGCCGAAGTTGCACAAAGGAGTCCCACGTCGCCGGAGACCAACTTAGAAAGTCGTGCAATGCAGGTTAGAGTGCCGTGGACCCAGGCTTGGCTGTGCACACAGGATTTCCGCCGGAAGTGCACAGGGGCCGGAGAAGCTTGCAAAGTCGCGGTTCCCAGCAATGCAGCCCAGCGAGGTGAGGCAAGGACTTACCTCCACCAAACTTGGGCTGAAGAGTCACTGGACTGTGGGGGTCACTTGGACGGTGTCGCTGGATTCGAGGGACCTCGCTCGTCGTGCTGAGAGGAGACCCAAGGGACCGGAGATGCAGCTTTTTGGTGCCTGCGGTTGCAGGGGGAAGATTCCGTCGACCCACGGGAGATTTCTTCGGAGCTTCTGGTGCAGAGAGGAGGCAGACTACCCCCACAGCATGCACAAGCAGGAAAACAGTCGAGAAGGCGGCAGGATCAGCGTTACAGAGTTGCAGTAGTCGTCTTTGCTACTATGTTGCAGGTTTGCAGGCTTCCAGCGTGGTCAGCGGTCGATTCCTTATCAGAAGGTGAAGAGGGAGATGCAGAGGAACTCGACTGAGCTCATGCATTCGTTATCTAAAGTTTCCCCAGAGACAGAGACCCTAAATAGCCAGAAAAGAGGGTTTGGCTACCTAGGAGAGAGGAAAGGCTACTAACACCTGAAGGAGCCTATCAGCAGGAGTCTCTGACGTCACCTGGTGGCACTGGCCACTCAGAGCAGTCCAGTGTGCCAGCAGCACCTCTGTTTCCAAGATGGCAGAGGTCTGGAGCACACTGGAGGAGCTCTGGACACCTCCCAGGGGAGGTGCAGGTCAGGGGAGTGGTCACTCCCCTTTCCTTTGTCCAGTTTCGCGCCAGAGCAGGGGCTAAGGGGTCCCTGAACCGGTGTAGACTGGCTTATGCAGAATTGGGCACATCTGTGCCCAACAAAGCATTTCCAGAGGCTGGGGGAGGCTACTCCTCCCCTGCCTTCACACCATTTTCCAAAGGGAGAGGGTGTCACACCCTCTCTCAGAGGGAGTTCTTTGTTCTGCCATCCTGGGCCAGGCCTGGCTGGACCCCAGGAGGGCAGCTGCCTGTCTGAGGGGTTGGCAGCAGCAGCAGCTGCAGTGAAACCCCAGGAAGGGCAGTCTGGCAGTACCAGGGTCTGTGCTACAGACCACTGGGATCATGGAATTGTACCAACAATGCCAGGATGGCATAGAGGGGGCAATTCCATGATCATAGACATGTTACATGGCCATATTTGGAGTTACCATTGTGAAGCTACATATAGGTAGTGACATATATGTAGTGCACGCGTGTAATGGTGTCCCCGCACTCACAAAGTTCAGTGAATTGGCTCTGAACAATGTGGGGGCACTTTGGCTAGTGCCAGGGTGCCCTCACACTAAGTAACTTTGCACCTAACCTTTACCAGGTAAAGGTTAGACATATAGGTGACTTATAAGTTACTTAAGTGCAGTGTAAAATGGCTGTGAAATAACGTGGACGTTATTTCACTCAGGCTGCAGTGGCAGGCCTGTGTAAGAATTGTCAGAGCTCCCTATGGGTGGCAAAAGAAATGCTGCAGCCCATAGGGATCTCCTGGAACCCCAATACCCTGGGTACCTCAGTACCATATACTAGGGAATTATAAGGGTGTTCCAGTAAGCCAATATAAATTGGTAAAATTGGTCACTAGCCTGTTAGTGACAATTTGAAAGTAATGAGAGAGCATAACCACTGAGGTTCTGGTTAGCAGAGCCTCAGTGAGACAGTTAGGCACCACACAGGGAACATATACATGCACACCTATGAGCACTGGGGCCCTGTGTGACAGGGTCCCAGTGACACATACATATAGGCCCCAAACCTATGAGCACTGGGGTCCTGACCAGCAGGATCCCAGTGACACATAACAAACATACTGAAAACATAGTGTTTTCACTATGAGCACTGAGGCCTGGCTATCAGGATCCCAGTGAGACAGTGAAAACAGTGACAAACACCCTGACATACACTCACAAACAGGCCAAAAGTGGGGGTAACAAGGCTAGAAAGAGGCTACCTTCTCACACACGCATGTTGTGCTGTTATCAAATGTTCAACCATTCCTATACTTCATGGTAGTTTATATGCATTATCACTTTCTATGCCTAAAGAAGCCTTTTAGAGCGATATACGTGCTCCCCTAAGGCAGATAATGCTCATATTTTAATCTGGATTGAAGTCAATGAAAACAGCTTTTAAATACCGCGGGAGTGTTTTAAACATCATTTGGCGTGCTTTAGCATACAAGCGGGCAAGTGATATTTGTCTTGAAATTCAATGGTTCATGAGCTAAGAAATGCTTCAGAACAGTAGAAAATGTAATGTGCTGTTATCAAATGTTCCATCATTCCTATACTTTGTGGTAGTTGATATGCGTTATCACTTTCTAAGCCTAAATAAGCCTTTTAGAGCAATATACGTGCTCCCCTAACAGGTCATGTCCTTGGGGTGTGCAAACAGGTCACAAAACTGGCTTGATGCCCTATTGCATGGAGCAAAGATATCCCTTTTTTGCTTTAGTGGTATGGAGAGGCTAATGCCAAAGACCTTGGCTAGTTATGCGCTGCGCGCGCGTGAATGGTCAATTTCTTGGCGCGCGTATCCTTGGCTGGAGCGCACAGAGACCGCACACTGCCGCACACAGTGGAAAAAATTAGAGGGAACATTGGTCACCACTACAGCTGTGTGTCCACACCTCTTCTGGTTTTGTCATCACCACATCCACAAGGACACAACACCTCCAGGTCATTCACCACTACAACTTGGTATCCTCACCTCTCTCCACAGCCATGTGGACGCACCACCTCCAGATCTGTCGCCATTTACAGCACAGCTGTGTGTCCTCACCATTCTCCACAGCCATGTGGACACACCACCTACAGGACTGTCACCACTACAGCTGTGTGCCCACACCACTTCTGTGTTTGTCATCACCACAGCCACGTGGACACACCACCTCCAGGACTGTCACCACTACAGCTGTGTGTCCATACCACTTCTGTGTTTGTCAACACCACAGCCATGTGGACACACCACCTCCAGGTCTGTCACTACAGCTGTGTCTCCTCACCACTCTACATAGCCATGTGGACAGACCACCTCCAGGTCTGTCACCGCTACAGCTGTGTGTCCTCACCACTCTCCACAGTCATGTGGACACACCACCTACAGGACTGGCACCACTACAGCTGTGTGTCCACACCAGTTCTGTGTTTGCCATCACCACCACCCTGCAGAGACACCACCTCCAGGTCTGTCACCACTACAGCTGTGTGTCCACACCACTTCTGTGTTTGTCATCACCACAGCCACTTGGACACACCACCTCCAGGTCTCTCACCACTATAGCTGTGTATCCTCACCACTCTCCACAGCCTGTGTTTGTATTCACCACAGCCACGTCGACACACCACCTCCAGGTCTGTCACAACTATAGCTGTGTATCCTCACCACTCTCCACAGCCATGTGGACACACCACCTCCAGGTCTGTCACCGCTGCAACTGTGTCCTCACCACTCTCCACAGCCTTGTGGACAGACCACCTCCAGGTCTGTCACTGCTACAGCTGTGTGTCCTCACCACGTCTGGGTTTTTCATCACCACAGCCATGTGGACACTCCACCTCCAAGTCTGTCACCACAACAACTGTGTCTCCACACCACTTCTGTGTTTGTCGTCACCAAAGCCACATGGACACACCACCTCCAGGTCTGTCACCACTACAGCTGTGTGTCTTCACCACTTCTGGGTTTGTCATCACAACAGCCACGTGGACACTCCACCGCCAGGTCTGTTGCCACTACAGCTGTGTGTCGATACCACTCTCCACAGCCATGTGGACACACCACCTCCAGGACTGTCACCACTACAGCTGTGTGTCCACAACTTTTCTGGTTTTGTCATCACCACATCCACAAGAACACAACACCTCCAGGTCGTTCACCACTACAGCTTGGTATCCTCACCTCTCTCCACAGCCATGTGGACGCACCACCTCCAGGTCTGTCACCATTACAGCACAGCTGTGTGTCCTCACCATTCTCCACAGCCATGTGGACACACCACCTCCAGGTCTGTCACTACATCTGCGTCTCCTCACCACTCTACATAGCCCTGTGGACAGACCACCTCCAGGTCTGTCACCGCTACAGCTGTGTATCCTCACCACTCTGCACAGTCATGTGGTCACACCACCTACAGGACTGGCACCACTACAGCTGTGTGTCCACACCAGTTCTGTGTTGGCCATCACCACCGCCCTGCAGACACACCACCTCCAGGTCTGTCACCACTACAGCTGTGTGTCCACACCACTTCTGTGTTTGTCATCACCACAGCCACTTGGACACACCACCTCCAGGTCTCTCACCACTATAGCTGTGTATCCTCACCACTCTCCATAGCCTGTGTTTGTATTCACCACAGCCACGTCGACACATCACCTCCAGGTCTGTCACCACTATAGCTGTGTATCCTCACCACTCTCCACAGCCATGTGGACACACCACCTCCAGGTCTGTCACCGCTACAACTGTGTCCTCACCAATCTCCATAGCCTTGTGGACAGACCACCTCCAGTTCTGTCACTGCTACAGCTGTGTGTCCTCACCACGTCTGGGTTTTTCATCACCAAAGCCACGTGGACACACCACCTCCAGGTCTGTCACAACTACAGCTGTGTGTCCTCATCACTTCTGGGTTTGTCATCACAACAGCCATGTGGACACTCCACCACCAGGTCTGTTGCCACTACAGCTGTGTGTCCACACCACTCTCCACAGCCATGTGGACACACCACCTCCAGGACTGTCACCACTACAGCTGTGTGTCCACACGTCTTCTGGTTTTGTCATCACCACATCCACAAGGACACAACACCTCCAGGTCGTTCACCACTACAGCTTGGTATCCTTACCTCTCTCCATAGCCATGTGGACGCACCACCTCCAGGTCTGTTACCATTACAGCACAGCTGTGTGTCCTCACCATTCTCCACAGCCATGTGGACACACCACCTCTAGGTCTGTCACTACAGCTGTGTCTCCTCACCACTCTACATAGCCATGTGGACAGACCACCTCCAGGTCTGTCACCGCTACAGCTGTGTGCCCTCACCACTCTCCACAGTCATGTGGACACACCACCTACAGGACTGGCACCACTACAGCTGTGTGTCCACACCAGTTCTGTGTCTGCCATCACCACCGCCCTGCAGACACACCACCTCCAGGTCTGTCACCACTACAGCTGTGTGTCCACACCACTTCTGTGTTTGTCATCACCACAGCCACTTGGACACACCACCTCCAGGTCTCTCACCACTATAGCTGTGTATCCTCACCACTCTCCACAGCCTGTGTTTGTATTCACCACAGCCATGTCGACACACCACCTCCAGGTCTGTCACCACTATAGCTGTGTATCCTCACCACTCTCCACAGCCATGTGGATACACCACCTCCAGGTCTGTCACCGCTACAACTGTGTCCTCACCGCTCTCCACAGCCTTGTGGACAGAAAACCTCCAGGTCTGTCACTGCTACAGCTGTGTGTCCTCACAACGTCTGGGTTTTTCGTCACCACAGCCATGTGGACACTCCACCTCCAAGTCTGTCACCACTACAACTGTGTCTCCACACCACTTCTGTGTTTGTCATCACCAAATCCACGTGGACACACCACCTCCAGGTCTGTCACCACTACAGCTGTGTGTCTTCACCACTTCTGGGTTTGTCATCACAACAGTCACGTGGACACTCCACCACCAGGTCTGTTGACACTACAGCTGTGTGTCCACACCACTTCTGTGTTTGTCATCACCACAGCCACTTGGACACACCACCTCCAGGTCTCTCACCACTATGGCTGTGTATCCTCACCACTCTCCACAGCCTGTGTTTGTATTCACCACAGCCACGTCGACACATCACCTCCAGGTCTGTCACCACTATAGCTGTGTATCCTCACCACTCTCCACAGCCATGTGGACACACCACCTCCAGGTCTGTCACCGCAACAACTGTGTCCTCACCACTCTCCACAGCCTTGTGGACAGACCACCTCCAGGTCTGTCACTGCTACAGCTGTGTGTCCTCACCACGTCTGGGTTTTTCATCACCAAAGCCACGTGGACACACCACCTCCAGGTCTGTCACAACTACAGCTGTGTGTCTTCACCACTTCTGGGTTTGTCATCACAACAGCCACGTGGACACTCCACCACCAGGTCTGTTGCCACTAGAGCTGTGTGTCCACACCACTCTCCACAGCCATGTGGACACACCACCTCCAGGACTGTCACCAGTACAGCTGTGTGTCCACACGTCTTCTGGTTTTGTCATCACCACATCCACAAGGACACAACACCTCCAGGTCGTTCACCACTACAGCTTAGTATCCTTACCTCTCTCCATAGCCATGTGGACGCACCACCTCCAGGTCTGTCACCATTACAGCACAGCTGTGTGTCCTCACCATTCTCCACAGCCATGTGGACACACCACCTCCAGGTCTGTCACTACAGCTGCGTCTCCTCACCACTCTACATAGCCATGTGGACAGACCACCTCCAGGTCTGTCACCGCTACAGCTGTGTATCCTCACCACTCTGCACAGTCATGTGGTCACACCACCTCCAGGACTGTCACCACTACAGCCGTGTGTCCACACCTCTTCTGGTTTTGTCATCACCACATCCACAAGGACACAACACCTCCAGGTCGTTCACCACTACAGCTTGGTATCCTCACCTCTCTCCACAGCCCTGTGGATGCACCACCTCCAGGTCTGTCACCATTACAGCACAGCTTTGTGTCCTCACCATTCTCCAGAGCCATGTGGACAGACCACCTCCAGGTCTGTCACCGCTACAGCTGTGTGTCCTCACCACTCTCCACGGTCATGTGGACACACCACCTACAGGACTGGTACCACTACAGCTGTGTGTCCACACCAGTTCTGTGTTTGCCATCACCACCGCCGTGCAGACACACCACCTCCAGGTCTGTCACCACTACAGCTGTGTGTCTACACCACTTCTGTGTTTGTCATCACCACAGCCACTTGGACACACCACCTCCAGGTCTCTCACCACTATAGCTGTGTATCCTCACCACTCTCCATAGCCTGTGTTTGTATTCACCACAGCCACGTCGACACATCACCTCCAGGTCTGTCACCACTATAGCTGTGTATCCTCAACACTCTCCACAGCCATGTGGACACACCACCTCCAGGTCTGTCACCGCTACAACTGTGTCCTCACCACTCTCCACAGACTTGTGGACAGACCACCTCCAGGTCTGTCACTGCTACAGCTGTGTGTCCTCACCACGTCTGGGTTTTTCATCACCACAGCCATGTGGACACTCCACCTCCAAGTCTGTCACCACTACAACTGTGTCTCCACACCACATCTGTGTTTGCCATCACCACCGCCCTGCAGACACACCACCTCCAGGTCTGTCACCACTACAGCTGTGTGTCCACACCACTTCTGTGTTTGTCATCACCACAGCCACGTGGACACTCCACCACCAGGTCTGTTGCCACTATAGATGTGTGTCTACACCACTCTCCACAGCCATGTGGACACACCACCTCCAGGACTGTCACCACCAATGTTCCCTGTAAGGCGCGCAAACCTTTCCTTCCCTCATCGCGCAGGCCCCTTTGGCAAGCACGCATGTTGTGCTGTTATCAAATGTTCAACCATTCCTATACTTCATGGTAGTTTATATGCATTATCACTTTCTATGCCTAAATAAGCCTTTTAGAGCGATATACGTGCTCCCCTAAGGCAGATAATGCTCATATTTTAATCTGGATTGAAGTCAATGAAAACAGCTTTTAAATACCGCGGGAGTGTTTTAAACATCATTTGGCGTGCTTTAGCATACAAGCGGGCAAGTGATATTTGTCTTGAAATTCAATGGTTCATGAGCTAAGAAATGCTTCAGAACAGTAGAAAATGTAATGTGCTGTTATCAAATGTTCCATCATTCCTATACTTTGTGGTAGTTGATATGCGTTATCACTTTCTAAGCCTAAATAAGCCTTTTAGAGCAATATACGTGCTCCCCTAACAGGTCATGTCCTTGGGGTGTGCAAACAGGTCACAAAACTGGCTTGATGCCCTATTGCATGGAGCAATGATATCCCTTTTTTGCTTTAGTGGTATGGAGAGGCTAATGCCAAAGATCTTGGCTAGTTATGCGCTGCGCGCGCGTGAATGGTCAATTTCTTGGCGCGCGTATCCTTGGCTGGAGCGCACAGAGACCGCACACTGCCGCACACAGTGGAAAAAATTAGAGGGAACATTGGTCACCACTACAGCTGTGTGTCCACACCTCTTCTGGTTTTGTCATCACCACATCCACAAGGACACAACACCTCCAGGTCATTCACCACTCCAACTTGGTATCCTCACCTCTCTCCACAGCCATGTGGACGCACCACCTCCAGGTCTGTCGCCATTTACAGCACAGCTGTGTGTCCTCACCATTCTCCACAGCCATGTGGACACACCACCTTTAGGTCTGTCACCACCACAGCACAGCTGTGTGTCCTCACCATTCTCCACAGCCATGTGGACACACCACCTACAGGACTGTCTCCACTACAGCTGTGTGCCCACACCACTTCTGTGTTTGTCATCACCACAGCCACGTGGACACACCACCTCCAGGACTGTCACCACTACAGCTGTGTGTCCATACCACTTCTGTGTTTGTCAACACCACAGCCATGTGGACACACCACCTCCAGGTCTGTCACTACAGCTGTGTCTCCTCACCACTCTACATAGCCATGTGGACAGACCACCTCCAGGTCTGTCACCGCTACAGCTGTGTGTCCTCACCACTCTCCACAGTCATGTGGACACACCACCTACAGGACTGGCACCACTACAGCTGTGTGTCCACACCAGTTCTGTGTTTGCCATCACCACCGCCCTGCAGAGACACCACCTCCAGGTCTGTCACCACTACAGCTGTGTGTCCACACCACTTCTGTGTTTGTCATCACCACACCCACTTGGACACACCACCTCCAGGTCTCTCATCACTATAGCTGTGTATCCTCACCACTCTCCACAGCCTGTGTTTGTATTCACCACAGCCACGTCGACACACCACCTCCAGGTCTGTCACAACTATAGCTGTGTATCCTCACCACTCTCCACAGCCATGTGGACACACCACCTCCAGGTCTGTCACCGCTGCAACTGTGTCCTCACCACTCTCCACAGCCTTGTGGACAGACCACCTCCAGGTCTGTCACTGCTACAGCTGTGTGTCCTCACCACGTCTGGGTTTTTCATCACCACAGCCATGTGGACACTCCACCTCCAAGTCTGTCACCACCACAACTGTGTCTCCACACCACTTCTGTGTTTGTCATCACCAAAGCCACATGGACACACCACCTCCAGATCTGTCACCACTACAGCTGTGTGTCTTCACCACTTCTGGGTTTGTCATCACAACAGCCACGTGGACACTCCACCGCCAGGTCTGTTGCCACTACAGCTGTGTGTTGACACCACTCTCCACAGCCATGTGGACACACCACCTCCAGGACTGTCACCACTACAGCTGTGTGTCCACAACTTTTCTGGTTTTGTCATCACCACATCCACAAGAACACAACACCTCCAGGTCGTTCACCACTACAGCTTGGTATCCTCACCTCTCTCCACAGCCATGTGGACGCACCACCTCCAGGTCTGTCACCATTACAGCACAGCTGTGTGTCCTCACCATTCTCCACAGCCATGTGGACACACCACCTCCAGGTCTGTCACTACATCTGCGTCTCCTCACCACTCTACATAGCCCTGTGGACAGAACACCTCCAGGTCTGTCACCGCTACAGCTGTGTATCCTCACCACTCTGCACAGTCATGTGGTCACACCACCTACAGGACTGGCACCACTACAGCTGTGTGTCCACACCAGTTCTGTGTTGGCCATCACCACCGCCCTGCAGACACACCACCTCCAGGTCTGTCACCACTACAGCTGTGTGTCCACACCACTTCTGTGTTTGTCATCACCATAGCCACTTGGACACACCACCTCCAGGTCTCTCACCACTATAGCTGTGTATCCTCACCACTCTCCATAGCCTGTGTTTGTATTCACCACAGCCACGTCGACACATCACCTCCAGGTCTGTCACCACTATAGCTGTGTATCCTCACCACTCTCCACAGCCATGTGGACACACCACCTCCAGGTCTGTCACCGCTCCAACTGTGTCCTCACCACTCTCCACAGCCCTGTGGACAGACCACCTCCAGGTCTGTCACTGCTACAGCTGTGTGTCCTCACCACGTCTGGGTTTTTCATCACCAAAGCCACGTGGACACACCACCTCCAGGTCTGTCACAACTACAGCTGTGTGTCCTCACCACTTCTGGGTTTGTCATCACAACAGCCATGTGGACACTCCACCACCAGGTCTGTTGCCACTACAGCTGTGTGTCCACACCACTCTCCACAGCCATGTGGACACACCACCTCCAGGACTGTCACCACTACAGCTGTGTGTCCACACGTCTTCTGGTTTTGTCATCACCACATCCACAAGGACACAACACCTCCTGGTCGTTCACCACTACAGCTTGGTATCCTTACCTCTCTCCATAGCCATGTGTACGCACCACCTCCAGGTCTGTTACCATTACAGCACAGCTGTGTGTCCTCACCATTCTCCACAGCCATGTGGACACACCACCTCTAGGTCTGTCACTACAGCTGTGTCTCCTCACCGCTCTACATAGCCATGTGGACAGACCACCTCCAGGTCTGTCACCGCTACAGCTGTGTGTCCTCACCACTCTCCACAGTCATGTGGACACACCACCTACAGGACTGGCACCACTACAGCTGTGTGTCCACACCAGTTCTGTGTCTGCCATCACCACCGCCCTGCAGACACACCACCTCCAGGTCTGTCACCACTACAGCTGTGTGTCCACACCACTTCTGTGTTTGTCATCACCACAGCCACTTGGACACACCACCTCCAGGTCTCTCACCACTATAGCTGTGTATCCTCACCACTCTCCACAGCCTGTGTTTGTATTCACCACAGCCATGTCGACACACCACCTCCAGGTCTGTCACCACTATAGCTGTGTATCCTCACCACTCTCCACAGCCATGTGGATACACCACCTCCAGGTCTGTCACCGCTACAACTGTGTCCTCACCGCTCTCCACAGCCTTGTGGACAGAAAACCTCCAGGTCTGTCACTGCTACAGCTGTGTGTCCTCACAACGTCTGGGTTTTTCATCACCACAGCCATGTGGACACTCCACCTCCAAGTCTGTCACCACTACAACTGTGTCTCCACACCACTTCTGTGTTTGTCATCACCAAATCCACGTGGACACACCACCTCCAGGTCTGTCACCACTACAGCTGTGTGTCTTCACCACTTCTGGGTTTGTCATCACAACAGCCACGTGGACACTCCACCACCAGGTCTGTTGACACTACAGCTGTGTGTCCACACCACTTCTGTGTTTGTCATCACCACAGCCACTTGGACACACCACCTCCAGGTCTCTCACCACTATAGCTGTGTATCCTCACCACTCTCCACAGCCTGTGTTTGTATTCACCACAGCCACGTCGACACATCACCTCCAGGTCTGTCACCACTATAGCTGTGTATCCTCACCACTCTCCACAGCCATGTGGACACACCACCTCCAGGTCTGTCACCGCCACAACTGTGTCCTCACCACTCTCCACAGCCTTGTGGACAGACCACCTCCAGGTCTGTCACTGCTACAGCTGTGTGTCCTCACCACGTCTGGGTTTTTCATCACCAAAGCCACGTGGACACACCACCTCCAGGTCTGTCACAACTACAGCTGTGTGTCTTCACCACTTCTGGGTTTGTCATCACAACAGCGACGTGGACACTCCACCACCAGGTCTGTTGCCACTAGAGCTGTGTGTCCACACCACTCTCCACAGCCATGTGGACACACCACCTCCAGGACTGTCACCAGTACAGCTGTGTGTCCACACGTCTTCTGGTTTTGTCATCACCACATCCACAAGGACACAACACCTCCAGGTCGTTCACCACTACAGCTTGGTATCCTTACCTCTCTCCATAGCCATGTGGACGCACCACCTCCAGGTCTGTCACCATTACAGCACAGCTGTGTGTCCTCACCATTCTCCACAGCCATGTGGACACACCACCTCCAGGTCTGTCACTACAGCTGCGTCTCCTCACCACTCTACATAGCCATGTGGACAGACCACCTCCAGGTCTGTCACCGCTACAGCTGTGTATCCTCACCACTCTGCACAGTCATGTGGTCACACCACCTACAGGACTGGCACCACTACAGCTGTGTGTCCACACCAGTTCTGTGTCTGCCATCACCACCGCCCTGCAGATACACCACCTCCAGGTCTGTCACCACTACAGCTGTGTGTCCACACCACTTCTGTGTTTGTTATCACCACAGCCACTTGGACACACCACCTTCAGGGCTCTCACCACTATAGCTGTGTATCCTCACCACTCTCCACAGCCTGTGTTTGTATTCACCACAGCCACGTCGACACATCACCTCCAGGTCTGTCACCACTATAGCTGTGTATCCTCACCACTCTCCACAGCCATGTGGACACACCACCTCCAGGTCTGTCACCGCTACAACTGTGTCCTCACCACTCTCCACAGCCTTGTGGACAGACCACCTCCAGGTCTGTCACTGCTACAGCTGTGTGTCCTCACCACGTCTAGGTTTTTCATCACCAAAGCCACGTGGACACACCACCTCCAGGTCTGTCACAACTACAGCTGTGTGTCCTCACCACTTCTGGGTTTGTCATCACAACAGCCACGTGGACACTCCACCACCAGGTCTGTTGCCACTACAGCTGTGTGTCCACACCACTCTCCACAGCCATGTGGACACACCACCTCCAGGACTGTCACCACTGCAGCTGTGTGTCCACACCTCTTCTGGTTTTGTCATCACCACATCCACAAGGACACAACACCTCCAGGTCGTTCACCACTACAGCTTGGTATCCTTACCTCTCTCCATAGCCATGTGGATGCACCACCTCCAGGTCTGTCACCATTACAGCACAGCTGTGTGTCCTCACCATTCTCCACAGCCATGTGGACACACCACCTCTAGGTCTGTCACTACAGCTGTGTCTCCTCACCACTCTACATAGCCATTTGGACAGACCACCTCCAGGTCTGTCACCGCTACAGCTGTGTGTCCTCACCACTCTCCACAGTCATTTGGACACACCACCTACAGGACTGGCACCACTACAGCTGTGTGTCCACACCAGTTCTGTGTCTGCCATCACCACCGCCCTGCAGACACACCACCTCCTGGTCTGTCACCACTACAGCTGTGTGTCCACACCACTTCTGTGTTTGTCATCACCACAGCCACTTGGACACACCACCTCCAGGTCTCTCACCACTATAGCTGTGTATCCTCACCACTCTCCACAGCCTGTGTTTGTATTCACCACAGCCATGTCGACACACCACCTCCAGGTCTGTCACCACTATAGCTGTGTATCCTCACCACTCTCCACAGCCATGTGGATACACCACCTCCAGGTCTGTCACCGCTACAACTGTGTCCTCACCGCTCTCCACAGCCTTGTGGACAGAAAACCTCCAGGTCTGTCACTGCTACAGCTGTGTGTCCTCACAACGTCTGGGTTTTTCATCACCACAGCCATGTGGACACTCCACCTCCAAGTCTGTCACCACTACAACTGTGTCTCCACACCACTTCTGTGTTTGTCATCACCAAATCCACGTGGACACACCACCTCCAGGTCTGTCACCACTACAGCTGTGTGTCTTCACCACTTCTGGGTTTGTCATCACAACAGCCACGTGGACACTCCACCACCAGGTCTGTTGACACTACAGCTGTGTGTCCACACCACTTCTGTGTTTGTCATCACCACAGCCACTTGGACACACCACCTCCAGGTCTCTCACCACTACAGCTGTGTGTCCACACCAGTTCTGTGTTGGCCATCACCACCGCCCTGCAGACACACCACCTCCAGGTCTGTCACCACTACAGCTGTGTGTCCACACCACTTCTGTGTTTGTCATCACCACAGCCACTTGGACACACCACCTCCAGGTCTCTCACCACTATAGCTGTGTATCCTCACCACTCTCCATAGCCTGTGTTTGTATTCACCACAGCCACGTCGACACATCACCTCCAGGTCTGTCACCACTATAGCTGTGTATCCTCACCACTCTCCACAGCCATGTGGACACACCACCTCCAGGTCTGTCACCGCTACAACTGTGTCCTCACCACTCTCCACAGCCTTGTGGACAGACCACCTCCAGGTCTGTCACTGCTACAGCTGTGTGTCCTCACCACGTCTGGGTTTTTCATCACCAAAGCCACGTGGACACACCACCTCCAGGTCTGTCACAACTACAGCTGTGTGTCCTCACCACTTCTGGGTTTGTCATCACAACAGCCATGTGGACACTCCACCACCAGGTCTGTTGCCACTACAGCTGTGTGTCCACACCACTCTCCACAGCCATGTGGACACACCACCTCCAGGACTGTCACCACTACAGCTGTGTGTCCACACGTCTTCTGGTTTTGTCATCACCACATCCACAAGGACACAACACCTCCAGGTCGTTCACCACTACAGCTTGGTATCCTTACCTCTCTCCATAGCCATGTGGACGCACCACCTCCAGGTCTGTTACCATTACAGCACAGCTGTGTGTCCTCACCATTCTCCACAGCCATGTGGACACACCACCTCTAGGTCTGTCACTACAGCTGTGTCTCCTCACCACTCTACATAGCCATGTGGACAGACCACCTCCAGGTCTGTCACCGCTACAGCTGTGTGTTCTCACCACTCTCCACAGTCATGTGGACACACCACCTACAGGACTGGCACCACTACAGCTGTGTGTCCACACCAGTTCTGTGTCTGCCATCACCACCGCCCTGCAGACACACCACCTCCAGGTCTGTCACCACTACAGCTTTGTGTCCACACCACTTCTGTGTTTGTCATCACCACAGCCACTTGGACACACCACCTCCAGGTCTCTCACCACTATAGCTGTGTATCCTCACCACTCTCCACAGCCTGTGTTTGTATTCACCACAGCCATGTCGACACACCACCTCCAGGTCTGTCACCACTATAGCTGTGTATCCTCACCACTCTCCACAGCCATGTGGATACACCACCTCCAGGTCTGTCACCGCTACAACTGTGTCCTCACCGCTCTCCACAGCCTTGTGGACAGAAAACCTCCAGGTCTGTCACTGCTACAGCTGTGTGTCCTCACAACGTCTGGGTTTTTCATCACCACAGCCATGTGGACACTCCACCTCCAAGTCTGTCACCACTACAACTGTGTCTCCACACCACTTCTGTGTTTGTCATCACCAAATCCACGTGGACACACCACCTCCAGGTCTGTCACCACTACAGCTGTGTGTCTTCACCACTTCTGGGTTTGTCATCACAACAGCCACGTGGACACTCCACCACCAGGTCTGTTGACACTACAGCTGTGTGTCCACACCACTTCTGTGTTTGTCATCACCACAGCCACTTGGACACACCACCTCCAGGTCTCTCACCACTATAGCTGTGTATCCTCACCACTCTCCACAGCCTGTGTTTGTATTCACCACAGCCACGTCGACACATCACCTCCAGGTCTGTCACCACTATAGCTGTGTATCCTCACCACCCTCCACAGCCATGTGTACACACCACCTCCAGGTCTGTCACCGCTACAACTGTGTCCTCACCACTCTCCACAGCCTTGTGGACAGACCACCTCCAGGTCTGTCACTGCTACAGCTGTGTGTCCTCACCACGTCTGGGTTTTTCATCACCAAAGCCACGTGGAAACACCACCTCCAGGTCTGTCACAACTACAGCTGTGTGTCTTCACCACTTCTGGGTTTGTCATCACAACAGCCACGTGGACACTCCACCACCAGGTCTGTTGCCACTAGAGCTGTGTGTCCACACCACTCTCCACAGCCATGTGGACACACCACCTCCAGGACTGTCACCAGTACAGCTGTGTGTCCACACGTCTTCTGGTTTTGTCATCACCACATCCACAAGGACACAACACCTCCAGGTCGTTCACCACTACAGCTTGGTATCCTTACCTCTCTCCATAGCCATGTGGACGCACCACCTCCAGGTCTGTCACCATTACAGCACAGCTGTGTGTCCTCACCATTCTCCACAGCCATGTGGACACACCACCTCCAGGTCTGTCACTACAGCTGCGTCTCCTCACCACTCTACATAGCCATGTGGACAGACCACCTCCAGGTCTGTCACCGCTACAGCTGTGTATCCTCACCACTCTGCACAGTCATGTGGTCACACCACCTACAGGACTGGCACCACTACAGCTGTGTGTCCACACCAGTTCTGTGTTGGCCATCACCACCGCCCTGCAGATACACCACCTCCAGGTCTGTCACCACTACAGCTGTGTGTCCACACCACTTCTGTGTTTGTTATCACCACAGCCACTTGGACACACCACCTTCAGGGCTCTCACCACTATAGCTGTGTATCCTCACCACTCTCCACAGCCTGTGTTTGTATTCACCACAGCCACGTCGACACATCACCTCCAGGTCTGTCACCACTATAGCTGTGTATCCTCACCACTCTCCACAGCCATGTGGACACACCACCTCCAGGTCTGTCACCGCTACAACTGTGTCCTCACCACTCTCCACAGCCTTGTGGACAGACCACCTCCAGGTCTGTCACTGCTACAGCTGTGTGTCCTCACCACGTCTGGGTTTTTCATCACCAAAGCCACGTGGACACACCACCTCCAGGTCTGTCACAACTACAGCTGTGTGTCCTCACCACTTCTGGGTTTGTCATCACAACAGCCACGTGGACACTCCACCACCAGGTCTGTTGCCACTACAGCTGTGTGTCCACACCACTCTCCACAGCCATGTGGACACACTACCTCCAGGACTGTCACCACTGCAGCTGTGTGTCCACACCTCTTCTGGTTTTGTCATCACCACATCCACAAGGACACAACACCTCCAGGTCGTTCACCACTACAGCTTGGTATCCTTACCTCTCTCCATAGCCATGTGGACGCACCACATCCAGGTCTGTCACCATTACAGCACAGCTGTGTGTCCTCACCATTCTCCACAGCCATGTGGACACACCACCTCTAGGTCTGTCACTACAGGTGTGTCTCCTCACCACTCTACATAGCCATTTGGACAGACCACCTCCAGGTCTGTCACCGCTACAGCTGTGTGTCCTCACCACTCTCCACAGTCATGTGGACACACCACCTACAGGACTGGCACCACTACAGCTGTGTGTCCACACCAGTTCTGTGTCTGCCATCACCACCGCCCTGCAGACACACCACCTCCAGGTCTGTCACCACTACAGCTGTGTGTCCACACCACTTCTGTGTTTGTCATCACCACAGCCACTTGGACACACCACCTCCAGGTCTCTCACCACTATAGCTGTGTATCCTCACCACTCTCCACAGCCTGTGTTTGTATTCACCACAGCCATGTCGACACACCACCTCCAGGTCTGTCACCACTATAGCTGTGTATCCTCACCACTCTCCACAGCCATGTGGATACACCACCTCCAGGTCTGTCACCGCTACAACTGTGTCCTCACCGCTCTCCACAGCCTTGTGGACAGAAAACCTCCAGGTCTGTCACTGCTACAGCTGTGTGTCCTCACAACGTCTGGGTTTTTCATCACCACAGCCATGTGGACACTCCACCTCCAAGTCTGTCACCACTACAACTGTGTCTCCACTCCACTTCTGTGTTTGTCATCACCAAATCCACGCGGACACACCACCTCCAGGTCTGTCACCACTACAGCTGTGTGTCTTCACCACTTCTGGGTTTGTCATCACAACAGCCACGTGGACACTCCACCACCAGGTCTGTTGACACTACAGCTGTGTGTCCACACCACTTCTGTGTTTGTCATCACCACAGCCACTTGGACACACCACCTCCAGGTCTCTCACCACTACAGCTGTGTGTCCACACCAGTTCTGTGTTGGCCATCACCACCGCCCTGCAGACACACCACCTCCAGGTCTGTCACCACTACAGCTGTGTGTCCACACCACTTCTGTGTTTGTCATCACCACAGCCACTTGGACACACCACCTCCAGGTCTCTCACCACTATAGCTGTGTATCCTCACCACTCTCCATAGCCTGTGTTTGTATTCACCACAGCCACGTCGACACATCACCTCCAGGTCTGTCACCACTATAGCTGTGTATCCTCACCACTCTCCACAGCCATGTGGACACACCACCTCCAGGTCTGTCACCGCTACAACTGTGTCCTCACCACTCTCCACAGCCTTGTGGACAGACCACCTCCAGGTCTGTCACTGCTACAGCTGTGTGTCCTCACCACGTCTGGGTTTTTCATCACCAAAGCCACGTGGACACACCACCTCCAGGTCTGTCACAACTACAGCTGTGTGTCCTCACCACTTCTGGGTTTGTCATCACAACAGCCATGTGGACACTCCACCACCAGGTCTGTTGCCACTACAGCTGTGTGTCCACACCACTCTCCACAGCCATGTGGACACACCACCTCCAGGACTGTCACCACTACAGCTGTGTGTCCACACGTCTTCTGGTTTTGTCATCACCACATCCACAAGGACACAACACCTCCAGGTCGTTAACCACTACAGCTTGGTATCCTTACCTCTCTCCATAGCCATGTGGACACACCACCTCCAGGTCTGTTACCATTACAGCACAGCTGTGTGTCCTCACCATTCTCCACAGCCATGTGGACACACCACCTCTAGGTCTGTCACTACAGCTGTGTCTCCTCACCACTCTACATAGCCATGTGGACAGACCACCTCCAGGTCTGTCACCGCTACAGCTGTGTGTCCTCACCACTCTCCACAGTCATGTGGACACACCACCTACAGGACTGGCACCACTGCAGCTGTGTGTCCACACCAGTTCTGTGTCTGCCATCACCACCGCCCTGCAGACACACCACCTCCAGGTCTGTCACCACTACAGCTGTGTGTCCACACCACTTCTGTGTTTGTCATCACCACAGCCACTTGGACACACCACCTCCAGGTCTCTCACCACTATAGCTGTGTATCCTCACCACTCTCCACAGCCTGTGTTTGTATTCACCACAGCCATGTCGACACACCACCTCCAGGTCTGTCACCACTATAGCTGTGTATCCTCACCACTCTCCACAGCCATGTGGATACACCACCTCCAGGTCTGTCACCGCTACAACTGTGTCCTCACCGCTCTCCACAGCCTTGTGGACAGAAAACCTCCAGGTCTGTCACTGCTACAGCTGTGTGTCCTCACAACGTCTGGGTTTTTCATCACCACAGCCATGTGGACACTCCACCTCCAAGTCTGTCACCACTACAACTGTGTCTCCACACCACTTCTGTGTTTGTCATCACCAAATCCACGTGGACACACCACCTCCAGGTCTGTCACCACTACAGCTGTGTGTCTTCACCACTTCTGGGTTTGTCATCACAACAGCCACGTGGACACTCCACCACCAGGTCTGTTGACACTACAGCTGTGTGTCCACACCACTTCTGTGTTTGACATCACCACAGCCACTTGGACACACCACCTCCAGGTCTCTCACCACTATAGCTGTGTATCCTCACCACTCTCCACAGCCTGTGTTTGTATTCACCACAGCCACGTCGACACATCACCTCCAGGTCTGTCACCACTATAGCTGTGTATCCTCACCACTCTCCACAGCCATGTGGACACACCACCTCCAGGTCTGTCACCGCTACAACTGTGTCCTCACCACTCTCCACAGCCTTGTGGACAGACCACCTCCAGGTCTGTTACTGCTACAGCTGTGTGTCCTCACCACGTCTGGGTTTTTCATCACCAAAGCCACGTGGACACACCACCTCCAGGTCTGTCACAACTACAGCTGTGTGTCTTCACCACTTCTGGGTTTGTCATCACAACAGCCACGTGGACACTCCACCACCAGGTCTGTTGCCACTAGAGCTGTGTGTCCACACCACTCTCCACAGCCATGTGGACACACCACCTCCAGGACTGTCACCAGTACAGCTGTGTGTCCACACGTCTTCTGGTTTTGTCATCATCACATCCACAAGGACACAACACCTCCAGGTCGTTCACCACTACAGCTTGGTATCCTTACCTCTCTCCATAGCCATGTGGACGCACCACCTCCAGGTCTGTCACCATTACAGCACAGCTGTGTGTCCTCACCATTCTCCACAGCCATGTGGACACACCACCTCCAGGTCTGTCACTACAGCTGCGTCTCCTCACCACTCTACATAGCCATGTGGACAGACCACCTCCAGGTCTGTCACCGCTACAGCTGTGTATCCTCACCACTCTGCACAGTCATGTGGTCACACCACCTACAGGACTGGCACCACTACAGCTGTGTGTCCACACCAGTTCTGTGTTGGCCATCACCACCGCCCTGCAGATACACCACCTCCAGGTCTGTCACCACTACAGCTGTGTGTCCACACCACTTCTGTGTTTGTTATCACCACAGCCACTTGGACACACCACCTTCAGGGCTCTCACCACTATAGCTGTGTATCCTCACCACTCTCCACAGCCTGTGTTTGTATTCACCACAGCCACGTCGACACATCACCTCCAGGTCTGTCACCACTAAAGCTGTGTATCCTCACCACTCTCCACAGCCATGTGGACACACCACCTCCAGGTCTGTCACCGCTACAACTGTGTCCTCACCACTCTCCACAGCCTTGTGGACAGACCACCTCCAGGTCTGTCACTGCTACAGCTGTGTGTCCTCACCACGTCTGGGTTTTTCATCACCAAAGCCACGTGGACACACCACCTCCAGGTCTGTCACAACTGCAGCTGTGTGTCCTCACCACTTCTGGGTTTGTCATCACAACAGCCACGTGGACACTCCACCACCAGGTCTGTTGCCACTACAGCTGTGTGTCCACACCACTCTCCACAGCCATGTGGACACACCACCTCCAGGACTGTCACCACTGCAGCTGTGTGTCCACACCTCTTCTGGTTTTGTCATCACCACATCCACAAGGACACAACACCTCCAGGTCGTTCACCACTACAGCTTGGTATCCTTACCTCTCTCCATAGCCATGTGGACGCACCACCTCCAGGTCTGTCACCATTACAGCACAGCTGTGTGTCCTCACCATTCTCCACAGCCATGTGGACACACCACCTCTAGGTCTGTCACTACAGCTGTGTCTCCTCACCACTCTACATAGCCATTTGGACAGACCACCTCCAGGTCTGTCACCGCTACAGCTGTGTGTCCTCACCACTCTCCACAGTCATGTGGACACACCACCTACAGGACTGGCACCACTACAGCTGTGTGTCCACACCAGTTCTGTGTCTGCCATCACCACCGCCCTGCAGACACACCACCTCCAGGTCTGTCACCACTACAGCTGTGTGTCCACACCACTTCTGTGTTTGTCATCACCACAGCCACTTGGACACACCACCTCCAGGTCTCTCACCACTATAGCTGTGTATCCTCACCACTCTCCACAGCCTGTGTTTGTATTCACCACAGCCATGTCGACACACCACCTCCAGGTCTGTCACCACTATAGCTGTGTATCCTCACGACTCTCCACAGCCATGTGGATACACCACCTCCAGGTCTGTCACCGCTACAACTGTGTCCTCACCGCTCTCCACAGCCTTGTGGACAGAAAACCTCCAGGTCTGTCACTGCTACAGCTGTGTCCTCACAACGTCTGGGTTTTTCATCACCACAGCCATGTGGACACTCCACCTCCAAGTCTGTCACCACTACAACTGTGTCTCCACACCACTTCTGTGTTTGTCATCACCAAATCCACGTGGACACACCACCTCCAGGTCTGTCACCACTACAGCTGTGTGTCTTCAACACTTCTGGGTTTGTCATCACAACAGCCACGTGGACACTCCACCACCAGGTCTGTTGACACTACAGCTGTGTGTCCACACCACTTCTGTGTTTGTCATCACCACAGCCACTTGGACACACCACCTCCAGGTCTCTCACCACTATAGCTGTGTATCCTCACCACTCTCCACAGCCTGTGTTTGTATTCACCACAGCCACGTCGACACATCACCTCCAGGTCTGTCACCACTATAGCTGTGTATCCTCACCACTCTCCACAGCCATGTGGACACACCACCTCCAGGTCTGTCACCGCTACAACTGTGTCCTCACCACTCTCCACAGCCTTGTGGACAGACCACCTCCAGGTCTGTTACTGCTACAGCTGTGTGTCCTCACCACGTCTGGGTTTTTCATCACCAAAGCCACGTGGACACACCACCTCCAGGTCTGTCACAACTACAGCTGTGTGTCTTCACCACTTCTGGGTTTGTCATCACAACAGCCACGTGGACACTCCACCACCAGGTCTGTTGCCACTAGAGCTGTGTGTCCACACCACTCTCCACAGCCATGTGGACACACCACCTCCAGGACTGTCACCAGTACAGCTGTGTGTCCACACGTCTTCTGGTTTTGTCATCATCACATCCACAAGGACACAACACCTCCAGGTCGTTCACCACTACAGCTTGGTATCCTTACCTCTCTCCATAGCCATGTGGACGCACCACCTCCAGGTCTGTCACCATTACAGCACAGCTGTGTGTCCTCACCATTCTCCACAGCCATGTGGACACACCACCTCCAGGTCTGTCACTACAGCTGCGTCTCCTCACCACTCTACATAGCCATGTGGACAGACCACCTCCAGGTCTGTCACCGCTACAGCTGTGTATCCTCACCACTCTGCACAGTCATGTGGTCACACCACCTACAGGACTGGCACCACTACAGCTGTGTGTCCACACCAGTTCTGTGTTGGCCATCACCACCGCCCTGCAGATACACCACCTCCAGGTCTGTCACCACTACAGCTGTGTGTCCACACCACTTCTGTGTTTGTTATCACCACAGCCACTTGGACACACCACCTTCAGGGCTCTCACCACTATAGCTGTGTATCCTCACCACTCTCCACAGCCTGTGTTTGTATTCACCACAGCCACGTCGACACATCACCTCCAGGTCTGTCACCACTAAAGCTGTGTATCCTCACCACTCTCCACAGCCATGTGGACACACCACCTCCAGGTCTGTCACCGCTACAACTGTGTCCTCACCACTCTCCACAGCCTTGTGGACAGACCACCTCCAGGTCTGTCACTGCTACAGCTGTGTGTCCTCACCACGTCTGGGTTTTTCATCACCAAAGCCACGTGGACACACCACCTCCAGGTCTGTCACAACTGCAGCTGTGTGTCCTCACCACTTCTGGGTTTGTCATCACAACAGCCACGTGGACACTCCACCACCAGGTCTGTTGCCACTACAGCTGTGTGTCCACACCACTCTCCACAGCCATGTGGACACACCACCTCCAGGACTGTCACCACTGCAGCTGTGTGTCCACACCTCTTCTGGTTTTGTCATCACCACATCCACAAGGACACAACACCTCCAGGTCGTTCACCACTACAGCTTGGTATCCTTACCTCTCTCCATAGCCATGTGGACGCACCACCTCCAGGTCTGTCACCATTACAGCACAGCTGTGTGTCCTCACCATTCTCCACAGCCATGTGGACACACCACCTCTAGGTCTGTCACTACAGCTGTGTCTCCTCACCACTCTACATAGCCATTTGGACAGACCACCTCCAGGTCTGTCACCACTACAGCTGTGTGTCCTCACCACTCTCCACAGTCATGTGGACACACCACCTACAGGACTGGCACCACTACAGCTGTGTGTCCACACCAGTTCTGTGTCTGCCATCACCACCGCCCTGCAGACACACCACCTCCAGGTCTGTCACCACTACAGCTGTGTGTCCACACCACTTCTGTGTTTGTCATCACCACAGCCACTTGGACACACCACCTCCAGGTCTCTCACCACTATAGCTGTGTATCCTCACCACTCTCCACAGCCTGTGTTTGTATTCACCACAGCCATGTCGACACACCACCTCCAGGTCTGTCACCACTATAGCTGTGTATCCTCACGACTCTCCACAGCCATGTGGATACACCACCTCCAGGTCTGTCACCGCTACAACTGTGTCCTCACCGCTCTCCACAGCCTTGTGGACAGAAAACCTCCAGGTCTGTCACTGCTACAGCTGTGTCCTCACAACGTCTGGGTTTTTCATCACCACAGCCATGTGGACACTCCACCTCCAAGTCTGTCACCACTACAACTGTGTCTCCACACCACTTCTGTGTTTGTCATCACCAAATCCACGTGGACACACCACCTCCAGGTCTGTCACCACTACAGCTGTGTGTCTTCAACACTTCTGGGTTTGTCATCACAACAGCCACGTGGACACTCCACCACCAGGTCTGTTGACACTACAGCTGTGTGTCCACACCACTTCTGTGTTTGTCATCACCACAGCCACTTGGACACACCACCTCCAGGTCTCTCACCACTATAGCTGTGTATCCTCACCACTCTCCACAGCCTGTGTTTGTATTCACCACAGCCACGTCGACACATCACCTCCAGGTCTGTCACCACTATAGCTGTGTATCCTCACCACTCTCCACAGCCATGTGGACACACCACCTCCAGGTCTGTCACCGCTACAACTGTGTCCTCACCACTCTCCACAGCCTTGTGGACAGACCACCTCCAGGTCTGTCACTGCTACAGCTGTGTGTCCTCACCACGTCTGGGTTTTTCATCACCAAAGCCACGTGGACGCACCACCTCCAGGTCTGTCACAACTACAGCTGTGTGTCTTCACCACTTCTGGGTTTGTCATCACAACAGCCACGTGGACACTCCACCACCAGGTCTGTTGCCACTAGAGCTGTGTGTCCACACTACTCTCCACAGCCATGTGGACACACCACCTCCAGGACTGTCACCACTACAGCTGTGTGTCCACACCTCTTCTGGTTTTGTCATCACCACATCCACAAGGACACAACACCTCCAGGTCGTTCACCACTACAGCTTGGTATCCTTACCTCTCTCCATAGCCATGTGGACGCACCACCTCCAGGTCTGTCACTACAGCTGTGTCTCCTCACCACTCTACATAGCCATGTGGACAGACCACCTCCAGGTCTGTCACCGCTACAGCTGTGTGTCCTCACCACTCTCCACAGTCATGTGGACACACCACGTACAGGACTGGCACCACTACAGCTGTGTGTCCACACCAGTTCTGTGTCTGCCATCACCACCGCCCTGCAGACACACCACCTCCAGGTCTGTCACCACTACAGCTGTGTGTCCACACCACTTCTGTGTTTGTCATCACCACAGCCACTTGGACACACCACCTCCAGGTCTCTCACCACTATAGCTGTGTATCCTCACCACTCTCCACAGCCTGTGTTTGTATTCACCACAGCCACGTCGACACACCACCTCCAGGTCTGTCACCACTATAGCTGTGTATCCTCACCACTCTCCACAGCCATGTGGATACACCACCTCCAGGTCTGTCACCGCTACAACTGTGTCCTCACCGCTCTCCACAGCCTTGTGGACAGACCACCTCCAGGTCTGTCACTGCTACAGCTGTGTGTCCTCACCACGTCTGGGTTTTTCATCACCACAGCCATGTGGACACTCCACCTCCAGGACTGTCACCACTACAGCTGTGTGTCCACACCTCTTCTGGTTTTGTCATCACCACATCCACAAGGACGCACCACCTCCAGGTCTGTCACCATTACAGCACAGCTGTGTGTCCTCACCATTCTCCACAGCCATGTGGACAGACCACCTCCAGGTCTGTCTCCGCTACAGCTGTGTGTCCTCACCACTCTCCACGGTCATTTGGACACACCACCTACAGGACTGGTACCACTACAGCTGTGTGTCCACACCAGTTCTGTGTTTGCCATCACCACCGCCCTGCAGACACACCACCTCCAGGTCTGTCACCACTACAGCTGTGTGTCTACACCACTTCTGTGTTTGTCATCACCACAGCCACTTGGACACACCACCTCCAGGTCTCTCACCACTATAGCTGTGTATCCTCACCACTCTCCACAGCCTGTGTTTGTATTCACCACAGCCACGTCGACACATCACCTCCAGGTCTGTCACCACTAAAGCTGTGTATCCTCAACACTCTCCACAGCCATGTGGACACACCACCTCCAGGTCTGTCACCGCTACAACTGTGTCCTCACCACTCTCCACAGCCTTGTGGACAGACCACCTCCAGGTCTGTCACTGCTACAGCTGTGTGTCCTCACCACGTCTGGGTTTTTCATCACCACAGCCATGTGGACATTCCACCTCCAAGTCTGTCACCACTACAACTGTGTCTCCACACCACATCTGTGTTTGCCATCACCACCGCCCTGCAGACATACCACCTCCAGATCTGTCACCACTACAGCTGCGTGTCCACACCACTTCTGTGTTTGTCATCACCACAGCCACGTGGACACTCCACCACCAGGTCTGTTACCACTATAGCTGGGTGTCTACACCACTCTCCACAGCCATGTGGACACACCACCTCCAGGACTGTCACCACCAATGTTCCCTGTAAGGCGCGCAAACCTTTCCTTCCCCCATCGCGAAGGCCCCTTTGGCAAGCACGCATGTTGTGCTGTTATCAAATGTTCAACCATTCCTATACTTTGTGGTAGTTTATATGCGTTATCACTTTCTATGCCTAAATAAGCCTTTTAGAGCGATATACGTGCTCCCCTAAGGCAGATAATGCTCATATTTTAATCTGGATTGAAGTCAATGAAAACAGCTTTTAAATACCGCAGGAGTGTTTTAAACATCATTTGGCGTGCTTTAGCATACAAGCGGGCAAGTGATATTTGTCTTGAAATTCATTGGTTCATGAGCTAAGAAATGCTTCAGAACAGTAGAAAATGTAATGTGCTGTTATCAAATGTTCCATCATTCCTATACTTTGTGGTAGTTGATATGCGTTATCACTTTCTAAGCCTAAATAAGCCTTTTAGAGCAATATACGTGCTCCCCTAACAGGTCATGTCCTTGGGGTGTGCAAACAGGTCACAAAACTGCCTTGATGCCCTATTGCATGGAGCAATGATATCCCTTTTTTGCTTTAGTGGTATGGAGAGGCTAATGGCAAAGATCTTGGCTAGTTATGCGCTGCGCGCGCGTGAATGGTCAATTTCTTGGCGCGCGTATCCTTGGCTGCAGCGCACAGAGACCGCACACTGCCGCACACAGTGGAAAAAATTAGAGGGAACATTGGTCACCACTACAGCTGTGTGTCCACACCTCTTTTGGTTTTGTCATCACCACATCCACAAGGACACAACACCTCCAGGTCATTCACCACTACAACTTGGTATCCTCACCTCTCTCCACAGCCATGTGGACGCACCACCTCCAGGTCTGTCGCCATTTACAGCACAGCTGTGTGTCCTCACCATTCTCCACAGCCATGTGGACACACCACCTTTAGGTCTGTCACCACCACAGCACAGCTGTGTGTCCTCACCATTCTCCACAGCCATGTGGACACACCACCTACAGGACTGTCACCACTACAGCTGTGTGTCCACACCACTTCTGTGTTTGTCATCACCACAGCCACGTGGACACACCACCTCGAGGTCTGTCACCACTACAGCTGTGTGTCCTTACTACATCTGGGTTTGTCATCACCACAGCCATGTGGACACACCACCTCCAGGTCTGTCACCACTACAGCTGTGTCTCCTCACCACTCTCCACAGTCATGTGGACACACCACACCCAGGTCTGTCACCACTACAGCTGTGTGTACTCACCACTCTCCAGAGCCATGTGGACACATCACCTCCAGGTCAGTCACCGCTACATCTGTGTCCTCACCACTCTCCTCAGCCTTGTGGACACACCACCTCCAGGTCTGTCACCGGTACAGCTGTGTGTCCTCATCACTTCTGGGTTTTTCATCACTACAGCCAAGTGGGCACACCAGCTCCAGGACTGTCACCGCTACAACTGTGTGTCCACACGACTTCTGTGTTTGTCATCACCACAGCCACGTGGACACACCACCTCCAGGTCTGTCACCACTACAACTGTGTATCCTCACCACTCTCCACAGCCACGTAGACATACCACTTCCAGGTCTGTCACCCCTACAGCTGTGTGTCCTCACCAATCTCCTCAGCCATGTGGACACACCACCTCCAGGTCTGTCACCACTACAGCTGTGTGTCCACACGACTCTCCACAGCCATGTGAACACACCACCTCCAGTACTGTCACCACTACAGCACAGCTGTGCGTCCTCACCATTCTCCACAGCCATATGGACACACACCACCTCCAGGACTGTCACCACTACAGATGAGTGTCCACACCACTTCTGTGTTTGTCATCACCACAGCCATGCAGACACACCCCCTCCAGGTCTGTCACTGCTACAGCTCTGTGTCCTCACCACTCTCCACAGCCATGTGGACACACCACCTCCAGCTCTGTCACCATTACAGCACAGCTGTGTGTCCTCACCATTCTCCACAGCCATGTGGACACACCACCTCCAGGACTGTCACCACCAGAGCACAGCTGTTTGTCCTCACCATTCTCCACAGCCATGTGGACACACCACCTCCAGGACTGTCACCACTACACCAGTGTGTCCACACCACTTCTGTGTTTGTCATCACCACAGCCACATCAACCCACCAACTCCAGGTCTGTCACAACTACAGCTGCGTGTCCACACCACTCTCCACAGCTATGTGAACACATCACCTCTAGGACTGTCACCACTAGAGCACAGCTGTGTGTCCTCACCATTCTCCACCGCCATGTGGACACACACCACCTCCAAGTCTGTCACCACTAGAGCTGTGTGTCCACACCACTTCTGTGTCCGTCATCACCACAGTTCGTGGACACACCACCTCCAGGTCTGTCACCGCTACAGTTGTGTGTCCACACGTCTTCTGGTTTTGTCATCACCACATCCACAAGGACACAACACCTCCAGGTCGTTCACCACTACAGCTTGGTATCCTTACCTCTCTCCATAGCCATGTGGACGCACCACCTCCAGGTCTGTCACCATTACAGCACAGCTGTGTGTCCTCACCATTCTCCACAGCCATGTGGACACACCACCTCCAGGTCTGTCACTACAGCTGCGTCTCCTCACCACTCTACATAGCCATGTGGACAGACCACCTCCAGGTCTGTCACCGCTACAGCTGTGTATCCTCACCACTCTGCACAGTCATGTGGTCACACCACCTACAGGACTGGCACCACTACAGCTGTGTGTCCACACCAGTTCTGTGTTGGCCATCACCACCGCCCTGCAGACACACCACCTCCAGGTCTGTCACCACTACAGCTGTGTGTCCACACCACTTCTGTGTTTGTCATCACCATAGCCACTTGGACACACCACCTCCAGGTCTCTCACCACTATAGCTGTGTATCCTCACCACTCTCCACAGCCTGTGTTTGTATTCACCACAGCCACGTCGACACATCACCTCCAGGTCTGTCACCACTATAGCTGTGTATCCTCACCACTCTCCACAGCCATGTGGACACACCACCTCCAGGTCTGTCACCGCTACAACTGTGTCCTCACCACTCTCCACAGCCTTGTGGACAGACCACCTCCAGGTCTGTCACTGCTACAGCTGTGTGTCCTCACCACATCTGGGTTTTTCATCACCAAAGCCACGTGGACACACCACCTCCAGGTCTGTCACAACTACAGCTGTGTGTCCTCACCACTTCTGGGTTTGTCATCTCAACAGCCACGTGGACACTCCACCACCAGGTCTGTTGCCACTACAGCTGTGTGTCCACACCACTCTCCACAGCCATGTGGACACACCACCTCCAGGACTGTCACCACTACAGCTGTGTGTCCACACGTCTTCTGGTTTTGTCATCACCACATCCACAAGGACACAACACCTCCAGGTCGTTCACCACTACAGCTTGGTATCCTTACCTCTCTCCATAGCCATGTGGACGCACCACCTCCAGGTCTGTCACCATTACAGCACAGCTGTGTGTCCTCACCATTCTCCACAGCCATGTGGACACACCACCTCTAGGTCTGTCACTACAGCTGTGTCTCCTCACCACTCTACATAGCCATGTGGACAGACCACCTCCAGGTCTGTCAACGCTACAGCTGTGTGTCCTCACCACTCTCCACAGTCATGTGGACACACCACCTACAGGACTGGCACCACTACAGCTGTGTGTCCACACCAGTTCTGTGTCTGCCATCACCACCGCCCTGCAGACACACCACCTCCAGGTCTGTCACCACTACAGCTGTGTGTCCACACCACTTCTGTGTTTGTCATCACCACAGCCACTTGGACACACCACCTCCAGGTCTCTCACCACTATAGCTGTGTATCCTCACCACTCTCCACAGCCTGTGTTTGTATTCACCACAGCCATGTCGACACACCACCTCCAGGTTTGTCACCACTATAGCTGTGTATCCTCACCACTCTCCACAGCCATGTGGATACACCACCTCCAGGTCTGTCACCGCTACAACTGTGTCCTCACCGCTCTCCACAGCCTTGTGGACAGAAAACCTCCAGGTCTGTCACTGCTATAGCTGTGTGTCCTCACAACGTCTGGGTTTTTCATCACCACAGCCATGTGGACACTCCACCTCCAAGTCTGTCACCACTACAACTGTGTATCCACACCACTTCTGTGTTTGTCATCACCAAATCCACGTGGACACACCACCTCCAGGTCTGTCACCACTACAGCTGTGTGTCTTCACCACTTCTGGGTTTGTCATCACAACAGCCACGTGGACACTCCACCACCAGGTCTGTTGACACTACAGCTGTGTGTCCACACCACTTCTGTGTTTGTCATCACCACAGCCACTTGGACACACCACCTCCAGGTCTCTCACCACTATAGCTGTGTATCCTCACCACTCTCCACAGCCTGTGTTTGTATTCACCACAGCCACGTCGACACATCACCTCCAGGTCTGTCACCACTATAGCTGTGTATCCTCACCACTCTCCACAGCCATGTGGACACACCACCTCCAGGTCTGTCACCGCTACAACTGTGTCCTCACCACTCTCCACAGCCTTGTGGACAGACCACCTCCAGGTCTGTCACTGCTACAGCTGTGTGTCCTCACCACGTCTGGGTTTTTCATCACCAAAGCCACGTGGACGCACCACCTCCAGGTCTGTCACAACTACAGCTGTGTGTCTTCACTACTTCTGGGTTTGTCATCACAACAGCCACGTGGACACTCCACCACCAGGTCTGTTGCCACTAGAGCCGTGTGTCCACACCACTCTCCACAGCCATGTGGACACACCACCTCCAGGACTGTCACCAGTACAGCTGTGTGTCCACACGTCTTCTGGTTTTGTCATCACCACATCCACAAGGACACAACACCTCCAGGTCGTTCACCACTACAGCTTGGTATCCTTACCTCTCTCCATAGCCATGTGGACGCACCACCTCCAGGTCTGTCACCATTACAGCACAGCTGTGTGTCCTCACCATTCTCCACAGCCATGTGGATACACCACCTCCAGGTCTGTCACTACAGCTGCGTCTCCTCACCACTCTACATAGCCATGTGGACAGACCACCTCCAGGTCTGTCATCGCTACAGCTGTGTATCCTCACCACTCTGCACAGTCATGTGGTCACACCACCTACAGGACTGGCACCACTACAGCTGTGTGTCCACACCAGTTCTGTGTTGGCCATCACCACCGCCCTGCAGATACACCACCTCCAGGTCTGTCACCACTACAGCTGTGTGTCCACACCACTTCTGTGTTTGTTATCACCACAGCCACTTGGACACACCACCTTCAGGGCTCTCACCACTATAGCTGTGTATCCTCACCACTCTCCACAGTCTGTGTTTGTATTCACCACAGCCACGTCGACACATCACCTCCAGGTCTGTCACCACTATAGCTGTGTATCCTCACCACTCTCCACAGCCATGTGGACAAACCACCTCCAGGTCTGTCACCGCTACAACTGTGTCCTCACCACTCTCCACAGCCTTGTGGACAGACCACCTCCAGGTCTGTCACTGCTACAGCTGTGTGTCCTCACCACGTCTGGGTTTTTCATCACCAAAGCCACGTGGACACACCACCTCCAGGTCTGTCACAACTACAGCTGTGTGTCCTCACCACTTCTGGGTTTGTCATCACAACAGCCACGTGGACACTCCACCACCAGGTCTGTTGCCACTACAGCTGTGTGTCCACACCACTCTCCACAGCCATGTGGAAACACCACCTCCAGGACTGTCACCACTGCAGCTGTGTGTCCACACCTCTTCTGGTTTTGTCATCACCACATCCACAAGGACACAACACCTCCAGGTCGTTCACCACTACAGCTTGGTATCCTTACCTCTCTCCATAGCCATGTGGACGCACCACCTCCAGGTCTGTCACCATTACAGCACAGCTGTGTGTCCTCACCATTCTCCACAGCCATGTGGACACACCACCTCTAGGTCTGTCACTACAGCTGTGTCTCCTCACCACTCTACATAGCCATTTGGACAGACCACCTCCAGGTCTGTCACCGCTACAGCTGTGTGTCCTCACCACTCTCCACAGTCATGTGGACACACCACCTACAGGACTGGCACCACTACAGCTGTGTGTCCACACCAGTTCTGTGTCTGCCATCACCACCGCCCTGCAGACACACCACCTCCAGGTCTGTCACCACTACAGCTGTGTGTCCACACCACTTCTGTGTTTGTCATCACCACAGTCACTTGGACACACCACCTCCAGGTCTCTCACCACTATAGCTGTGTATCCTCACCACTCTCCACAGCCTGTGTTTGTATTCACCACAGCCATGTCGACACACCACCTCCAGGTCTGTCACCACTATAGCTGTGTATCCTCACCACTCTCCACAGCCATGTGGATACACCACCTCCAGGTCTGTCACCGCTACAACTGTGTCCTCACCGCTCTCCACAGCCTTGTGGACAGAAAACCTCCAGGTCTGTCACTGCTACAGCTGTGTGTCCTCACAACGTCTGGGTTTTTCATCACCACAGCCATGTGGACACTCCACCTCCAAGTCTGTCACCACTACAACTGTGTCTCCACACCACTTCTGTGTTTGTCATCACCAAATCCACGTGGACACTCCACCTCCAGGTCTGTCACCACTACAGCTGTGTGTCTTCACCACTTCTGGGTTTGTCATCACAACAGCCACGTGGACACTCCACCACCAGGTCTGTTGACACTACAGCTGTGTGTCCACACCACTTCTGTGTTTGTCATCACCACAGCCACTTGGACACACCACCTCCAGGTCTCTCACCACTACAGCTGTGTGTCCACACCAGTTCTGTGTTGGCCATCACCACCGCCCTGCAGACACACCACCTCCAGGTCTGTCACCACTACAGCTGTGTGTCCACACCACTTCTGTGTTTGTCATCACCACAGCCACTTGGACACACCACCTCCAGGTCTCTCACCACTATAGCTGTGTATCCTCACCACTCTCCATAGCCTGTGTTTGTATTCACCACAGCCACGTCGACACATCACCTCCAGGTCTGTCACCACTATAGCTGTGTATCCTCACCACTCTCCACAGCCATGTGGACACACCACCTCCAGGTCTGTCACCGCTACAACTGTGTCCTCACCACTCTCCACAGCCTTGTGGACAGACCACCTCCAGGTCTGTCACTGCTACAGCTGTGTGTCCTCACCACGTCTGGGTTTTTCATCACCAAAGCCACGTGGACACACCACCTCCAGGTCTGTCACAACTACAGCTGTGTGTCCTCACCACTTCTGGGTTTGTCATCACAACAGCCATGTGGACACTCCACCACCAGGTCTGTTGCCACTACAGCTGTGTGTCCACACCACTCTCCACAGCCATGTGGACACACCACCTCCAGGACTGTCACCACTACAGCTGTGTGTCCACACGTCTTCTGGTTTTGTCATCACCACATCCACAAGGACACAACACCTCCAGGTCGTTCACCACTACAGCTTGGTATCCTTACCTCTCTCCATAGCCATGTGGACGCACCACCTCCAGGTCTGTCACTACAGCTGTGTCTCCTCACCACTCTACATAGCCATGTGGACAGACCACCTCCAGGTCTGTCACCGCTACAGCTGTGTGTCCTCACCACTCTCCACAGTCATGTGGACACACCACGTACAGGACTGGCACCACTACAGCTGTGTGTCCACACCAGTTCTGTGTCTGCCATCACCACCGCCCTGCAGACACACCACCTCCAGGTCTGTCACCACTACAGCTGTGTGTCCACACCACTTCTGTGTTTGTCATCACCACAGCCACTTGGACACACCACCTCCAGGTCTCTCACCACTATAGCTGTGTATCCTCACCACTCTCCACAGCCTGTGTTTGTATTCACCACAGCCACGTCGACACACCACCTCCAGGTCTGTCACCACTATAGCTGTGTATCCTCACCACTCTCCACAGCCATGTGGATACACCACCTCCAGGTCTGTCACCGCTACAACTGTGTCCTCACCGCTCTCCACAGCCTTGTGGACAGACCACCTCCAGGTCTGTCACTGCTACAGCTGTGTGTCCTCACCACGTCTGGGTTTTTCATCACCACAGCCATGTGGACACTCCACCTCCAAGTCTGTCACCACTACAACTGTATCTCCACACCACTTCTGTGTTTGTCATCACCAAATCCATGTGGACACACCACCTCCAGGTCTGTCACCACTACAGCTGTGTGTCTTCACCACTTCTGGGTTTGTCATCACAACAGCCACGTGGACACTCCACCACCAGGTCTGTTGACACTACAGCTGTGTGTCCACACCACTCCCCACAGCCATGTGGACACACCACCTCCAGGACTGTCACCACTACAGCTGTGTGTCCACACCTCTTCTGGTTTTGTCATCACCACATCCACAAGGACACAACACCTCCAGGGCGTTCACCACTACAGCTTGGTATCCTCACCTCTCTCCACAGCCCTGTGGACGCACCACCTCCAGGTCTGTCACCATTACAGCACAGCTGTGTGTCCTCACCATTCTCCACAGCCATGTGGACAGACCACCTCCAGGTCTGTCTCCGCTACAGCTGTGTGTCCTCACCACTCTCCATAGCCTGTGTTTGTATTCACCACAGCCACGTCGACACATCACCTCCAGGTCTGTCACCACTATAGCTGTGTATCCTCACCACTCTCCACAGCCATGTGGACACACCACCTCCAGGTCTGTCACCGCTACAACTGTGTCCTCACCACTCTCCACAGCCTTGTGGACAGACCACCTCCAGGTCTGTCACTGCTACAGCTGTGTGTCCTCACCACGTCTGGGTTTTTCATCACCAAAGCCACGTGGACGCACCACCTCCAGGTCTGTCACAACTACAGCTGTGTGTCTTCACCACTTCTGGGTTTGTCATCACAACAGCCACGTGGACACTCCACCACCAGGTCTGTTGCCACTAGAGCTGTGTGTCCACACTACTCTCCACAGCCATGTGGACACACCACCTCCAGGACTGTCACCACTACAGCTGTGTGTCCACACCTCTTCTGGTTTTGTCATCACCACATCCACAAGGACACAACACCTCCAGGTCGTTCACCACTACAGCTTGGTATCCTTACCTCTCTCCATAGCCATGTGGATGCACCACCTCCAGGTCTGTCACTACAGCTGTGTCTCCTCACCACTCTACATAGCCATGTGGACAGACCACCTCCAGGTCTGTCACCGCTACAGCTGTGTGTCCTCACCACTCTCCACAGTCATGTGGACACACCACGTACAGGACTGGCACCACTACAGCTGTGTGTCCACACCAGTTCTGTGTCTGCCATCACCACCGCCCTGCAGACACACCACCTCCAGGTCTGTCACCACTACAGCTGTGTGTCCACACCACTTCTGTGTTTGTCATCACCACAGCCACTTGGACACACCACCTCCAGGTCTCTCACCACTATAGCTGTGTATCCTCACCACTCTCCACAGCCTGTGTTTGTATTCACCACAGCCACGTCTACACACCACCTCCAGGTCTGTCACCACTATAGCTGTGTATCCTCACCACTCTCCACAGCCATGTGGATACACCACCTCCAGGTCTGTCACCGCTACAACTGTGTCCTCACCGCTCTCCACAGCCTTGTGGACAGACCACCTCCAGGTCTGTCACTGCTACAGCTGTGTGTCCTCACCACGTCTGGGTTTTTCATCACCACAGCCATGTGGACACTCCACCTCCAAGTCTGTCACCACTACAACTGTGTCTCCACACCACTTCTGTGTTTGTCATCACCAAATCCATGTGGACACACCACCTCCAGGTCTGTCACCACTACAGCTGTGTGTCTTCACCACTTCTGGGTTTGTCGTCACAACAGCCACGTGGACACTCCACCACCAGGTCTGTTGACACTACAGCTGTGTGTCCACACCACTCCCCACAGCCATGTGGACACACCACCTCCAGGACTGTCACCACTACAGCTGTGTGTCCACACCTCTTCTGGTTTTGTCATCACCACATCCACAAGGACACAACACCTCCAGGTCGTTCACCACTACAGCTTGGTATCCTCACCTCTCTCCACAGCCCTGTGGACGCACCACCTCCAGGTCTGTCACCATTACAGCACAGCTGTGTGTCCTCACCATTCTCCACAGCCATGTGGACAGACCACCTCCAGGTCTGTCTCCACTACAGCTGTGTGTCCTCACCACTCTCCACGGTCATTTGGACACACCACCTACAGGACTGGTACCACTACAGCTGTGTTTCCACACCAGTTCTGTGTTTGCCATCACCACCGCCCTGCAGACACACCACCTCCAGGTCTGTCACCACTACAGCTGTGTGTCTACACCACTTCTGTGTTTGTCATCACCACAGCCACTTGGACACACCACCTCCAGGTCTCTCACCACTATAGCTGTGTATCCTCACCACTCTCCACAGCCTGTGTTTGTATTCACCACAGCCACGTCGACACATCACCTCCAGGTCTGTCACCACTAAAGCTGTGTATCCTCAACACTCTCCACAGCCATGTGGACACACCACCTCCAGGTCTGTCACCGCTACAACTGTGTCCTCACCACTCTCCACAGCCTTGTGGACAGACCACCTCCAGGTCTGTCACTGCTACAGCTGTGTGTCCTCACCACGTCTGGGTTTTTCATCACCACAGCCATGTGGACACTCCACCTCCAAGTCTGTCACCACTACAACTGTGTCTCCACACCACATCTGTGTTTGCCATCACCACGCCCTGCAGACATACCACCTCCAGGTCTGTCACCACTACAGCTGTGTGTCCACACCACTTCTGTGTTTGTCATCACCACAGCCACGTGGACACTCCACCACCAGGTCTGTTGCCACTATAGCTGGGTGTCTACACCACTCTCCACAGCCATGTGGACACACCACCTTCAGGACTGTCACCACCAATGTTCCCTGTAAGGCGCGCAAACCTTTCCTTCCCCCATCGCGCAGGCCCCTTTGGCAAGCACGCATGTTGTGCTGTTATCAAATGTTCAACCATTCCTATACTTTGTGGTAGTTTATATGCGTTATCACTTTCTATGCCTAAATAAGCCTTTTAGAGCGATATACGTGCTCCCCTAAGGCAGATAATGCTCATATTTTAATCTGGATTGAAGTCAATGAAAACAGCTTTTAAATACCGCAGGAGTGTTTTAAACATCATTTGGCGTGCTTTAGCATACAAGCGGGCAAGTGATATTTGTCTTGAAATTCATTGGTTCATGAGCTAAGAAATGCTTCAGAACAGTAGAAAATGTAATGTGCTGTTATCAAATGTTCCATCATTCCTATACTTTGTGGTAGTTGATATGCGTTATCACTTTCTAAGCCTAAATAAGCCTTTTAGAGCAATATACGTGCTCCCCTAACAGGTCATGTCCTTGGGGTGTGCAAACAGGTCACAAAACTGCCTTGATGCCCTATTGCATGGAGCAATGATATCCCTTTTTTGCTTTAGTGGTATGGAGAGGCTAATGGCAAAGATCTTGGCTAGTTATGCGCTGCGCGCGCGTGAATGGTCAATTTCTTGGCGCGCGTATCCTTGGCTGCAGCGCACAGAGACCGCACACTGCCGCACACAGTGGAAAAAATTAGAGGGAACATTGGTCACCACTACAGCTGTGTGTCCACACCTCTTCTGGTTTTGTCATCACCACATCCACAAGGACACAACACCTCCAGGTCATTCACCACTACAACTTGGTATCCTCACCTCTCTCCACAGCCATGTGGACGCACCACCTCCAGGTCTGTCGCCATTTACAGCACAGCTGTGTGTCCACACCATTCTCCACAGCCATGTGGACACACCACCTTTAGGTCTGTCACCACCACAGCACAGCTGTGTGTCCTCACCATTCTCCACAGCCATGTGGACACACCACCTACAGGACTGTCACCACTACAGCTGTGTGTCCACACCACTTCTGTGTTTGTCATCACCACAGCCACGTGGACACACCACCTCGAGGTCTGTCACCACTACAGCTGTGTGTCCTTACTACATCTGGGTTTGTCATCACCACAGCCATGTGGACACACCACCTCCAGGTCTGTCACCACTACAGCTGTGTCTCCTCACCACTCTCCACAGTCATGTGGACACACCACACCCAGGTCTGTCACCACTACAGCTGTGTGTACTCACCACTCTCCAGAGCCATGTGGACACATCACCTCCAGGTCAGTCACCGCTACATCTGTGTCCTCACCACTCTCCTCAGCCTTGTGGACACACCACCTCCAGGTCTGTCACCGGTACAGCTGTGTGTCCTCATCACTTCTGGGTTTTTCATCACCACAGCCAAGTGGGCACACCAGCTCCAGGACTGTCACCGCTACAACTGTGTGTCCACACGACTTCTGTGTTTGTCATCACCACAGCCACGTGGACACACCACCTCCAGGTCTGTCACCACTACAACTGTGTATCCTCACCACTCTCCACAGCCACGTAGACATACCACTTCCAGGTCTGTCACCCCTACAGCTGTGTGTCCTCACCAATCTCCTCAGCCATGTGGACACACCACCTCCAGGTCTGTCACCACTACAGCTGTGTGTCCACACGACTCTCCACAGCCATGTGAACACACCACCTCCAGTACTGTCACCACTACAGCACAGCTGTGCGTCCTCACCATTCTCCACAGCCATATGGAAACACACCACCTCCAGGACTGTCACCACTACAGGTGAGTGTCCACACCACTTCTGTGTTTGTCATCACCACAGCCTTGCAGACACACCCCCTCCAGGTCTGTCACTGCTACAGCTCTGTGTCCTCACCACTCTCCACAGCCATGTGGACACACCACCTCCAGCTCTGTCACCATTACAGCACAGCTGTGTGTCCTCACCATTCTCCACAGCCATGTGGACACACCACCTCCAGGACTGTCACCACCAGAGCACAGCTGTTTGTCCTCACCATTCTCCACAGCCATGTGGACACACCACCTCCAGGACTGTCACCACTACACCAGTGTGTCCACACCACTTCTGTGTTTGTCATCACCACAGCCACATCAACCCACCAACTCCAGGTCTGTCACAACTACAGCTGCGTGTCCACACCACTCTCCACAGCTATGTGAACACATCACCTCTAGGACTGTCACCACTAGAGCACAGCTGTGTGTCCTCACCATTCTCCACCGCCATGTGGACACACACCACCTCCAAGTCTGTCACCACTAGAGCTGTGTGTCCACACCACTTCTGTGTCCGTCATCACCACAGTTCGTGGACACACCACCTCCAGGTCTGTCACCGCTACAGTTGTGTGTCCACACGTCTTCTGGTTTTGTCATCACCACATCCACAAGGACACAACACCTCCAGGTCGTTCACCACTACAGCTTGGTATCCTTACCTCTCTCCATAGCCATGTGGACGCACCACCTCCAGGTCTGTCACCATTACAGCACAGCTGTGTGTCCTCACCATTCTCCACAGCCATGTGGACACACCACCTCCAGGTCTGTCACTACAGCTGCGTCTCCTCACCACTCTACATAGCCATGTGGACAGACCACCTCCAGGTCTGTCACCGCCACAGCTGTGTATCCTCACCACTCTGCACAGTCATGTGGTCACACCACCTACAGGACTGGCACCACTACAGCTGTGTGTCCACACCAGTTCTGTGTTGGCCATCACCACCGCCCTGCAGACACACCACCTCCAGGTCTGTCACCACTACAGCTGTGTGTCCACACCACTTCTGTGTTTGTCATCACCATAGCCACTTGGACACATCACCTCCAGGTCTCTCACCACTATAGCTGTGTATCCTCACCACTCTCCACAGCCTGTGTTTGTATTCACCACAGCCACGTCGACACATCACCTCCAGGTCTGTCACCACTATAGCTGTGTATCCTCACCACTCTCCACAGCCATGTGGACACACCACCTCCAGGTCTGTCACCGCTACAACTGTGTCCTCACCACTCTCCACAGCCTTGTGGACAGACCTCCTCCAGGTCTGTCACTGCTACAGCTATGTGTCCTCACCACGTCTGGGTTTTTCATCACCAAAGCCACGTGGACACACCACCTCCAGGTCTGTCACAACTACAGCTGTGTGTCCTCACCACTTCTGGGTTTGTCATCTCAACAGCCACGTGGACACTCCACCACCAGGTCTGTTGCCACTACAGCTGTGTGTCCACACCACTCTCCACATCCATGTGGACACACCACCTCCAGGACTGTCACCACTACAGCTGTGTGTCCACACATCTTCTGGTTTTGTCATCACCACATCCACAAGGACACAACACCTCCAGGTCGTTCACCACTACAGCTTGGTATCCTTACCTCTCTCCATAGCCATGTGGACGCACCACCTCCAGGTCTGTCACCATTACAGCACAGCTGTGTGTCCTCACCATTCGCCACAGCCATGTGGACACACCACCTCTAGGTCTGTCACTACAGCTGTGTCTCCTCACCACTCTACATAGCCATGTGGACAGACCACCTCCAGGTCTGTCAACGCTACAGCTGTGTGTCCTCACCACTCTCCACAGTCATGTGGACACACCACCTACAGGACTGGCACCACTACAGCTGTGTGTCCACACCAGTTCTGTGTCTGCCATCACCACCGCCCTGCAGACACACCACCTCCAGGTCTGTCACCACTACAGCTGTGTGTCCACACCACTTCTGTGTTTGTCATCACCACAGCCACTTGGACACACCACCTCCAGGTCTCTCACCACTATAGCTGTGTATCCTCACCACTCTCCACAGCCTGTGTTTGTATTCACCACAGCCATGTCGACACACCACCTCCAGGTCTGTCACCACTATAGCTGTGTATCCTCACCACTCTCCACAGCCATGTGGATACACCACCTCCAGGTCTGTCACCGCTACAACTGTGTCCTCACCGCTCTCCACAGCCTTGTGGACAGAAAACCTCCAGGTCTGTCACTGCTATAGCTGTGTGTCCTCACAACGTCTGGGTTTTTCATCACCACAGCCATGTGGACACTCCACCTCCAAGTCTGTCACCACTACAACTGTGTATCCACACCACTTCTGTGTTTGTCATCACCAAATCCACGTGGACACACCACCTCCAGGTCTGTCACCACTACAGCTGTGTGTCTTCACCACTTCTGGGTTTGTCATCACAACAGCCACGTGGACACTCCACCACCAGGTCTGTTGACACTACAGCTGTGTGTCCACACCACTTCTGTGTTTGTCATCACCACAGCCACTTGGACACACCACCTCCAGGTCTCTCACCACTATAGCTGTGTATCCTCACCACTCTCCACAGCCTGTGTTTGTATTCACCACAGCCACGTCGACACATCACCTCCAGGTCTGTCACCACTATAGCTGTGTATCCTCACCACTCTCCACAGCCATGTGGACACACCACCTCCAGGTCTGTCACCGCTACAACTGTGTCCTCACCACTCTCCACAGACTTGTGGACAGACCACCTCCAGGTCTGTCACTGCTACAGCTGTGTGTCCTCACCACGTCTGGGTTTTTCATCACCAAAGTCACGTGGACGCACCACCTCCAGGTCTGTCACAACTACAGCTGTGTGTCTTCAATACTTCTGGGTTTGTCATCACAACAGCCACGTGGACACTCCACCACCAGGTCTGTTGCCACTAGAGCTGTGTGTCCACACCACTCTCCACAGCCATGTGGACACACCACCTCTAGGACTGTCACCACTACAGCTGTGTGTCCACACCTCTTCTGGTTTTGTCATCACCACATCCACAAGGACACAACACCTCCAGGTCGTTCACCACTACAGCTTGGTATCCTTACCTCTCTCCATAGCCATGTGGACGCACCACCTCCAGGTCTGTCACTACAGCTGTGTCTCCTCACAACTCTACATAGCCATGTGGACAGACCACCTCCAGGTCTGTCACCGCTACAGCAGTGTGTCCTCACCACTCTCCACAGTCATGTGGACACACCACGTAGAGGACTGGCACCACTACAGCTGTGTGTCCACACCAGTTCTGTGTCTGCCATCACCAGCGCCCTGCAGACACACCACCTCCAGGTCTGTCACCACTACAGCTGTGTGTCCACACCACTTCTGTGTTTGTCATCACCACAGCCACTTGGACACACCACCTCCAGGTCTCTCACCACTATAGCTGTGTATCCTCACCACTCTCCACAGCCTGTGTTTGTATTCACCACAGCCACGTCGACACACCACCTCCAGGTCTGTCACCACTATAGCTGTGTATCCTCACCACTCTCCACAGCCATGTGGATACACCACCTCCAGGTCTGTCACCGCTACAACTGTGTCCTCACTGCTCTCCACAGCCTTGTGGACAGACCACCTCCAGGTCTGTCACTGCTACAGCTGTGTGTCCTCACCACGTCTGGGTTTTTCATCACCACAGCCATGTGGACACTCCACCTCCAAGTCTGTCACCACTACAACTGTGTCTCCACACCACTTCTGTGTTTGTCATCACCAAATCCACGTGGACACACCACCTCCAGGTCTGTCACCACTACAGCTGTGTGTCTTCACCACTTCTTGGTTTGTCATCACAACAGCCACGTGGACACTCCACCACCAGGTCTGTTGACACTACAGCTGTGTGTCCACACCACTCCCCACAGCCATGTGGACACACCACCTCCAGGACTGTCACCACTACAGCTGTGTGTCCACACCTCTTCTGGTTTTGTCATCACCACATCCACAAGGACACAACACCTCCAGGTCGTTCACCACTACAGCTTGGTATCCTCACCTCTCTCCACAGCCCTGTGGACGCACCACCTCCAGGTCTGTCACCATTACAGCACAGCTGTGTGTCCTCACCATTCTCCACAGCCATGTGGACAGACCACCTCCAGGTCTGTCACCGCTACAGCTGTGTGTCCTCACCACTCTCCACGGTCATGTGGACACACCACCTACAGGACTGGTACCACTACAGCTGTGTGTCGACACCAGTTCTGTGTTTGCCATCACCACCGCCCTGCAGTCACACCACCTCCAGGTCTGTCACCACTACAGCTGTGTGTCTACACCACTTCTGTGTTTGTCATCACCACAGCCACTTGGACACACCACCTCCAGGTCTCTCACCACTATAGCTGTGTATCCTCACCACTCTCCACAGCCTGTGTTTGTATTCACCACAGCCACGTCGACACATCACCTCCAGGTCTGTCACCACTATAGCTGTGTATCCTCAACACTCTCCACAGCCATGTGGACACACCACCTCCAGGTCTGTCACCGCTACAACTGTGTCCTCACCACTCTCCACAGCCTTGTGGACAGAACACCTCCAGGTCTGTCACTGCTACAGCTGTGTGTCCTCACCACGTCTGGGTTTTTCATCACCACAGCCATGTGGACACTCCACCTCCAAGTCTGTCACCACTACAACTGTGTCTCCACACCACATCTGTGTTTGCCATCACCACCGCCCTACAGACACACCACCTCCAGATCTGTCACCACTACAGCTGTGTGTCCACACCACTTCTGTGTTTGTCATCACCACAGCCACGTGGACACTCCACCACCAGGTCTGTTGCCACTATAGCTGTGTGTCTACACCACTCTCCACAGCCATGTGGACACACCACCTCCAGGACAGTCACCGCTACATCTGTGTCCTCACCACTCTCCTCAGCCTTGTGGACACACCACCTCCAGGTCTGTCACCGGTACAGCTGTGTGTCCTCATCACTTCTGGGTTTTTCATCACCACAGCCAAGTGGGCACACCAGCTCCAGGACTGTCACCGCTACAGCTGTGTGTCCACACCACTTCTGTGTTTGTCATCACCACAGCCACGTGGACACACCACCTCCAGGTCTGTCACCACTACAACTGTGTATCCTCACCTCTCTCCACAGCCACGTAGACATACCACTTCCAGGTCTGTCACCCCTACAGCTGTGTGTCCTCACCAATCTCCTCAGCCATGTGGACACACCACCTCCAGGTCTGTCACCACTACAGCTGTGTGTCCACACGACTCTCCACAGCCATGTGAACACACCACCTCCAGTACTGTCACCACTACAGCACAGCTGTGCGTCCTCACCATTCTCCACAGCCATATGGACACACACCACCTCCAGGACTGTCACCACTACAGATGAGTGTCCACACCACTTCTGTGTTTGTCATCACCACAGCCATGCAGACACACCCCCTCCAGGTCTGTCACCGCTACAGCTCTGTGTCCTCACCACTCTCCACAGCCATGTGGACACACCACCTCCAGCTCTGTCACCATTACAGCACAGCTGTGTGTCCTCACCATTCTCCACAGCCATGTGGACACACCAGCTCCAGGACTGTCACCACCAGAGCACAGCTGTTTGTCCTCACCATTCTCCACAGCCATGTGGACACACCACCTCCAGGACTGCCACCACTACACCAGTGTGTCCACACCACTTCTGTGTTTGTCATCACCACAGCCACATCAACCCACCAACTCCAGGTCTGTCACAACTACAGCTGCGTGTCCACACCACTCTCCACAGCTATGTGAACACATCACCTCTAGGACTGTCACCACTAGAGCACAGCTGTGTGTCCTCACCATTCTCCACCGCCATGTGGACACACCACCTCCAGGACTGTCACCACTACAGCTGTGTGTCCACACCTCTTCTGGTTTTGTCATCACCACATCCACAAGGACACAACACCTTCAGGTCGTTCACCACTACAGCTTGGTATCCTCACCTCTCTCCACAGCCCTGTGGACGCACCACCTCCAGGTCTGTCACCATTACAGCACAGCTGTGTGTCCTCACCATTCTCCACAGCCATGTGGACAGACCACCTCCAGGTCTGTCACCGCTACAGCTGTGTGTCCTCACCACTCTCCACGGTCATGTGGACACACCACCTACAGGACTGGTACCACTACAGCTGTGTGTCCACACCAGTTCTGTGTTTGCCATCACCACCGCCCTGCAGTCACACCACCTCCAGGTCTGTCACCACTACAGCTGTGTGTCTACACCACTTCTGTGTTTCTCATCACCACAGCCACTTGGACACACCACCTCCAGGTCTCTCACCACTATAGCTGTGTATCCTCACCACTCCCCACAGCCTGTGTTTGTATTCACCACAGCCACGTCGACACATCACCTCCAGGTCTGTCACCACTATAGCTGTGTATCCTCAACACACTCCACAGCCAAGTGGACACACCACCTCCAGGTCTGTCACCGCTACAACTGTGTCCTCACCACTCTCCACAGCCTTGTGGACAGACCACCTCCAGGTCTGTCACTGCTACAGCTGTGTGTCCTCACCACGTCTGGGTTTTTCATCACCACAGCCATGTGGACACTCCACCTCCAAGTCTGTCACCACTACAACTGTGTCTCCACACCACATCTGTGTTTGCCATCACCACCGCCCTACAGACACACCACCTCCAGGTCTGTCACCACTACAGCTGTGTGTCCACACCACTTCTGTGTTTGTCATCACCACAGCCACGTGGACACTCCACCACCAGGTCTGTTGCCACTATAGCTGTGTGTCTACACCACTCTCCACAGCCATGTGGACACACCACCTCCAGGACTGTCACCACCAATGTTCCCTGTAAGGCGCGCAAACCTTTCCTTCCCCCATCGCGCAGGCCCCTTTGGCAAGCACGCATGTTGTGCTGTTATCAAATGTTCAACCATTCCTATACTTTGTGGTAGTTTATATGCGTTATCACTTTCTATGCCTAAATAAGCCTTTTAGAGCGATATACGTGCTCCCCTAAGGCAGATAATGCTCATATTTTAATCTGGATTGAAGTCAATGAAAACAGCTTTTAAATACCGCGGAGTGTTTTAAACATCATTTGGCGTGCTTTAGCATACAAGCGGGCAAGTGATATTTGTCTTGAAATTCAATGGTTCATGAGCTAAGAAATGCTTCAGAACAGTAGAAAATGTAATGTGCTGTCATGTTCCATCATTCCTATACTTTGTGGTAGTTGATATGCGTTATCACTTTCTAAGCCTAAATAAGCCTTTTAGAGCAATATACGTGCTCCCCTAACAGGTCATGTCCTTGGGGTGTGCAAACAGGTCACAAAACTGCCTTGATGCCCTATTACATGGAGCAATGATATCCCTTTTTTGCTTTAGTGGTATGGAGAGTCTAATGCCAAAGATCTTGGCTAGTTATGCGCTGCGCGCGCGTGAATGGTCAATTTCTAGGCGCGCGTATCCTTGGCTGCAGCGCACAGAGACCGCACACTGCCGCACACAGTGGAAAAAATTAGAGGGAACATTGGTCACCACTACAGCTGTGTGTCCACACCTCTTCTGGTTTTGTCATCACCACATCCACAAGGACACAACACCTCCAGGTCATTCACCACTACAACTTGGTATCCTCACCTCTCTCCACAGCCATGTGGACGCACCACCTCCAGGTCTGTCGCCATTTACAGCACAGCTGTGTGTCCTCACCATTCTCCACAGCCATGTGGACACACCACCTTTAGGTCTGTCACCACCACAGCCCAGCTGTGTGTCCTCACCATTCTCCACAGCCATGTGGACACACCACCTACAGGACTGTCACCACTACAGCTGTGTGTCCACACCACTTCTGTGTTTGTCATCACCACAGCCACGTGGACACACCACCTCGAGGTCTGTCACCACTACAGCTGTGTGTCCTTACTACATCTGGGTTTGTCATCACCACAGCCATGTGGACACACCACCTCCAGGTCTGTCACCACTACAGCTGTGTCTCCTCACCACTCTCCACAGTCAGTGGACACACCACACCCAGGTCTGTCACCACTACAGCTGTGTGTACTCACCACTCTCCAGAGCCATGTGGACACATCACCTCCAGGTCAGTCACTGCTACATCTGTGTCCTCACCACTCTCCTCAGCCTTGTGGACACACCACCTCCAGGTCTGTCACCGGTACAGCTGTGTGTCCTCATCACTTCTGGGTTTTTCATCACCACAGCCAAGTGGGCACACCAGCTCCAGGACTGTCACCGCTACAGCTGTGTGTCCACACCACTTCTGTGTTTGTCATCACCACAGCCACGTGGACACACCACCTCCAGGTCTGTCACCACTACAACTGTGTATCCTCACCTCTCTCCACAGCCATGTAGACATACCACTTCCAGGTCTGTCACCCCTACAGCTGTGTGTCCTCACCAATCTCCTCAGCCATGTGGACACACCACTTCCAGGTCTGTCACCACTACAGCTGTGTGTCCACACGACTCTCCACAGCCATGTGAACACACCACCTCCTGTACTGTCACCACTACAGCACAGCTGTGCGTCCTCACCATTCTCCACAGCCATATGGACACACACCACCTCCAGGACTGTCACCACTACAGATGAGTGTCCACACCACTTCTGTGTTTGTCATCACCACAGCCATGCAGACACACCCCCTCCAGGTCTGTCACTGCTACAGCTCTGTGTCCTCACCACTCTCCACAGCCATGTGGACACACCACCTCCAGCTCTGTCACCATTACAGCACAGCTGTGTGTCCTCACCATTCTCCACAGCCATGTGGACACACCACCTCCAGGACTGTCACCACCAGAGCACAGCTGTTTGTCCTCACCATTCTCCACAGCCATGTGGACACACCACCTCCAGGACTGTCACCACTACACCAGTGTGTCCACACCACTTCTGTGTTTGTCATCACCACAGCCACATCAACCCACCAACTCCAGGTCTGTCACAACTACAGCTGCGTGTCCACACCACTCTCCACAGCTATGTGAACACATCACCTCTAGGACTGTCACCACTCGAGCACAGCTGTGTGTCCTCACCATTCTCCACCGCCATGTGGACACACACCACCTCCAAGTCTGTCACCACTAGAGCTGTGTGTCCACACCACTTCTGTGTCCGTCATCACCACAGTTCGTGGACACACCACCTCCAGGTCTGTCACCGCTACAGCTGTGTGTCCTCACCACTCTCCACAGCCATGCGGACAAACCACCTCCAGGTCTGCCACCATTACAGCACAGCTGTGTGTCCTCACCATTCTCCACAGCCATGTGGACACACCACCTCCAGGACTGTCACCACCAGAGCACAGCTGTTTGTCCTCACCATTCTCCACAGCCATGTGGACACACCACCTCCAGGACTGTCACCACTACAGCTGTGTGTCCTCACCACTCTCCACAGTCATGTGGACACACCACCTACAGGACTGGCACCACTACAGCTGTGTGTCCACACCAGTTCTGTGTCTGCCATCACCACCGCCCTGCAGACACACCACCTCCAGGTCTGTCACCACTACAGCTGTGTGTCTACACCACTTCTGTGTTTGTCATCACCACAGCCACTTGGACACACCACCTCCAGGTCTCTCACCACTATAGCTGTGTATCCTCACCACTCTCCACAGCCTGTATTTGTATTCACCACAGCCACGTCGACACATCACCTCCAGGTCTGTCACCACTATAGCTGTGTATCCTCACCACTCTCCACAGCCATGTGGACACACCACCTCCAGGTCTGTCACCGCTACAACTGTGTCCTCACCACTCTCCACAGCCTTGTGGACAGACCACCTCCAGGTCTGTCACTGCTACAGCTGTGTGTCCTCACCACGTCTGGGTTTTTCATCACCAAAGCCACGTGGACGCACCACCTCCAGGTCTGTCACAACTACAGCTGTGTGTCTTTACCACTTCTGGGTTTGTCATCACAACAGCCACGTGGACACTCCACCACCAGGTCTGTTGCCACTAGAGCTGTGTGTCCACACCACTCTCCACAGCCATGTGGACACACCACCTCCAGGACTGTCACCACTACAGCTGTGTGTCAACACCTCTTCTGGTTTTGTCATCACCACATCCACAAGGACACAACACCTCCAGGTCGTTCACCACTACAGCTTGGTATCCTTACCTCTCTCCATAGCCATGTGGACGCACCACCTCCAGGTCTGTCACTACAGCTGTGTCTCCTCACAACTCTACATAGCCATGTGGACAGACCACCTCCAGGTCTGTCACCGCTACAGCAGTGTGTCCTCACCACTCTCCACAGTCATGTGGACACTCCACGTACAGGACTGGCACCACTACAGCTGTGTGTCCACACCAGTTCTCTGTCTGCCATCACCAGCGCCCTGCAGACACACCACCTCCAGGTCTGTCACCACTACAGCTGTGTGTCCACACCACTTCTGTGTTTGTCATCACCACAGCCACTTGGACACACCACCTCCAGGTCTCTCACCACTATAGCTGTGTATCCTCACCACTCTCCACAGCCTGTGTTTGTATTCACCACAGCCACGTCGACACACCACCTCCAGGTCTGTCACCACTATAGCTGTGTATCCTCACCACTCTCCACAGCCATGTGGATACACCACCTCCAGGTCTGTCACCGCTACAACTGTGTCCTCACCGCTCTCCACAGCCTTGTGGACAGACCACCTCCAGGTCTGTCACTGCTACAGCTGTGTGTCCTCACCACGTCTGGGTTTTTCATCACCACAGCCATGTGGACACTCCACCTCCCAATCTGTCACCACTACAACTGTGTCTCCACACCACTTCTGTGTTTGTCATCACCAAATCCACATGGACACACCACCTCCAGGTCTGTCACCACTACAGCTGTGTGTCTTCACCACTTCTGGGTTTGTCATCACAACAGCCACGTGGACACTCCACCACCAGGTCTGTTGACACTACAGCTGTGTGTCCACACCACTCCCCACAGCCATGTGGACACACCACCTCCAGGATTGTCACCACTACAGCTGTGTGTCCACACCTCTTCTGGTTTTGTCATCACCACATCCACAAGGACACAACACCTCCAGGTCGTTCACCACTACAGCTTGGTATCCTCACCTCTCTCCACAGCCCTGTGGACGCACCACCTCCAGGTCTGTCACCATTACAGCACAGCTGTGTGTCCTCACCATTCTCCACAGCCATGTGGACAGACCACCTCCAGGTCTGTCACCGCTACAGCTGTGTGTCCTCACCACTCTCCACGGTCATGTGGACACACCACCTACAGGACTGGTACCACTACAGCTGTGTGTTCACACCAGTTCTGTGTTTGCCATCACCACCGCCCTGCAGTCACACCACCTCCAGGTCTGTCACCACTACAGCTGTGTGTCTACACCACTTCTGTGTTTGTCATCACCACAGCCACTTGGACACACCACCTCCAGGTCTCTCACCACTATAGCTGTGTATCCTCACCACTCTCCACAGCCTGTGTTTGTATTCACCACAGCCACGTCGACACATCACCTCCAGGTCTGTCACCACAATAGCTGTGTATCCTCAACACTCTCCACAGCAATGTGGACACACCACCTCCAGGTCTGTCACCGCTACAACTGTGTCCTCACCACTCTCCACAGCCTTGTGGACAGACCACCTCCAGGTCTGTCACTGCTACAGCTGTGTGTCCTCACCACGTCTGGGTTTTTCATCACCACAGCCATGTGGACACTCCACCTCCAAGTCTGTCACCACTACAACTGTGTCTCCACACCACATCTGTGTTTGCCATCACCACCGCCCTGCAGACACACCACCTCCAGGTCTGTCACCACTACAGCTGTGTGTCCACACCACTTCTGTGTTTGTCATCACCACATCCACAAGGACACAACACCTCCAGGTCGTTCACCACTACAGCTTGGTATCCTTACCTCTCTCCATAGCCATGTGGACGCACCACCTCCAGGTCTGTCACTACAGCTGTGTCTCCTCACAACTCTACATAGCCATGTGGACAGACCACCTCCAGGTCTGTCACCGCTACAGCAGTGTGTCCTCACCACTCTCCACAGTCATGTGGACACACCACGTACAGGACTGGCACCACTACAGCTGTGTGTCCACACCAGTTCTCTGTCTGCCATCACCAGCGCCCTGCAGACACACCACCTCCAGGTCTGTCACCACTACAGCTGTGTGTCCACACCACTTCTGTGTTTGTCATCACCACAGCCACTTGGACACACCACCTCCAGGTCTCTCACCACTATAGCTGTGTATCCTCACCACTCTCCACAGCCTGTGTTTGTATTCACCACAGCCACGTCGACACACCACCTCCAGGTCTGTCACCACTATAGCTGTGTATCCTCACCACTCTCCACAGCCATGTGGATACACCACCTCCAGGTCTGTCACCGCTACAACTGTGTCCTCACCGCTCTCCACAGCCTTGTGGACAGACCACCTCCAGGTCTGTCACTGCTACAGCTGTGTGTCCTCACCACGTCTGGGTTTTTCATCACCACAGCCATGTGGACACTCCACCTCCAAGTCTGTCACCACTACAACTGTGTCTCCACACCACTTCTGTGTTTGTCATCACCAAATCCACATGGACACACCACCTCCAGGTCTGTCACCACTACAGCTGTGTGTCTTCACCACTTCTGGGTTTGTCATCACAACAGCCACGTGGACACTCCACCACCAGGTCTGTTGACACTACAGCTGTGTGTCCACACCACTCCCCACAGCCATGTGGACACACCACCTCCAGGATTGTCACCACTACAGCTGTGTGTCCACACCTCTTCTGGTTTTGTCATCACCACATCCACAAGGACACAACACCTCCAGGTCGTTCACCACTACAGCTTGGTATCCTCACCTCTCTCCACAGCCCTGTGGACGCACCACCTCCAGGTCTGTCACCATTACAGCACAGCTGTGTGTCCTCACCATTCTCCACAGCCATGTGGACAGACCACCTCCAGGTCTGTCACCGCTACAGCTGTGTGTCCTCACCACTCTCCACGGTCATGTGGACACACCACCTACAGGACTGGTACCACTACAGCTGTGTGTCCACACCAGTTCTGTGTTTGCCATCACCACCGCCCTGCAGTCACACCACCTCCAGGTCTGTCACCACTACAGCTGTGTGTCTACACCACTTCTGTGTTTGTCATCACCACAGCCACTTGGACACACCACCTCCAGGTCTCTCACCACTATAGCTGTGTATCCTCACCACTCTCCACAGCCTGTGTTTGTATTCACCACAGCCACGTCGACACATCACCTCCAGGTCTGTCACCACTATAGCTGTGTATCCTCAACACTCTCCACAGCAATGTGGACACACCACCTCCAGGTCTGTCACCGCTACAACTGTGTCCTCACCACTCTCCACAGCCTTGTGGACAGACCACCTCCAGGTCTGTCACTGCTACAGCTGTGTGTCCTCACCACGTCTGGGTTTTTCATCACCACAGCCATGTGGACACTCCACCTCCAAGTCTGTCACCACTACAACTGTGTCTCCACACCACATCTGTGTTTGCCATCACCACCGCCCTGCAGACACACCACCTCCAGGTCTGTCACCACTACAGCTGTGTGTCCACACCACTTCTGTGTTTGTCATCACCACAGCCACGTGGACACTCCACCACCAGGTCTGTTGCCACTATAGCTGTGTGTCTACACCACTCTCCACAGCCATGTGGACACACCACCTCCAGGACTGTCACCACCAATGTTCCCTGTAAGGCGCGCAAACCTTTCCTTCCCCCATCGCGCAGGCCCCTTTGGCAAGCACGCATGTTGTGCTGTTATCAAATGTTCAACCATTCCTATACTTTGTGGTAGTTTATATGCGTTATCACTTTCTATGCCTAAATAAGCCTTTTAGAGCGATATACGTGCTCCCCTAAGGCAGATAATGCTCATATTTTAATCTGGATTGAAGTCAATGAAAACAGCTTTTAAATACCGCGGGAGTGTTTTAAACATCATTTGGCGTGCTTTAGCATACAAGCGGGCAAGTGATATTTGTCTTGAAATTCAATGGTTCATGAGCTAAGAAATGCTTCAGAACAGTAGAAAATGTAATGTTCTGTTATCAAATGTTCCATCATTCCTATACTTTGTGGTAGTTGATATGCGTTATCACTTTCTAAGCCTAAATAAGCCTTTTAGAGCAATATACGTGCTCCCCTAACAGGTCATGTCCTTGGGATGTGCAAACAGGTCACAAAACTGCCTTGATGCCCTATTGCATGGAGCAATGATATCCCTCTTTTGCTTTAGTGGTATGGAGAGGCTAATGCCAAAGATCTTGGCTAGTTATGCGCTGCGCGCGCGTGAATGGTCAATTTCTTGGCGCGCGTATCCTTGGCTGCAGCGCACAGAGACCGCACACTGCCGCACACAGTGGAAAAAATTAGAGGGAACATTGGTCACCACTACAGCTGTGTGTCCACACCTCTTCTGGTTTTGTCATCACCACATCCACAAGGACACAACACCTCCAGGTCATTCACCACTACAACTTGGTATCCTCACCTCTCTCCACAGCCATGTGGACGCACCACCTCCAGGTCTGTCGCCATTTACAGCACAGCTGTGTGTCCTCACCATTCTCCACAGCCATGTGGACACACCACCTTTAGGTCTGTCACCACCACAGCACAGCTGTGTGTCCTCACCATTCTCCACAGCCATGTGGACACACCACCTACAGGACTGTCACCACTACAGCTGTGTGTCCACACCACTTCTGTGTTTGTCATCACCACAGCCACGTGGACACACCACCTCGAGGTCTGTCACCACTACAGCTGTGTGTCCTTACTACATCTGGGTTTGTCATCACCACAGCCATGTGGACACACCACCTCCAGGTCTGTCACCACTACAGCTGTGTCTCCTCACCACTCTCCACAGTCATGTGGACACACCACACCCAGGTCTGTCACCACTACATCTGTGTGTACTCACCACTCTCCAGAGCCATGTGGACACATCACCTCCAGGTCAGTCACCGCTACATCTGTGTCCTCACCACTCTCCTCAGCCTTGTGGACACACCACCTCCAGGTCTGTCACCGGTACAGCTGTGTGTCCTCATCACTTCTGGGTTTTTCATCACCACAGCCAAGTGGGCACACCAGCTCCAGGACTGTCACCGCTACAGCTGTGTGTCCACACCACTTCTGTGTTTGTCATCACCACAGCCACGTGGACACACCACCTCCAGGTCTGTCACCACTACAACTGTGTATCCTCACCTCTCTCCACAGCCACGTAGACATACCACTTCCAGGTCTGTCACCCCTACAGCTGTGTGTCCTCACCAATCTCCTCAGCCATGTGGACACACCACCTCCAGGTCTGTCACCATTACAGCTGTGTGTCCACACGACTCTCCACAGCCATGTGAACACACCACCTCCAGTACTGTCACCACTACAGCACAGCTGTGCGTCCTCACCATTCTCCACAGCCATATGGACACACACCACCTCCAGGACTGTCACCACTACAGATGAGTGTCCACACCACTTCTGTGTTTGTCATCACCACAGCCATGCAGACACACCCCCTCCAGGTCTGTCACCGCTACAGCTCTGTGTCCTCACCACTCTCCACAGCCATGTGGACACACCACCTCCAGCTCTGTCACCATTACAGCACAGCTGTGTGTCCTCACCATTCTCCACAGCCATGTGGACACACCACCTCCAGGACTGTCACCACCAGAGCACAGCTGTTTGTCCTCACCATTCTCCACAGCCATGTGGACACACCACCTCCAGGACTGTCACCACTACACCAGTGTGTCCACACCACTTCTGTGTTTGTCATCACCACAGCCACATCAACCCACCAACTCCAGGTCTGTCACAACTACAGCTGCGTGTCCACACCACTCTCCACAGCTATGTGAACACATCACCTCTAGGACTGTCACCACTAGAGCACAGCTGTGTGTCCTCACCATTCTCCACCGCCATGTGGACACACCACCTCCAGGACTGTCACCACTACAGCTGTGTGTCCACACCTCTTCTGGTTTTGTCATCACCACATCCACAAGGACACAACACCTCCAGGTCGTTCACCACTACAGCTTGGTATCCTCACCTCTCTCCACAGCCCTGTGGACGCACCACCTCCAGGTCTGTCACCATTACAGCACAGCTGTGTGTCCTCACCATTCTCCACAGCCATGTGGACAGACCACCTCCAGGTCTGTCACCGCTACAGCTGTGTGTCCTCACCACTCTCCACGGTCATGTGGACACACCACCTACAGGACTGGTACCACTACAGCTGTGTGTCCACACCAGTTCTGTGTTTGCCATCACCACCGCCCTGCAGTCACACCACCTCCAGGTCTGTCACCACTACAGCTGTGTGTCTACACCACTTCTGTGTTTGTCATCACCACAGCCACTTGGACACACCACCTCCAGGTCTCTCACCACTATAGCTGTGTATCCTCACCACTCTCCACAGCCTGTGTTTGTATTGACCACAGCCACGTCGACACATCACCTCCAGGTCTGTCACCACTATAGCTGTGTATCCTCAACACTCTCCACAGCCATGTGGACACACCACCTCCAGGTCTGTCACCGCTACAACTGTGTCCTCACCACTCTCCACAGCCTTGTGGACAGACCACCTCCAGGTCTGTCACTGCTACAGCTGTGTGTCCTCACCACGTCTGGGTTTTTCATCACCACAGCCATGTGGACACTCCACCTCCAAGTCTGTCACCACTACAACTGTGTCTCCACACCACATCTGTGTTTGCCATCACCACCGCCCTACAGACACACCACCTCCAGGTCTGTCACCACTACAGCTGTGTGTCCACACCACTTCTGTGTTTGTCATCACCACAGCCACGTGGACACTCCACCACCAGGTCTGTTGCCACTATAGCTGTGTGTCTACACCACTCTCCACAGCCATGTGGACACACCACCTCCAGGACTGTCACCACCAATGTTCCCTGTAAGGCGCGCAAACCTTTCCTTCCCCCATCGCGCAGGCCCCTTTGGCAAGCACGCATGTTGTGCTGTTATCAAATGTTCAACCATTCCTATACTTTGTGGTAGTTTATATGCGTTATCACTTTCTATGCCTAAATAAGCCTTTTAGAGCGATATACGTGCTCCCCTAAGGCAGATAATGCTCATATTTTAATCTGGATTGAAGTCAATGAAAACAGCTTTTAAATACCGCGGGAGTGTTTTAAACATCATTTGGCGTGCTTTAGCATACAAGCGGGCAAGTGATATTTGTCTTGAAATTCAATGGTTCATGAGCTAAGAAATGCTTCAGAACAGTAGAAAATGTAATGTGCTGTCATGTTCAATCATTCCTATACTTTGTGGTAGTTGATATGCGTTATCACTTTCTAAGCCTAAATAAGCCTTTTAGAGCAATATACGTGCTCCCCTAACAGGTCATGTCCTTGGGGTGTGCAAACAGGTCACAAAACTGCCTTGATGCCCTATTACATGGAGCAATGATATCCCTTTTTTGCTTTAGTGGTATGGAGAGTCTAATGCCAAAGATCTTGGCTAGTTATGCGCTGCGCGCGCGTGAATGGTCAATTTCTAGGCGCGCGTATCCTTGGCTGCAGCGCACAGAGACCGCACACTGCCGCACACAGTGGAAAAAATTAGAGGGAACATTGGTCACCACTACAGCTGTGTGTCCACACCTCTTCTGGTTTTGTCATCACCACATCCACAAGGACACAACACCTCCAGGTCATTCACCACTACAACTTGGTATCCTCACCTCTCTCCACAGCCATGTGGACGCACCACCTCCAGGTCTGTCGCCATTTACAGCACAGCTGTGTGTCCTCACCATTCTCCACAGCCATGTGGACACACCACCTTTAGGTCTGTCACCACCACAGCCCAGCTGTGTGTCCTCACCATTCTCCACAGCCATGTGGACACACCACCTACAGGACTGTCACCACTACAGCTGTGTGTCCACACCACTTCTGTGTTTGTCATCACCACAGCCACGTGGACACACCACCTCCAGGTCTGTCACCACTACAGCTGTGTCTCCTCACCACTCTCCACAGTCAGTGGACACACCACACCCAGGTCTGTCACCACTACAGCTGTGTGTACTCACCACTCTCCAGAGCCATGTGGACACATCACCTCCAGGTCAGTCACTGCTACATCTGTGTCCTCACCACTCTCCTCAGCCTTGTGGACACACCACCTCCAGGTCTGTCACCGGTACAGCTGTGTGTCCTCATCACTTCTGGGTTTTTCATCACCACAGCCAAGTGGGCACACCAGCTCCAGGACTGTCACCGCTACAGCTGTGTGTCTACACCACTTCTGTGTTTGTCATCACCACAGCCACGTGGACACACCACCTCCAGGTCTGTCACCACTACAACTGTGTATCCTCACCTCTCTCCACAGCCACGTAGACATACCACTTCCAGGTCTGTCACCCCTACAGCTGTGTGTCCTCACCAATCTCCTCAGCCATGTGGACACACCACCTCCAGGTCTGTCACCACTACAGCTGTGTGTCCACACGACTCTCCACAGCCATGTGAACACACCACCTCCAGTACTGTCACCACTACAGCACAGCTGTGCGTCCTCACCATTCTCCACAGCCATATGGACACACACCACCTCCAGGACTGTCACCACTACAGATGAGTGTCCACACCACTTCTGTGTTTGTCATCACCACAGCCATGCAGACACACCCCCTCCAGGTCTGTCACTGCTACAGCTCTGTGTCCTCACCACTCTCCACAGCCATGTGGACACACCACCTCCAGCTCTGTCACCATTACAGCACAGCTGTGTGTCCTCACCATTCTCCACAGCCATGTGGACACACCACCTCCAGGACTGTCACCACCAGAGCACAGCTGTTTGTCCTCACCATTCTCCACAGCCATGTGGACACACCACCTCCAGGACTGTCACCACTACACCAGTGTGTCCACACCACTTCTGTGTTTGTCATCACCACAGCCACATCAACCCACCAACTCCAGGTCTGTCACAACTACAGCTGCGTGTCCACACCACTCTCCACAGCTATGTGAACACATCACCTCTAGGACTGTCACCACTCGACCACAGCTGTGTGTCCTCACCATTCTCCACCGCCATGTGGACACACACCACCTCCAAGTCTGTCACCACTAGAGCTGTGTGTCCACACCACTTCTGTGTCCGTCATCACCACAGTTCGTGGACACACCACCTCCAGGTCTGTCACCGCTACAGCTGTGTGTCCTCACCACTCTCCACAGCCATGCGGACAAACCACCTCCAGGTCTGCCACCATTACAGCACAGCTGTGTGTCCTCACCATTCTCCACAGCCATGTGGACACACCACCTCCAGGACTGTCACCACCAGAGCACAGCTGTTTGTCCTCACCATTCTCCACAGCCATGTGGACACACCACCTCCAAGACTGTCACCACTACAGCTGTGTGTCCTCACCACTCTCCACAGCCATGTGGACACACCACCTACAGGACTGGCACCACTACAGCTGTGTGTCCACACCAGTTCTGTGTCTGCCATCACCACCGCCCTGCAGACACACCACCTCCAGGTCTGTCACCACTACAGCTGTGTGTCTACACCACTTCTGTGTTTGTCATCACCACAGCCACTTGGACACACCACCTCCAGGTCTCTCACCACTATAGCTGTGTATCCTCACCACTCTCCACAGCCTGTGTTTGTATTCACCACAGCCACGTCGACACATCACCTCCAGGTCTGTCACCACTATAGCTGTGTATCCTCAACACTCTCCACAGCCATGTGGACACACCACCTCCAGGTCTGTCACCGCTACAACTGTGTCCTCACCACTCTCCACAGCCTTGTGGACAGACCACCCCAGGTCTGTCACTGCTACAGCTGTGTGTCCTCACCACGTCTGGGTTTTTCATCACCACAGCCATGTGGACACTCCACCTCCAAGTCTGTCACCACTACAATTGTGTCTCCACACCACATCTGTGTTTGCCATCACCACCTCCCTGCAGACACACCACCTCCAGGTCTGTCACCACTACAGCTGTGTGTCCACACCACTTCTGTGTTTGTCATCACCACAGCCACGTGGACACTCCACCACCAGGTCTGTTGCCACTATAGCTGTGTGTCTACACCACTCTCCACAGCCATGTGGACACACCACCTCCAGGACTGTCACCACCAATGTTCCCTGTAAGGCGCGCAAACCTTTCCTTCCCCCATCGCGCAGGCCCCTTTGGCAAGCACGCATGTTGTGCTGTTATCAAATGTTCAACCATTCCTATACTTTGTGGTAGTTTATATGCGTTATCACTTTCTATGCCTAAATAAGCCTTTTAGAGCGATATACGTGCTCCCCTAAGGCAGATAATGCTCATATTTTAATCTGGATTGAAGTCAATGAAAACAGCTTTTAAATACCGCGGGAGTGTTTTAAACATCATTTGGCGTGCTTTAGCATACAAGCGGGCAAGTGATATTTGTCTTGAAATTCAATGGTTCATGAGCTAAGAAATGCTTCAGAACAGTAGAAAATGTAATGTGCTGTCATGTTCAATCATTCCTATACTTTGTGGTAGTTGATATGCGTTCTCACTTTCTAAGCCTAAATAAGCCTTTTAGAGCAATATACGTGCTCCCCTAACAGGTCATGTCCTTGGGGTGTGCAAACAGGTCACAAAACTGCCTTGATGCCCTATTACATGGAGCAATGATATCCCTTTTTTGCTTTAGTGGTATGGAGAGTCTAATGCCAAAGATCTTGGCTAGTTATGCGCTGCGCGCGCGTGAATGGTCAATTTCTAGGCGCGCGTATCCTTGGCTGCAGCGCACAGAGACCGCACACTGCCGCACACAGTGGAAAAAATTAGAGGGAACATTGGTCACCACTACAGCTGTGTGTCCACACCTCTTCTGGTTTTGTCATCACCACATCCACAAGGACACAACACCTCCAGGTCATTCACCACTACAACTTGGTATCCTCACCTCTCTCCACAGCCATGTGGACGCACCACCTCCAGGTCTGTCGCCATTTACAGCACAGCTGTGTGTCCTCACCATTCTCCACAGCCATGTGGACACACCACCTTTAGGTCTGTCACCACCACAGCCCAGCTGTGTGTCCTCACCATTCTCCACAGCCATGTGGACACACCACCTACAGGACTGTCACCACTACAGCTGTGTGTCCACACCACTTCTGTGTTTGTCATCACCACAGCCACGTGGACACACCACCTCGAGGTCTGTCACCACTACAGCTGTGTGTCCTTACTACATCTGGGTTTGTCATCACCACAGCCATGTGGACACACCACCTCCAGGTCTGTCACCACTATAGCTGTGTCTCCTCACCACTCTCCACAGTCAGTGGACACACCACACCCAGGTCTGTCACCACTACAGCTGTGTGTACTCACCACTCTCCAGAGCCATGTGGACACATCACCTCCAGGTCAGTCACTGCTACATCTGTGTCCTCACCACTCTCCTCAGCCTTGTGGACACACCACCTCCAGGTCTGTCACCGGTACAGCTGTGTGTCCTCATCACTTCTGGGTTTTTCATCACCACAGCCAAGTGGGCACACCAGCTCCAGGACTGTCACCGCTACAGCTGTGTGTCCACACCACTTCTGTGTTTGTCATCACCACAGCCACGTGGACACACCACCTCCAGGTCTGTCACCACTACAACTGTGTATCCTCACCTCTCTCCACAGCCACGTAGACATACCACTTCCAGGTCTGTCACCCCTACAGCTGTGTGTCCTCACCAATCTCCTCAGCCATGTGGACACACCACCTCCAGGTCTGTCACCACTACAGCTGTGTGTCCACACGACTCTCCACAGCCATGTGAACACACCACCTCCAGTACTGTCACCACTACAGCACAGCTGTGCGTCCTCACCATTCTCCACAGCCATATGGACACACACCACCTCCAGGACTGTCACCACTACAGATGAGTGTCCACACCACTTCTGTGTTTGTCATCACCACAGCCATGCAGACACACCCCCTCCAGGTCTGTCACTGCTACAGCTCTGTGTCCTCACCACTCTCCACAGCCATGTGGACACACCACCTCCAGCTCTGTCACCATTACAGCACAGCTGTGTGTCCTCACCATTCTCCACAGCCATGTGGACACACCACCTCCAGGACTGTCACCACCAGAGCACAGCTGTTTGTCCTCACCATTCTCCACAGCCATGTGGACACACCACCTCCAGGACTGTCACCACTACACCAGTGTGTCCACACCACTTCTGTGTTTGTCATCACCACAGCCACATCAACCCACCAACTCCAGGTCTGTCACAACTACAGCTGCGTGTCCACACCACTCTCCACAGCTATGTGAACACATCACCTCTAGGACTGTCACCACTCGAGCACAGCTGTGTGTCCTCACCATTCTCCACCGCCATGTGGACACACACCACCTCCAAGTCTGTCACCACTAGAGCTGTGTGTCCACACCACTTCTGTGTCCGTCATCACCACAGTTCGTGGACACACCACCTCCAGGTCTGTCACCGCTACAGCTGTGTGTCCTCACCACTCTCCACAGCCATGCGGACAAACCACCTCCAGGTCTGCCACCATTACAGCACAGCTGTGTGTCCTCACCATTCTCCACAGCCATGTGGACACACCACCTCCAGGACTGTCACCACCAGAGCACAGCTGTTTGTCCTCACCATTCTCCACAGCCATGTGGACACACCACCTCCAGGACTGTCACCACTACAGCTGTGTGTCCTCACCACTCTCCATAGTCATGTGGACACACCACCTACAGGACTGGCACCACTACAGCTGTGTGTCCACACCAGTTCTGTGTCTGCCATCACCACCGCCCTGCAGACACACCACCTCCAGGTCTGTCACCACTACAGCTGTGTGTCTACACCACTTCTGTGTTTGTCATCACCACAGCCACTTGGACACACCACCTCCAGGTCTCTCACCACTATAGCTGTGTATCCTCACCACTCTCCACAGCCTGTATTTGTATTCACCACAGCCACGTCGACACATCACCTCCAGGTCTGTCACCACTATAGCTGTGTATCCTCACCACTCTCCACAGCCATGTGGACACACCACCTCCAGGTCTGTCACCGCTACAACTGTGTCCTCACCACTCTCCACAGCCTTGTGGACAGACCACCTCCAGGTCTGTCACTGCTACAGCTGTGTGTCCTCACCACGTCTGGGTTTTTCATCACCACAGCCATGTGGACACTCCACCTCCAGGTCTGTCACAACTACAGCTGTGTGTCTTCACCACTTCTGGGTTTGTCATCACCAAATCCACATGGACACACCACCTCCAGGTCTGTCACCACTACAGCTGTGTGTCTTCACCACTTCTGGGTTTGTCATCACAACAGCCACGTGGACACTCCACCACCAGGTCTGTTGACACTACAGCTGTGTGTCCACACCACTCCCCACAGCCATGTGGACACACCACCTCCAGGACTTTCACCACTACAGCTGTGTGTCCACACCTCTTCTGGTTTTGTCATCACCACATCCACAAGGACACAACACCTCCAGGTCGTTCACCACTACAGCTTGGTATCCTCACCTCTCTCCACAGCCCTGTGGACGCACCACCTCCAGGTCTGTCACCATTACAGCACAGCTGTGTGTCCTCAGCATTCTCCACAGCAATGTGGACAGACCACCTCCAGGTCTGTCACCGCTACAGCTGTGTGTCCTCACCACTCTCCACGGTCATGTGGACACACCACCTACAGGACTGGTACCACTACAGCTGTGTGTCCACACCAGTTCTGTGTTTGCCATCACCACCGCCCTGCAGTCACACCACCTCCAGGTCTGTCACCACTACAGCTGTGTGTCTACACCACTTCTGTGTTTGTCATCACCACAGCCACTTGGACACACCACCTCCAGGTCTCTCACCACTATAGCTGTGTATCCTCACCACTCTCCACAGCCTGTGTTTGTATTCACCACAGCCACGTCGACACATCACCTCCAGGTCTGTCACCACTATAGCTGTGTATCCTCAACACTCTCCACAGCAATGTGGACACACCACCTCCAGGTCTGTCACCGCTACAACTGTGTCCTCACCACTCTCCACAGCCTTGTGGACAGACCACCTCCAGGTCTGTCACTGCTACAGCTGTGTGTCCTCACCACGTCTGGGTTTTTCATCACCACAGCCATGTGGACACTCCACCTCCAAGTCTGTCACCACTACAACTGTGTCTCCACACCACATCTGTGTTTGCCATCACCACCGCCCTGCAGACACACCACCTCCAGGTCTGTCACCACTACAGCTGTGTGTCCACACCACTTCTGTGTTTGTCATCACCACAGCCACGTGGACACTCCACCACCAGGTCTGTTGCCACTATAGCTGTGTGTCTACACCACTCTCCACAGCCATGTGGACACACCACCTCCAGGACTGTCACCACCAATGTTCCCTGTAAGGCGCGCAAACCTTTCCTTCCCGCATCGCGCAGGCCCCTTTGGCAAGCACGCATGTTGTGCTGTTATCAAATGTTCAACCATTCCTATACTTTGTGGTAGTTTATATGCGTTATCACTTTCTATGCCTAAATAAGCCTTTTAGAGCGATATACGTGCTCCCCTAAGGCAGATAATGCTCATATTTTAATCTGGATTGAAGTCAATGAAAACAGCTTTTAAATACCGCGGGAGTGTTTTAAACATCATTTGGCGTGCTTTAGCATACAAGCGGGCAAGTGATATTTGTCTTGAAATTCAATGGTTCATGAGCTAAGAAATGCTTCAGAACAGTAGAAAATGTAATGTGCTGTTATCAAATGTTCCATCATTCCTATACTTTGTGGTAGTTGATATGCGTTATCACTTTCTAAGCCTAAATAAGCCTTTTAGAGCAATATACGTGCTCCCCTAAAAGGTCATGTCCTTGGGGTGTGCAAACAGGTCACAAAACTGCCTTGATGCCCTATTGCATGGAGCAATGATATCTCTTTTTTGCTTTAGTGGTATGGAGAGGCTAATGCCAAAGATCTTGGCTAGTTATGCGCTGCGCGCGCGTGAATGGTCAATTTCTTGGCGCGCGTATCCTTGGCTGCAGCGCACAAAGACCGCACACTGCCGCACACAGTGGAAAAAATTAGAGGGAACATTGGTCACCACTACAGCTGTGTGTACACACCTCTTCTGGTTTTGTCATCACCACATCCACAAGGACACAACACCTCCAGGTCATACACCACTACAACTTGGTATCCTCACCTCTCTCCACAGCCATGTGGACGCACCACCTCCAGGTCTGTCACCATTTACAGCACAGCTGTGTGTCCTCACCATTCTCCACAGCCATGTGGACACACCACCTTTAGGTCTGTCACCACCACAGCACAGCTGTGTGTCCTCACCATTCTCCACAGCCATGTGGACACACCACCTACAGGACTGTCACCACTACAGCTGTGTGTCCACACCACTTCTGTGTTTGTCATCACCACAGCCACGTGGACACACCACCTCGAGGTCTGTCACCACTACAGCTGTGTGTCCTTACTACATCTGGGTTTGTCATCACCACAGCCATGTGGACACACCACCTCCAGGTCTGTCACCACTACAGCTGTGTCTCCTCACCACTCTCCACAGTCATGTGGACACACCACACCCAGGTCTGTCACCACTACAGCTGTGTGTACTCACCACTCTCCAGAGCCATGTGGACACATCACCTCCAGGTCAGTCACCGCTACATCTGTGTCCTCACCACTCTCCTCAGCCTTGTGGACACACCACCTCCAGGTCTGTCACCGGTACAGCTGTGTGTCCTCATCACTTCTGGGTTTTTCATCACCACAGCCAAGTGGGCACACCAGCTCCAGGTCTGTCACCACTACAGCTGTGTGTCCACACCACTTCTGTGTTTGTCATCACCACAGCCACGTGGACACACCACCTCCAGGTCTGTCACCACTACAACTGTGTATCCTCACCTCTCTCCACAGCCACGTAGACATACCACTTCCAGGTCTGTCACCCCTACAGCTGTGTGTCCTCACCAATCTCCTCAGCCATGTGGACACACCACCTCCAGGTCTGTCACCACTACAGCTGTGTGTCCACACGACTCTCCACAGCCATGTGAACACACCACCTCCAGTACTGTCACCACTACAGCACAGCTGTGCGTCCTCACCATTCTCCACAGCCATATGGACACACACCACCTCCAGGACTGTCACCACTACAGATGAGTGTCCACACCACTTCTGTGTTTGTCATCACCACAGCCATGCAGACACACCCCCTCCAGGTCTGTCACTGCTACAGCTCTGTGTCCTCACCACTCTCCACAGCCATGTGGACACACCACCTCCAGCTCTGTCACCATTACAGCACAGCTGTGTGTCCTCACCATTCTCCACAGCCATGTGGACACACCACCTCCAGGACTGTCACCACCAGAGCACAGCTGTTTGTCCTCACCATTCTCCACAGCCATGTGGACACACCACCTCCAGGACTGTCACCACTACACCAGTGTGTCCACACCACTTCTGTGTTTGTCATCACCACAGCCACATCAACCCACCAACTCCAGGTCTGTCACAACTACAGCTGCGTGTCCACACCACTCTCCACAGCTATGTGAACACATCACCTCTAGGACTGTCACCACTAGAGCACAGCTGTGTGTCCTCACCATTCTCCACCGCCATGTGGACACACACCACCTCCAAGTCTGTCACCACTAGAGCTGTGTGTCCACACCACTTCTGTGTCCGTCATCACCACAGTTCGTGGACACACCACCTCCAGGTCTGTCACCGCTACAGCTGTGTGTCCTCACCACTCTCCACAGCCATGCGGACAAACCACCTCCAGGTCTGCCACCATTACAGCACAGCTGTGTGTCCTCACCATTCTCCACAGCCATGTGGACACACCACCTCCAGGACTGTCACCACCAGAGCACAGCTGTTTGTCCTCACCATTCTCCACAGCCATGTGGACACACCACCTCCAGGACTGTCACCACTACAGCTGTGTGTCCTCACCACTCTCCACAGTCATGTGGACACACCACCTACAGGACTGGCACCACTACAGCTGTGTGTCCACACCAGTTCTGTGTCTGCCATCACCACCGCCCTGCAGACACACCACCTCCAGGTCTGTCACCACTACAGCTGTGTGTCTACACCACTTCTGTGTTTGTCATCACCACAGCCACTTGGACACACCACCTCCAGGTCTCTCACCACTATAGCTGTGTATCCTCACCACTCTCCACAGCCTGTGTTTGTATTCACCACAGCCACGTCGACACATCACCTCCAGGTCTGTCACCACTATAGCTGTGTATCCTCACCACTCTCCACAGCCATGTGGACACACCACCTCCAGGTCTGTCACCGCTACAACTGTGTCCTCACCACTCTCCACAGCCTTGTGGACAGACCACCTCCAGGTCTGTCACTGCTACAGCTGTGTGTCCTCACCACGTCTGGGTTTTTCATCACCACAGCCATGTGGACACTCCACCTCCAAGTCTGTCACCACTACAACTGTGTCTCCACACCACATCTGTGTTTGCCATCACCACCGCCCTGCAGACACACCACCTCCAGGTCTGTCACCACTACAGCTGTGTGTCCACACCACTTCTGTGTTTGTCATCACCACAGCCACGTGGACACTCCGCCACCAGGTCTGTTGCCACTATAGCTGTGTGTCTACACCACTCTCCACAGCCATGTGGACACACCACCTCCAGGACTGTCACCACCAATGTTCCCTGTAAGGCGCGCAAACCTTTCCTTCCCCCATCGCGCAGGCCCCTTTGGCAAGCACGCATGTTGTGCTGTTATCAAATGTTCAACCATTCCTATACTTTGTGGTAGTTTATATGCGTTATCACTTTCTATGCCTAAATAAGCCTTTTAGAGCGATATACGTGCTCCCCTAAGGCAGATAATGCTCATATTTTAATCTGGATTGAAGTCAATGAAAACAGCTTTTAAATACCGCGGGAGTGTTTTAAACATCATTTGGCGTGCTTTAGCATACAAGCGGGCAAGTGATATTTGTCTTGAAATTCAATGGTTCATGAGCTAAGAAATGCTTCAGAACAGTAGAAAATGTAATGTGCTGTTATCAAATGTTCCATCATTCCTATACTTTGTGGTAGTTGATATGCCTTATCACTTTCTAAGCCTAAATAAGCCTTTTAGAGCAATATACGTGCTCCCCTAACAGGTCATGTCCTTGGGGTGTGCAAACAGGTCACAAAACTGCCTTGATGCCCTATTGCATGGAGCAATGATATCCCTTTTTTGCTTTAGTGGTATGGAGAGGCTAATGCCAAAGATCTTGGCTAGTTATGCGCTGCGCGTGCGTGAATGGTCAATTTCTTGGCGCGCGTATCCTTGGCTGCAGCGCACAGAGACCGCACACTGCCGCACACAGTGGAAAAAATTAGAGGGAACATTGGTCACCACTACAGCTGTGTGTCCACACCTCTTCTGGTTTTGTCATCACCACATCCACAAGGACACAACACCTCCAGGTCATTCACCACTACAACTTGGTATCCTCACCTCTCTCCACAGCCATGTGGACGCACCACCTTCAGGTCTGTCGCCATTTACAGCACAGCTGTGTGTCCTCACCATTCTCCACAGCCATGTGGACACACCACCTTTAGGTCTGTCACCAACACAGCCCAGCTGTGTGTCCTCACCATTCTCCACAGCCATGTGGACACACCACCTACAGGACTGTCACCACTACAGCTGTGTGTCCACACCACTTCTGTGTTTGTCATCACCACAGCCACGTGGACACACCACCTCGAGGTCTGTCACCACTACAGCTGTGTGTCCTTACTACATCTGGGTTTGTCATCACCACAGCCATGTGGACACACCACCTCCAGGTCTGTCACCACTACAGCTGTGTCTCCTCACCACTCTCCACAGTCATGTGGACACACCACACCCAGGTCTGTCACCACTACAGCTGTGTGTACTCACCACTCTCCAGAGCCATGTGGACACATCACCTCCAGGTCAGTCACCGCTACATCTGTGTCCTCACCACTCTCCTCAGCCTTGTGGACACACCACCTCCAGGTCTGTCACCGGTACAGCTGTGTGTCCTCATCACTTCTGGGTTTTTCATCACCACAGCCAAGTGGGCACACCAGCTCCAGGACTGTCACCGCTACAGCTGTGTGTCCACACCACTTCTGTGTTTGTCATCACCACAGCCACGTGGACACACCACCTCCAGGTCTGTCACCACTACAACTGTGTATCCTCACCTCTCTCCACAGCCACGTAGACATATCACTTCCAGGTCTGTCACCCCTACAGCTGTGTGTCCTCACCAATCTCCTCAGCCATGTGGACACACCACCTCCAGGTCTGTCACCACTACAGCTGTGTGTCCACACGACTCTCCACAGCCATGTGAACACACCACCTCCAGTACTGTCACCACTACAGCACAGCTGTGCGTCCTCACCATTCTCCACAGCCATATGGACACACACCACCTCCAGGACTGTCACCACTACAGATGAGTGTCCACACCACTTCTGTGTTTGTCATCACCACAGCCATGCAGACACACCCCCTCCAGGTCTGTCACCGCTACAGCTCTGTGTCCTCACCACTCTCCACAGCCATGTGGACACACCACCTCCAGCTCTGTCACCATTACAGCACAGCTGTGTGTCCTCACCATTCTCCACAGCCATGTGGACACACCACCTCCAGGACTGTCACCACCAGAGCACAGCTGTTTGTCCTCACCATTCTCCACAGCCATGTGGACACACCACCTCCAGGACTGTCACCACTACACCAGTGTGTCCACACCACTTCTGTGTTTGTCATCACCACAGCCACATTAACCCACCAACTCCAGGTCTGTCACAACTACAGCTGCGTGTCCACACCACTCTCCACAGCTATGTGAACACATCACCTCTAGGACTGTCACCACTAGAGCACAGCTGTGTGTCCTCACCATTCTCCACCGCCATGTGGACACACAACACCTCCAAGTCTGTCACCACTAGAGCTGTGTGTCCACACCACTTCTGTGTCCGTCATCACCACAGTTCGTGGACACACCACCTCCAGGTCTGTCACCGCTACAGCTGTGTGTCCTCACCACTCTCCACAGCCATGCGGACAAACCACCTCCAGGTCTGCCACCATTACAGCACAGCTGTGTGTCCTCACCATTCTCCACAGCCATGTGGACACACCACCTCCAGGACTGTCACCACCAGAGCACAGCTGTTTGTCCTCACCATTCTCCACAGCCATGTGGACACACCACCTCCAGGACTGTCACCACTACAGCTGTGTGTCCTCACCACTCTCCACAGCCATGTGGACACACCACCTACAGGACTGCCACCACTACAGCTGTGTGTCCACACCAGTTCTGTGTCTGCCATCACCACCGCCCTGCAGACACACCACCTCCAGGTCTGTCACCACTACAGCTGTGTGTCTACACCACTTCTGTGTTTGTCATCACCACAGCCACTTGGACACACCACCTCCAGGTCTCTAACCACTATAGCTGTGTATCCTCACCACTCTCCACAGCCTGTGTTTGTATTCACCACAGCCACGTCGACACATCACGTCCAGGTCTGTCACCACTATAGCTGTATATCCTCAACACTCTCCACAGCCATGTGGACACACCACCTCCAGGTCTGTCACCGCTACAACTGTGTCCTCACCACTCTCCACAGCCTTGTGGACAGACCACCCCAGGTCTGTCACTGCTACAGCTGTGTCCTCACCACGTCTGGGTTTTTCATCACCACAGCCATGTGGACACTCCACCTCCAAGTCTGTCACCACTACAACTGTGTCTCCACACCACATCTGTGTTTGCCATCACCACCTCCCTGCAGACACACCACCTCCAGGTCTGTCACCACTACAGCTGTGTATCCACACCACTTCTGTGTTTGTCATCACCACAGCCACGTGGACACTCCACCACCAGGTCTGTTGCCACTATAGCTGTGTGTCTACACCACTCTCCACAGCCATGTGGACACACCACCTCCAGGACTGTCACCACCAATGTTCCCTGTAAGGCGCGCAAACCTTTCCTTCCCGCATCGCGCAGGCCCCTTTGGCAAGCACGCATGTTGTGCTGTTATCAAATGTTCAACCATTCCTATACTTTGTGGTAGTTTATATGCGTTATCACTTTCTATGCCTAAATAAGCCTTTTAGAGCGATATACGTGCTCCCCTAAGGCAGATAATGCTCATATTTTAATCTGGATTGAAGTCAATGAAAACAGCTTTTAAATACCGCGGGAGTGTTTTAAACATCATTTGGCGTGCTTTAGCATACAAGCGGGCAAGTGATATTTGTCTTGAAATTCAATGGTTCATGAGCTAAGAAATGCTTCAGAACAGTAGAAAATGTAATGTGCTGTTATCAAATGTTCCATCATTCCTATACTTTGTGGTAGTTGATATGCGTTATCACTTTCTAAGCCTAAATAAGCCTTTTAGAGCAATATACGTGCTCCCCTAACAGGTCATGTCCTTGGGGTGTGCAAACAGGTCACAAAACTGCCTTGATGCCCTATTGCATGGAGCAATGATATCCCTCTTTTGCTTTAGTGGCATGGAGAGGCTAATGCCAAAGATCTTGGCTAGTTATGCGCTGCGCGCGCGTGAATGGTCAATTTCTTGGCGCGCGTATCCTTGGCTGCAGCGCACAGAGACCGCACACTGCCGCACACAGTGGAAAAAATTAGAGGGAACATTGGTCACCACTACAGCTGTGTGTCCACACCTCTTCTGGTTTTGTCATCACCACATCCACAAGGACACAACACCTCCAGGTCATTCACCACTACAACTTGGTATCCTCACCTCTCTCCACAGCCATGTGGACGCACCACCTCCAGGTCTGTCGCCATTTACAGCACAGCTGTGTGTCCTCACCATTCTCCACAGCCATGTGGACACACCACCTTTAGGTCTGTCACCACCACAGCACAGCTGTGTGTCCTCACCATTCTCCACAGCCATGTGGACACACCACCTACAGGACTGTCACCACTACAGCTGTGTGTCCACACCACTTCTGTGTTTGTCATCACCACAGCCACGTGGACACACCACCTCGAGGTCTGTCACCACTACAGCTGTGTGTCCTTACTACATCTGGGTTTGTCATCACCACAGCCATGTGGACACACCACCTCCAGGTCTGTCACCACTACAGCTGTGTCTCCTCACCACTCTCCACAGTCATGTGGACACACCACACCCAGGTCTGTCACCACTACATCTGTGTGTACTCACCACTCTCCAGAGCCATGTGGACACATCACCTCCAGGTCAGTCACCGCTACATCTGTGTCCTCACCACTCTCCTCAGCCTTGTGGACACACCACCTCCAGGTCTGTCACCGGTACAGCTGTGTGTCCTCATCACTTCTGGGTTTTTCATCACCACAGCCAAGTGGGCACACCAGCTCCAGGACTGTCACCGCTACAGCTGTGTGTCCACACCACTACTGTGTTTGTCATCACCACAGCCACGTGGACACACCACCTCCAGGTCTGTCACCACTACAACTGTGTATCCTCACCTCTCTCCACAGCCACGTAGACATACCACTTCCAGGTCTGTCACCCCTACAGCTGTGTGTCCTCACCAATCTCCTCAGCCATGTGGACACACCACCTCCAGGTCTGTCACCACTACAGCTGTGTGTCCACACGACTCTCCACAGCCATGTGAACACACCACCTCCAGTACTGTCACCACTACAGCACAGCTGTGCGTCCTCACCATTCTCCACAGCCATATGGACACACACCACCTCCAGGACTGTCACCACTACAGATGAGTGTCCACACCACTTCTGTGTTTGTCATCACCACAGCCATGCAGACACACCCCCTCCAGGTCTGTCACCGCTACAGCTCTGTGTCCTCACCACTCTCCACAGCCATGTGGACACACCACCTCCAGCTCTGTCACCATTACAGCACAGCTGTGTGTCCTCACCATTCTCCACAGCCATGTGGACACACCACCTCCAGGACTGTCACCACCAGAGCACAGCTGTTTGTCCTCACCATTCTCCACAGCCATGTGGACACACCACCTCCAGGACTGTCACCACTACACCAGTGTGTCCACACCACTTCTGTGTTTGTCATCACCACAGCCACATCAACCCACCAACTCCAGGTCTGTCACAACTACAGCTGCGTGTCCACACCACTCTCCACAGCTATGTGAACACATCACCTCTAGGACTGTCACCACTAGAGCACAGCTGTGTGTCCTCACCATTCTCCACCGCCATGTGGACACACACCACCTCCAAGTCTGTCACCACTAGAGCTGTGTGTCCACACCACTTCTGTGTCCGTCATCACCACAGTTCGTGGACACACCACATCCAGTTCTGTCACCGCTACAGCTGTGTGTCCTCACCAATCTCCACAGCCATGCGGACAAACCACCTCCAGGTCTGCCACCATTACAGCACAGCTGTGTGTCCTCACCATTCTCCATAGCCATGTGGACACACCACCTCCAGGACTGTCACCACCAGAGCACAGCTGTTTGTCCTCACCATTCTCCACAGCCATGTGGACACACCACCTCCAGGACTGTCACCACTATAGCTGTGTCTCCTCACCACTCTCCACAGCCATGTGGACACACCACTTCCAGGTCTGTCACAGCTACAGCTGTGTTTCCTCACCACTTCTGGGTTTGTCATCACCACAGCCACGTGGACACTCCACCTCCAGGTCTGTCATCACTACAGCTGTGTGTCCACACCACTCTCCACTGCCCTGTGAACACACCACCTATAGGACTGTCACCACGACAGCTGTGTGTCCACACCACTTCTGTGTTTGTCATCACCACTCTCCACAGCCATGTGGACACACCACCTCCAGCTCTGTCACCTTTACAACACAGCTGTGTGTCCTCACCATTCTCCACAGCCATGTGGACACACCACCTCCAGGACTGTCACCACTACAGCTGTGTGTCCACACCACTTCTGTGTTTGTCATCACCACAGCCATGTGGACACACCACCCCCAGGACTGTCACTAATACAGCTGTGTGTCCACACCACTTCTGTGTTTGTCATCACCACAGCCACGTGGACACACCACCTCCAGGTCTGTCACTACAGCTGTGTCTCCTCACCACTCTACATAGCCATGTGGACAGACCACCTCCAGGTCTGTCACCGCTACAGCTGTGTGTCCTCACCACTCTCCACAGTCATGTGGACACACCACCTACAGGACTGGCACCACTACAGCTGTGTGTCCACACCAGTTCTGTGTTTGCCATCACCACAGCCCTGCAGACACACCACCTCCAGGTCTGTCACCACTACAGCTGTGTGTCCACACCACTTCTGTGTTTGTCATCACCACAGCCACTTGGACACACCACCTCCAGGTCTCTCACCACTATAGCTGTGTATCCTCACCACTCTCCACAGCCTGTGTTTGTATTCACCACAGGCACGTCGACACACCACCTCCAGGTCTGTCACCACTATGCTGTGTATCCTCACCACTCTCCACAGCCATGTGGACACACCACCTCCAGGTCTGTCACCGGTACAGCTGTGTGTCCTCATCACTTCTGGGTTTTTCATCACCACAGCCAAGTGGGCACACCAGCTCCAGGACTGTCACCGCTACAGCTGTGTGTCCACACCACTTCTGTGTTTGTCATCACCACAGCCACGTGGACACACCACCTCCAGGTCTGTCACCACTACAACTGTGTATCCTCACCTCTCTCCACAGCCACGTAGACATACCACTTCCAGGTCTGTCACCCCTACAGCTGTGTGTCCTCACCAATCTCCTCAGCCATGTGGACACACCACCTCCAGGTCTGTCACCACTACAGCTGTGTGTCCACACGACTCTCCACAGCCATGTGAACACACCACCTCCAGTACTGTCACCACTACAGCACAGCTGTGCGTCCTCACCATTCTCCACAGCCATATGGACACACACCACCTCCAGGACTGTCACCACTACAGATGAGTGTCCACACCACTTCTGTGTTTGTCATCACCACAGCCATGCAGACACACCCCCTCCAGGTCTGTCACCGCTACAGCTCTGTGTCCTCACCACTCTCCACAGCCATGTGGACACACCACCTCCAGCTCTGTCACCATTACAGCACAGCTGTGTGTCCTCACCATTCTCCACAGCCATGTGGACACACCACCTCCAGGACTGTCACCACCAGAGCACAGCTGTTTGTCCTCACCATTCTCCACAGCCATGTGGACACACCACCTCCAGGACTGTCACCACTACACCAGTGTGTCCACACCACTTCTGTGTTTGTCATCACCACAGCCACATCAACCCACCAACTCCAGGTCTGTCACAACTACAGCTGCGTGTCCACACCACTCTCCACAGCTATGTGAACACATCACCTCTAGGACTGTCACCACTAGAGCACAGCTGTGTGTCCTCACCATTCTCCACCGCCATGTGGACACACACCACCTCCAAGTCTGTCACCACTAGAGCTTTGTGTCCACACCACTTCTGTGTCCGTCATCACCACAGTTCGTGGACACACCACCTCCAGGTCTGTCACCGCTACAGCTGTGTGTCCTCACCACTCTCCACAGCCATGCGGACAAACCACCTCCAGGTCTGCCACCATTACAGCACAGCTGTGTGTCCTCACCATTCTCCACAGCCATGTGGACACACCACCTCCAGGACTGTCACCACCAGAGCACAGCTGTTTGTCCTCACCATTCTCCACAGCCATGTGGACACACCACCTCCAGGACTGTCACCACTACAGCTGTGTGTCCTCACCACTCTCCACAGTCATGTGGACACACCACCTACAGGACTGGCACCACTACAGCTGTGTGTCCACACCAGTTCTGTATCTGCCATCACCACCGCCCTGCAGACACACCACCTCCAGGTCTGTCACCACTACAGCTGTGTGTCTACACCACTTCTGTGTTTGTCATCACCACAGCCACTTGGACACACCACCCCTAGGTCTCTCACCACTATAGCTGTGTATCCTCACCACTCTCCACAGCCTGTGTTTGTATTCACCACAGCCACGTCGACACATCACCTCCAGGTCTGTCACCACTATAGCTGTGTATCCTCAACACCATCCACAGCCATGTGGACACACCACCTCCAGGTTTGTCACCGCTACAACTGTGTCCTCACCACTCTCCACAGCCTTGTGGACAGACCACCTCCAGGTCTGTCACTGCTACAGCTGTGTGTCCTCACCACGTCTGGGTTTTTCATGACCACAGCCATGTGGACACTCCACCTCCAAGTCTGTCACCACTACAACTGTGTCTCCACACCACATCTGTGTTTGCCATCACCACCTCCCTGCAGACACACCACCTCCAGGTCTGTCACCACTACAGCTGTGTGTCCACACCACTTCTGTGTTTGTCATCACCACAGCCACGTGGACACTCCACCACCAGGTCTGTTGCCACTATAGCTGTGTGTCTACACCACTCTCCACAGCCATGTGGACACACCACCTCCAGGACTGTCACCACCAATGTTCCCTGTAAGGCGCGCAAACCTTTCCTTCCCCCATCGCGCAGGCCCCTTTGGCAAGCACGCATGTTGTGCTGTTATCAAATGTTCAACCATTCCTATACTTTGTGGTAGTTTATATGCGTTATCACTTTCTATGCCTAAATAAGCCTTTTAGAGCGATATACGTGCTCCCCTAAGGTAGATAATGCTCATATTTTAATCTGGATTGAAGTCAATGAAAACAGCTTTTAAATACCGCGGGAGTGTTTTAAACATCATTTGGCGTGCTTTAGCATACAAGCGGGCAAGTGATATTTGTCTTGAAATTCAATGGTTCATGTGCTAAGAAATGCTTCAGAACAGTAGAAAATGTAATGTGCTGTTATCAAATGTTCCATCATTCCTATACTTTGTGGTAGTTGATATGCGTTATCACTTTCTAAGCCTAAATAAGCCTTTTAGAGCAATATACGTGCTCCCCTAGCAGGTCATGTCCTTGGGGTGTGCAAACAGGTCACAAAACTGCCTTGATGCCCTATTGCATGGAGCAATGATATCCCTTTTTTGCTTTAGTGGTATGGAGAGGCTAATGCCAAAGATCTTGGCTAGTTATGCACTGCACGCGCGTGAATGGTCAATTTCTTGGCGCGCGTATCCTTGGCTGCAGCGCACAGAGACCGCACACTGCCGCACACAGTGGAAAAAATTAGAGGGAACATTGGTCACCACTACAGCTGTGTGTCCACACCTCTTCTGGTTTTGTCATCACCACATCCACAAGGACACAACACCTCCAGGTCATTCACCACTACAACTTGGTATCCTCACCTCTCTCCACAGCCATGTGGACGCACCACCTCCAGGTCTGTCGCCATTTACAGCACAGCTGTGTGTCCTCACCATTCTCCACAGCCATGTGGACACACCACCTTTAGGTCTGTCACCACCGCAGCACAGCTGTGTGTCCTCACCATTCTCCACAGCCATGTGGACACACCACCTACAGGACTGTCACCACTACAGCTGTGTGTCCACACCACTTCTGTGTTTGTCATCACCACAGCCACGTGGACACACCACCTCGAGGTCTGTCACCACTACAGCTGTGTGTCCTTACTACATTTGGGTTTGTCATCACCACAGCCATGTGGACACACCACCTCCAGGTCTGTCACCACTACAGCTGTGTCTCCTCACCACTCTCCACAGTCATGTGGACACACCACACCCAGGTCTGTCACCACTACATCTGTGTGTACTCACCACTCTCCAGAGCCATGTGGACATATCACCTCCAGGTCAGTCACCGCTACATCTGTGTCCTCACCACTCTCCTCAGCCTTGTGGACACACCACCTCCAGGTCTGTCACCGGTACAGCTGTGTGTCCTCATCACTTCTGGGTTTTTCATCACCACAGCTAAGTGGGCACACCAGCTCCAGGACTGTCACCGCTACAGCTGTGTGTCCACACCACTTCTGTGTTTGTCATCACCACAGCCACGTGGACACACCACCTCCAGGTCTGTCACCACTACAACTGTGTATCCTCACCTCTCTCCACAGCCACATAGACATACCACTTCCAGGTCTGTCACCCCTACAGCTGTGTGTCCTCACCAATCTCCTCAGCCATGTGGACACACCACCTCCAGGTCTGTCACCACTACAGCTGTGTGTCCACACGACTCTCCACAGCCATGTGAACACACCACCTCCAGTACTGTCACCACTACAGCACAGCTGTGCGTCCTCACCATTCTCCACAGCCATATGGACACACACCACCTCCAGGACTGTCACCACTACAGATGAGTGTCCACACCACTTCTGTGTTTGTCATCACCACAGCCATGCAGACACACCCCCTCCAGGTCTGTCACCGCTACAGCTCTGTGTCCTCACCACTCTCCACAGCCATGTGGACACACCACCTCCAGCTCTGTCACCATTACAGCACAGCTGTGTGTCCTCACCATTCTCCACAGCCATGTGGACACACCACCTCCAGGACTGTCACCACCAGAGCACAGCTGTTTGTCCTCACCATTCTCCACAGCCATGTGGACACACCACCTACAGGACTGTCACCACTACACCAGTGTGTCCACACCACTTCTGTGTTTGTCATCACCACAGCCACATCAACCCACCAACTCCAGGTCTGTCACAACTACAGCTGCGTGTCCACACCACTCTCCACAGCTATGTGAACACATGACCTCTAGGACTGTCACCACTAGAGGACAGCTGTGTGTCCTCACCATTCTCCACCGCCATGTGGACACACACCACCTCCAAGTCTGTCACCACTAGAGCTGTGTGTCCACACCACTTCTGTGTCCGTCATCACCACAGTTCGTGGACACACCATATCCAGGTCTGTCACCGCTACAGCTGTGTGTCCTCACCAATCTCCACAGCCATGCGGACAAACCACCTCCAGGTCTGCCACCATTACAGCACAGCTGTGTGTCCTCACCATTCTCCACAGCCATGTGGACACACCACCTCCAGGACTGTCACCACCAGAGCACAGCTGTTTGTCCTCACCATTCTCCACAGCCATGTGGACACACCACCTCCAGGACTGTCACCACTATAGCTGTGTCTCCTCACCACTCTCCACAGCCATGTGGACACACCACTTCCAGGTCTGTCACAGCTACAGCTGTGTTTCCTCAACACTTCTGGGTTTGTCATCACCACAGCCACGTGGACACTCCACCTCCAGGTCTGTCATCACTACAGCTGTGTGTCCACACCACTCTCCACTGCCCTGTGAACACACCACCTATAGGACTGTCACCACGACAGCTGTGTGTCCACACCACTTCTGTGTTTGTCATCACCACTCTCCACAGCCATGTGGACACACCACCTCCAGCTCTGTCACCTTTACAACACAGCTGTGTGTCCTCACCATTCTCCACAGCCATGTGGACACACCACCTCCAGGACTGTCACCACTACAGCTGTGTGTCCACACCACTTCTGTGTTTGTCATCACCACAGCCATGTGGACACACCACCCCCAGGACTGTCACTAATACAGCTGTGTGTCCACACCACTTCTGTGTTTGTCATCACCACAGCCACGTGGACACACCACCTCCAGGTCTGTCACTACAGCTGTGTCTCCTCACCACTCTACATAGCCATGTGGACAGACCACCTCCAGGTCTGTCACCGCTACAGCTGTGTGTCCTCACCACTCTCCACAGTCATGTGGACACACCACCTACAGGACTGGCACCACTACAGCTGTGTGTCCACACCAGTTCTGTGATTGCCATCACCACAGCCCTGCAGACACACCACCTCCAGGTCTGTCACCACTACAGCTGTGTGTCCACACCACTTCTGTGTTTGTCATCACCACAGCCACTTGGACACACCACCTCCAGGTCTCTCACCACTATAGCTGTGTATCCTCACCACTCTCCATAGCCTGTGTTTGTATTCACCACAGCCACGTCGACACACCACCTCCAGGTCTGTCACCACTATGCTGTGTATCCTCACCACTCTCCACAGCCATGTGGACACACCACCTCCAGGTCTGTCACCGCTGCAACTGTGTCCTCACCACTCTCCACAGCCTTGTGGACAGACCACCTCCAGGTCTGTCATTGCTACAGCTGTGTGGCCTCACCACGTCTGGGTTTTTCATCACTACAGCCATGTGGACACTCCACCTCCAAGTCTGTCACCACTACAACTGTGTCTCCACACCACTTCTGTGTTTGTCATCACCAAAGCCACATGGACACACCACCTCCAGGTCTGTCACCACTACAGCTGTGTGTCTTCAACACTTCTGGGTTTGTCTTCACAACAGCCACGTGGACACTCCACCGCCAGGTCTGTTGCCACTACAGCTGTGTGTCCACACCACTCTCCACAGCCATGTGGACACACCACCTCCAGGACTGTCACCACTACAGCTGTGTGTCCACAACTCTTCTGGTTTTGTCATCACCACATCCACAAGGACACAACACCTCCAGGTCGTTCACCACTACAGCTTGGTATCCTCACCTCTCTCCACAGCCATGTGGACGCACCACCTCCAGGTCTGTCACCATTACAGCACAGCTGTGTGTCCTCACCATTCTCCACAGCCATGTGGACACACCACCTCCAGGTCTGTCACTACAGCTGTGTCTCCTCACCACTCTACATAGCCATGTGGACAGACCACCTCCAGGTCTGTCACCGCTACAGCTGTGTATCCTCACCACTCTGCACAGTCATGTGGTCACATCACCTACAGGACTGGCACCACTACAGCTGTGTGTCCACACCAGTTCTGTGTTGGCCATCACCACCGCCCTGCAGACACACCACCTCCAGGTCTGTCACCACTACAGCTGTGTGTCCACACCACTTCTGTGTTTGTCATCACCACATCCACTTGGACACACCACCTCCAAGTCTCTCACCACTATAGCTGTGTATCCTCACCACTCTCCACAGCCTGTGTTTGTATTCACCACAGCCACGTCGACACATCACCTCCAGGTCTGTCACCACTATAGCTGTGTATCCTCACCACTCTCCACCGCCATGTGGACACACCACCTCCAGGTCTGTCACCGCTACAACTGTGTCCTCACCACTCTCCACAGCCTTGTGGACAGACCACCTCCAGGTCTGTCACTGCTACAGCTGTGTGTCCTCACCACGTCTGGGTTTTTAATCACCACAGCCATGTGGAAACTCAACCTCCAAGTCTGTCACCACTACAACTGTGTCTCCACACCACTTCTGTGTTTGTCATCACCAAAGCCACGTGGACACAGCACCTCCAGGTCTGTCACCACTACAGCTGTGTGTCTTCACCACTTCTGGGTTTGTCATCACAACAGCCACGTGGACACTCCACCACCAGGTCTGTTGCCACTACAGCTGTGTGTCCACACCACTCTCCACAGCCATGTGGACACACCACCTCCAGGACTGTCACCACTACAGCTGTGTGTCCACACCTCTTCTGGTTTTGTCATCACCACATCCACAAGGACCCAACACCTCCAGGTCGTTCACCACTACAGCTTGGTATTCTCACCTCTCTCCATAGCCATGTGGACGCACCACCTCCAGGTCTGTCACCATTACAGCACAGCTGTGTGTCCTCACCATTCTCCACAGCCATGTGGACACACCACCTCCAGGTCTGTCACCGCTACAGCTGTGTGTCCTCACCACTCTCCACGGTCATGTGGACACACCACCTACAGGACTGGTACCACTACAGCTGTGTGTCCACACCACTTCTGTGTTTGTCATCACCACAGCCACTTGGACACACCACCTCCAGGTCTCTCACCACTATAGCTGTGTATCCTCACCACTCTCCACAGCCTGTGTTTGGATTCACCACAGCCACGTCGACACACCACCTCCAGGTCTGTCACCACTATGCTGTGTATCCTCACCACTCTCCACAGCCATGTGGACACACCACCTCCAGGTCTGTCACCGCTGCAACTGTGTCCTCACCACTCTCCACAGCCTTGTGGACAGACCACCTCCAGGTCTGTCACTGCTACAGCTGTGTGGCCTCACCACGTCTGGGTTTTCCATCACCACAGCCATGTGGACACTCCACCTCCAAGTCTGTCACCACTACAACTGTGTCTCCACACCACTTCTGTGTTTGTCATCACCAAAGCCACGTGGACACACCACCTCCAGGTCTGTCACCACTACAGCTGTGTGTCTTCACCACTTCTGGGTTTGTCATCACAACAGCCACGTGGACACTCCACCACCAGGTCTGTTGCCACTACAGCTGTGTGTCCACACCACTCTCCACAGCCATGTGGACACACCACCTCCAGGACTGTCACCACTACAGCTGTGTGTCCACACCTCTTCTGGTTTTGTCATCACCACATCCACAAGGACACAACACCTCCAGTTCGTTCACCACTACAGCTTGGTATTCTCACCTCTCTCTATAGCCATGTGGACGCACCACCTCCAGGTCTGTCACCATTACAGCACAGCTGTGTGTCCTCACCATTCTCCACAGCCATGTGGACACACCACCTCCAGGTCTGTCACCGCTACAGCTGTGTGTCCTCACCACTCTCCACGGTCATGTGGACACACCACCTACAGGACTGGTACCACTACAGCTGTGTGTCCACACCACTTCTGTGTTTGTCATCACCACAGCCACTTGGACACACCACCTCCAGGTCTCTCACCACTGTAGCTGTGTATCCTCACCACTCTCCACAGCCTGTGTTTGTATTCACCACAGCCACGTCGACACACCACCTCCAGGTCTGTCACCACTATGCTGTGTATCCTCACCACTCTCCACAGCCATGTGGACACACCACCTCCAGGTCTGTCACCGCTGCAACTGTGTCCTCACCACTCTCCACAGCCTTGTGGACAGACCACCTCCAGGTCTGTCACTGCTACAGCTGTGTGGCCTCACCACGTCTGGGTTTTTCATCACCACAGCCATGTGGACACTCCACCTCCAAATCTGTCACCACTACAACTGTGTCTCCACACCACTTCTGTGTTTGTCATCACCAAGGCACATGGACACACCACCTCCAGGTCTGTCACCACTACAGCTGTGTGTCTTCACCACTTCTGGGTTTGTCTTCACAACAGCCACGTGGACACTCCACCGCCAGGTCTGTTGCCACTACAGCTGTGTGTCCACACCACTCTCCACAGCCATGTGGACACACCACCTCCAGGACTGTCACCACTACAGCTGTGTGTCCACAACTCTTCTGGTTTTGTCATCACCACATCCACAAGGACACAACACCTCCAGGTCGTTCACCACTACAGTTTCTTATCCTCACCTCTCTCCACAGCCATGTGGACGCACCACCTCCAGGTCTGTCTCCATTACAGCACAGCTGTGTGTCCTCACCATTCTCCACAGCCATGTGGACACACCACCTCCAGGTCTGTCACTACAGCTGTGTCTCCTCACCACTCTACATAGCCATGTAGACAGACCACCTCCAGGTCTGTCACCGCTACAGCTGTGTATCCTCACCACTCTGCACAGTCATGTGGTCACACCACCTACAGGACTGGCATCACTACAGCTGTGTGTCCACACCAGTTCTGTGTTGGCCATCACCACCGCCCTGCAGACACACCACCTCCAGGTCTGTCACCACTACAGCTGTGTGTCCACACCACTTCTGTGTTTGTCATCACCACAGCCACTTGGACACACCACCTCCAGGTCTCTCACCACTATAGCTGTGTATCCTCACCACTCTCCACAGCCTGTGTTTGTATTCACCACAGCCACGTCGACACACCACCTCCAGGTCTGTCACCACTATGCTGTGTATCCTCACCACTCTCCACAGCCATGTGGACACACCACCTCCAGGTCTGTCACCGCTGCAACTGTGTCCTCACCACTCTCCACAGCCTTGTGGACAGACCACCTCCAGGTCTGTCACTGCTACAGCTGTGTGGCCTCACCACGTCTGGGTTTTTCATCACCACAGCCATGTGGACACTCCACCTCCAAATCTGTCACCACTACAACTGTGTCTCCACACCACTTCTGTGTTTGTCATCACCAAAGCCACATGGACACACCACCTCCAGGTCTGTCACCACTACAGCTGTGTGTCTTCACCACTTCTGGGTTTGTCTTCACAACAGCCACGTGGACACTCCACCGCCAGGTCTGTTGCCACTACAGCTGTGTGTCCACACCACTCTCCACAGCCATGTGGACACACCACCTCCAGGACTGTCACCACTACAGCTGTGTGTCCACAACTCTTCTGGTTTTGTCATCACCACATCCACAAGGACACAACACCTCCAGGTCGTTCACCACTACAGCTTGGTATCCTCACCTCTCTCCACAGCCATGTGGACGCACCACCTCCAGGTCTGTCACCATTACAGCACAGCTGTGTGTCCTCACCATTCTCCACAGCCATGTGGACACACCACCTCCAGGTCTGTCACTACAGCTGTGTCTCCTCACCACTCTACATAGCCATGTGGACAGACCACCTCCAGGTCTGTCACCGCTACAGCTGTGTATCCTCACCACTCTGCACAGTCATGTGGTCACACCACCTACAGGACTGGCATCACTACAGCTGTGTGTCCACACCAGTTCTGTGTTGGCCATCACCACCGCCCTGCAGACACACCACCTCCAGGTCTGTCACCACTACAGCTGTGTGTCCACACCACTTCTGTGTTTGTCATCACCACATCCACTTGGACACACCACCTCCAGGTCTCTCACCACTATAGCTGTGTATCCTCACCACTCTCCACAGCCTGTGTTTGTATTCACCACAGCCACGCCGACACATCACCTCCAGGTCTGTCACCACTATAGCTGTGTATCCTCACCACTCTCCACAGCCATGTGGACACACCACCTCCAGGTCTGTCACCGCTACAACTGTGTCCTCACCACTCTCCACAGCCTTGTGGACAGACCACCTCCAGGTCTGTCACTGCTACAGCTGTGTGGCCTCACCACGTCTGGGTTTTTCATCACCACAGCCATGTGGACACTCCACCTCCCAATCTGTCACCACTACAACTGTGTCTCCACACCACTTCTGTGTTTGTCATCACCAAAGCCACATAGACACACCACCTCCAGGTCTGTCACCACTACAGCTGTGTGTCTTCACCACTTCTGGGTTTGTCTTCACAACAGCCATGTGGACACTCCACCGCCAGGTCTGTTGCCACTACAGCTGTGTGTCCACACCACTCTCCACAGCCATGTGGACACACCACCTCCAGGACTGTCACCACTACAGCTGTGTGTCCACAACTCTTCTGGTTTTGTCATCACCACATCCACAAGGACACAACACCTCCAGGTCGTTCACCACTACAGCTTGGTATCCTCACCTCTCTCCACAGCCATGTGGACGCACCACCTCCAGGTCTGTCACAATTACAGCACAGCTGTGTGTCCTCACCATTCTCCACAGCCATGTGGACACACCACCTCCAGGTCTGTCACTACAGCTGTGTCTCCTCACCACTCTACATAGCCATGTGGACAGACCACCTCCAGGTCTGTCACCGCTACAGCTGTGTATCCTCACCACTCTGCACAGTCATGTGGTCACACCACCTACAGGACTGGCACCACTACAGCTGTGTGTCCACACCAGTTCTGTGTTGGCCATCACCACCGCCCTGCAGACACACCACCTCCAGGTCTGTCACCACTACAGCTGTGTGTCCACACCACTTCTGTGTTTGTCATCACCACATCCACTTGGACACACCACCTCCAAGTCTCTCACCACTATAGCTGTGTATCCTCACCACTCTCCACAGCCTGTGTTTGTATTCACCACAGCCACGTCGACACATCACCTCCAGGTCTGTCACCACTATAGCTGTGTATCCTCACCACTCTCCACCGCCATGTGGACACACCACCTCCAGGTCTGTCACCGCTACAACTGTGTCCTCACCACTCTCCACAGCCTTGTGGACAGACCACCTCCAGGTCTGTCACTGCTACAGCTGTGTGTCCTCACCACGTCTGGGTTTTTAATCACCACAGCCATGTGGAAACTCAACCTCCAAGTCTGTCACCACTACAACTGTGTCTCCACACCACTTCTGTGTTTGTCATCACCAAAGCCACGTGGACACAGCACCTCCAGGTCTGTCACCACTACAGCTGTGTGTCTTCACCACTTCTGGGTTTGTCATCACAACAGCCACGTGGACACTCCACCACCAGGTCTGTTGCCACTACAGCTGTGTGTCCACACCACTCTCCACAGCCATTTGGACACACCACCTCCAGGACTGTCACCACTACAGCTGTGTGTCCACACCTCTTCTGGTTTTGTCATCACCACATCCACAAGGACACAACACCTCCAGGTCGTTCACCACTACAGCTTGGTATTCTCACCTCTCTCCATAGCCATGTGGACGCACCACCTCCAGGTCTGTCACCATTACAGCACAGCTGTGTGTCCTCACCATTCTCCACAGCCATGTGGACACACCACCTCCAGGTCTGTCACCGCTACAGCTGTGTGTCCTCACCACTCTCTACGGTCATGTGGACACACCACCTACAGGACTGGTACCACTACAGCTGTGTGTCCACACCACTTCTGTGTTTGTCATCACCACAGCCACTTGGACACACCACCTCCAGGTCTCTCACCACTATAGCTGTGTATCCTCACCACTCTCCACAGCCTGTGTTTGGATTCACCACGGCCACGTCGACACACCACCTCCAGGTCTGTCACCACTATGCTGTGTATCCTCACCACTCTCCACAGCCATGTGGACACACCACCTCCAGGTCTGTCACCGCTGCAACTGTGTCCTCACCACTCTCCACAGCCTTGTGGACAGACCACCTCCAGGTCTGTCACTGCTACAGCTGTGTGGCCTCACCACGTCTGGGTTTTTCATCACCACAGCCATGTGGACACTCCACCTCCAAGTCTGTCACCACTACAACTGTGTCTCCACACCACTTCTGTGTTTGTCATCACCAAAGCCACGTGGACACACCACCTCCAGGTCTGTCACCACTACAGCTGTGTGTCTTCACCACTTCTGGGTTTGTCATCACAACAGCCACGTGGACACTCCACCACCAGGTCTGTTGCCACTACAGCTGTGTGTCCACAAAACTCTCCACAGCCATGTGGACACACCACCTCCAGGACTGTCACCACTACAGCTGTGTGTCCACACCTCTTCTGGTTTTGTCATCACCACATCCACAAGGACACAACACCTCCAGTTCGTTCACCACTACAGCTTGGTATTCTCACCTCTCTCTATAGCCATGTGGACGCACCACCTCCAGGTCTGTCACCATTACAGCACAGCTGTGTGTCCTCACCATTCTCCACAGCCATGTGGACACACCACCTCCAGGGCTGTCACCGCTACAGCTGTGTGTCCTCACCACTCTCCACGGTCATGTGGACACACCACCTACAGGACTGGTACCACTACAGCTGTGTGTCCACACCACTTCTGTGTTTGTCATCACCACAGCCACTTGGACACACCACCTCCAGGTCTCTCACCACTCTAGCTGTGTATCCTCACCACTCTCCACAGCCTGTGTTTGTATTCACCACAGCCACGTCGACACACCACCTCCAGGTCTGTCACCACTATGCTGTGTATCCTCACCACTCTCCACAGCCATGTGGACACACCACCTCCAGGTCTGTCACCGCTGCAACTGTGTCCTCACCACTCTCCACAGCCTTGTGGACAGACCACCTCCAGGTCTGTCACTGCTACAGCTGTGTGGCCTCACCACGTCTGGGTTTTTCATCACCACAGCCATGTGGACACTCCACCTCCAAATCTGTCACCACTACAACTGTGTCTCCACACCACTTCTGTGTTTGTCATCACCAAAGCCACATGGACACACCACCTCCAGGTCTGTCACCACTACAGCTGTGTGTCTTCACCACTTCTGGGTTTGTCTTCACAACAGCCACGTGGACACTCCACCGCCAGGTCTGTTGCCACTACAGCTGTGTGTCCACACCACTCTCCACAGCCATGTGGACACACCACCTCCAGGACTGTCACCACTACAGCTGTGTGTCCACAACTCTTCTGGTTTTGTCATCACCACATCCACAAGGACACAACACCTCCAGGTCGTTCACCACTACAGCTTGGTATCCTCACCTCTCTCCACAGCCATGTGGACGCACCACCTCCAGGTCTGTCTCCATTACAGCACAGCTGTGTGTCCTCACCATTCTCCACAGCCATGTGGACACACCACCTCCAGGTCTGTCACTACAGCTGTGTCTCCTCACCACTCTACATAGCCATGTAGACAGACCACCTCCAGGTCTGTCACCGCTACAGCTGTGTATCCTCACCACTCTGCACAGTCATGTGGTCACACCACCTACAGGACTGGCATCACTACAGCTGTGTGTCCACACCAGTTCTGTGTTGGCCATCACCACCGCCCTGCAGACACACCACCTCCAGGTCTGTCACCACTACAGCTGTGTGTCCACACCACTTCTGTGTTTGTCATCACCACAGCCACTTGGACACACCACCTCCAGGTCTCTCACCACTATAGCTGTGTATCCTCACCACTCTCCACAGCCTGTGTTTGTATTCACCACAGCCACGTCGACACACCACCTCCAGGTCTGTCACCACTATGCTGTGTATCCTCACCACTCTCCACAGCCATGTGGACACACCACCTCCAGGTCTGTCACCGCTGCAACTGTGTCCTCACCACTCTCCACAGCCTTGTGGACAGACCACCTCCAGGTCTGTCACTGCTACAGCTGTGTGGCCTCACCACGTCTGGGTTTTTCATCACCACAGCCATGTGGACACTCCACCTCCAAATCTGTCACCACTACAACTGTGTCTCCACACCACTTCTGTGTTTGTCATCACCAAAGCCACATGGACACACCACCTCCAGGTCTGTCACCACTACAGCTGTGTGTCTTCACCACTTCTGGGTTTGTCTTCACAACAGCCACGTGGACACTCCACCGCCAGGTCTGTTGCCACTACAGCTGTGTGTCCACACCACTCTCCACAGCCATGTGGACACACCACCTCCAGGACTGTCACCACTACAGCTGTGTGTCCACAACTCTTCTGGTTTTGTCATCACCACATCCACAAGGACACAACACCTCCAGGTCGTTCACCACTACAGCTTGGTATCCTCACCTCTCTCCACAGCCATGTGGACGCACCACCTCCAGGTCTGTCACCATTACAGCACAGCTGTGTGTCCTCACCATTCTCCACAGCCATGTGGACACACCACCTCCAGGTCTGTCACTACAGCTGTGTCTCCTCACCACTCTACATAGCCATGTGGACAGACCACCTCCAGGTCTGTCACCGCTACAGCTGTGTATCCTCACCACTCTGCACAGTCATGTGGTCACACCACCTACAGGACTGGCATCACTACAGCTGTGTGTCCACACCAGTTCTGTGTTGGCCATCACCACCGCCCTGCAGACACACCACCTCCAGGTCTGTCACCACTACAGCTGTGTGTCCACACCACTTCTGTGTTTGTCATCACCACATCCACTTGGACACACCACCTCCAGGTCTCTCACCACTATAGCTGTGTATCCTCACCACTCTCCACAGCCTGTGTTTGTATTCACCACAGCCACGCCGACACATCACCTCCAGGTCTGTCACCACTATAGCTGTGTATCCTCACCACTCTCCACAGCCATGTGGATACACCACCTCCAGGTCTGTCACCGCTACAACTGTGTCCTCACCACTCTCCACAGCCTTGTGGACAGACCACCTCCAGGTCTGTCACTGCTACAGCTGTGTGGCCTCACCACGTCTGGGTTTTTCATCACCACAGCCATGTGGACACTCCACCTCCCAATCTGTCACCACTACAACTGTGTCTCCACACCACTTCTGTGTTTGTCATCACCAAAGCCACATAGACACACCACCTCCAGGTCTGTCACCACTACAGCTGTGTGTCTTCACCACTTCTGGGTTTGTCTTCACAACAGCCATGTGGACACTCCACCGCCAGGTCTGTTGCCACTACAGCTGTGTGTCCACACCACTCTCCACAGCCATGTGGACACACCACCTCCAGGACTGTCACCACTACAGCTGTGTGTCCACAACTCTTCTGGTTTTGTCATCACCACATCCACAAGGACACAACACCTCCAGGTCGTTCACCACTACAGCTTGGTATCCTCACCTCTCTCCACAGCCATGTGGACGCACCACCTCCAGGTCTGTCTCCATTACAGCACAGCTGTGTGTCCTCACCATTCTCCACAGCCATGTGGACACACCACCTCCAGGTCTGTCACTACAGCTGTGTCTCCTCACCACTCAACATAGCCTTGTGGACAGACCACCTCCAGGTCTGTCACCGCTACAGCTGTGTATCCTCACCACTCTGCACAGTCATGTGGTCACACCACCTACAGGACTGGCATCACTACAGCTGTGTGTCCACACCAGTTCTGTGTTGGCCATCACCACCGCCCTGCAGACACACCACCTCCAGGTCTGTCACCACTACAGCTGTGTGTCCACACCACTTCTGTGTTTGTCATCACCACATCCACTTGGACACACCACCTCCAGGTCTCTCACCACTATAGCTGTGTATCCTCACCACTCTCCACAGCCTGTGTTTGTATTCACCACAGCCACGTCGACACACCACCTCCAGGTCTGTCACCACTATGCTGTGTATCCTCACCACTCTCCACAGCCATGTGGACACACCACCTCCAGGTCTGTCACCGCTGCAACTGTGTCCTCACCACTCTCCACAGCCTTGTGGACAGACCACCTCCAGGTCTGTCACTGCTACAGCTGTGTGGCCTCACCACGTCTGGGTTTTTCATCACCACAGCCATGTGGACACTCCACCTCCAAATCTGTCACCACTAGAACTTTGTCTCCACACCACTTCTGTGTTTGTCATCACAAAAGCCACATGGACACACCACCTCCAGGTCTGTCACCACTACAGCTGTGTGTCTTCACCACTTCTGGGTTTGTCTTCACAACAGCCACGTGGACACTCCACCGCCAGGTCTGTTGCCACTACAGCTGTGTGTCCACACCACTCTCCACAGCCATGTAGACACACCACCTCCAGGACTGTCACCACTACAGCTGTGTGTCCACAACTCTTCTGGTTTTGTCATCACCACATCCACAAGGACACAACACCTCCAGGTCGATCACCACTACAGCTTGGTATCCTCACCTCTCTCCACAGCCATGTGGACGCACCACCTCCAGGTCTGTCACCATTACAGCACAGCTGTGTGTCCTCACCATTCTCCACAGCCATGTGGACACACCACCTCCAGGTCTGTCACTACAGCTGTGTCTCCTCACCACTCTACATAGCCATGTGGACAGACCACCTCCAGGTCTGTCACCGCTACAGCTGTGTATCCTCACCACTCTGCACAGTCATGTGGTCACACCACCTACAGGACTGGCATCACTACAGCTGTGTGTCCACACCAGTTCTGTGTTGGCCATCACCACCGCCCTGCAGACACACCACCTCCAGGTCTGTCACCACTACAGCTGTGTGTCCACACCACTTCTGTGTTTGTCATCACCACATCCACTTGGACACACCACCTCCAGGTCTCTCACCACTATAGCTGTGTATCCTCACCACTCTCCACAGCCTGTGTTTGTATTCACCACAGCCACGCCGACACATCACCTCCAGGTCTGTCACCACTATAGCTGTGTATCCTCACCACTCTCCACAGCCATGTGGACACACCACCTCCAGATCTGTCACCGCTACAACTGTGTCCTCACCACTCTCCACAGCCTTGTGGACAGACCACCTCCAGGTCTGTCACTGCTACAGCTGTGTGTCCTCACCACGTCTTGGTTTTTCATCACCACAGCCATGTGGACACTCCACCTCCAAGTCTGTCACCACTACAACTGTGTCTCCACACCACTTCTGTGTTTGTCATCACCAAAGCCACGTGGACACACCACCTCCAGGTCTGTCACCACTACAGCTGTTTGTCTTCACCACTTCTGGGTTTGTCATCACAACAGCCACGTGGACACTCCACCACCAGGTCTGTTGCCACTACAGCTGTGTGTCCACACCACTCTCCACAGCCATGTGGACACACCACCTCCAGGACTGTCACCACTACAGCTGTGTGTCCACACCTCTTCTGGTTTTGTCATCACCACATCCACAAGGACACAACACCTCCAGGTCGTTCACCGCTACAGCTTGGTATTCTCACCTCTCTCCATAGCCATGTGGACGCACCACCTCCAGGTCTGTCACCATTACAGCACAGCTGTGTGTCCTCACCATTCTCCACAGCCATGTGGACACACCACCTCCAGGTCTGTCACCGCTACAGCTGTGTGTCCTCACCACTCTCCACGGTCATGTGGACACACCACCTACAGGACTGGTACCACTACAGCTGTGTGTCCACACCAGTTCTGTGTTTGCCATCACCACCGCCCTGCAGACACACCACCTCCAGGTCTGTCACCACTACAGCTTTGTGTCCACACCACTTCTGTGTTTGTCATCACCACAACACGTGGACACACCACCTCCAGGTCTGTCACCACTACAGCTGTGTCCACACCACTCTCCACAGCCATATGAACACACCACCTACAGGACTGTCACCACTACAGCTGTGTGTCCACACCACTCATCACAGCCTTGTGAACAGAACACCTCCAGGACTGTCACCACCAGAGCACAGCTGTGTGTCCTCACCATTCTCCACCGCCATGTGGACACACCACCTCCAGGTCTGTCACCACTACAGCTGTGTCTCCTCACCACTCTCCACAGTCATGTGGACACACCACACCCAGGTCTGTCACCACTACAGCTGTGTGTACTCACCACTCTCCAGAGCCATGTGGACACACCACCTCCAGGTCAGTCACCGCTACATCTGTGTCCTCACCACTCTCCTCAGCCTTGTCGACACACCACCTCCAGGTCTGTCACCGGTACAGCTGTGTGTCCTCATCACTTCTGGGTTTTTCATCACCACAGCCAAGTGGGCACACCAGCTCCAGGACTGTCACCGCTACAGCTGTGTGTCCACACCACTTCTGTGTTTGTCATCACCACAGCCACGTGGACACACCACCTCCAGGTCTGTCACTGCTACAGCTGTGTGTCCTCACCACGTCTTGGTTTTTCATCACCACAGCCATGTGGACACTCCACCTCCAAGTCTGTCACCACTACAACTGTGTCTCCACACCACTTCTGTGTTTGTCATCACCAAAGCCACGTGGACACACCACCTCCAGGTCTGTCACCACTACAGCTGTGTGTCTTCACCACTTCTGGGTTTGTCATCACAACAGCCACGTGGACACTCCACCACCAGGTCTGTTGCCACTATAGCTGTGTGTCTACACCACTCTCCACAGCCATATGGACACACCACCTCCAGGACTGTCAACACCAATGTTGCCTGTAAGGCGCACGAACCTTTCCTTCCCCCATCGCGCAGGCTCCTTTGGCAAGCACGCATGTTGTGCTGTTATCAAATGTTCAACCATTCCTATACTTTGTGGTAGTTTATATGCGTTATCACTTTCTATGCCTAAATAAGCCTTTTAGAGCGAAATACGTGCTCCCCTAAGGCAGATAATGCTCGTATTTGAATCTGGATTGAAGTCAATGAAAACAGCTTTTAAATACCGCGGGAGTGTTTTAAACATCATTTGGCGTGCTTTAGCATACAAGCGGGCAAGTGATATTTGTCTTGAAAATCAATGGTTCATGAGCTAGGAAATGCTTCAGAACAGTAGAAAATGTAATGTGCTGTTATCAAATGTTCCATCATTCCTATACTTTGTGGTAGTTGATATGCGTTATCACTTTCTAAGCCTAAATAAGCCTTTTAGAGCAATATACGTGCTCCCCTAACAGGTCATGTCCTTGGGGTGTGCAAACAGGTCACAAAACTGCCTTGATGCCCTATTGCATGGAGCAATGATATCCCTTTTTTGCTTTAGTGGTATGGAGAGGCTAATGCCAAAGATCTTGGCTAGTTATGCACTGCGCACGCGTGAATGGTCAATTTCTTGGCGCACGTATCCTTGGCTGCAGCGCACAGAGACCGCACACTGCCGCACACAGTGGAAAAAATTAGAGGGAACATTGGTCACCACTACAGCTGTGTGTCCACACCTCTTCTGGTTTTGTCATCACCACATCCACAAGGACACAACACCTCCAGGTCATTCACCACTACAACTTGGTATCCTCACCTCTCTCCACAGCCATGTGGACGCACCACCTCCAGGTCTGTCACCATTACAGCACAGCTGTGTGACCTCACCATTCTCCACAGCCATGTGGACACACCACCTTTAGGTCTGTCACCACCACAGCACAGCTGTGTGTCCTCACCATTCTCCACAGCCATGTGGACACACCACCTACAGGACTGTCACCACTACAGCTGTGTGTCCACACCACTTCTGTGTTTGTCATCACCACAGCCATGTGGACACACCACCTCCAGGTCTGTCACCACTACAGCTGTGTGTCCTTACTACATCTGGGTTTGTCATCACCACAGCCATGTGGACACACCACCTCCAGGTCTGTCACCACTACAGCTGTGTCTCCTCACCACTCTCCACAGTCATGTGGACACACCACACCCAGGTCTGTCACCACTACAGCTGTGTGTACTCACCACTCTCCACAGCCATGTGGACACACCACCTCCAGGTCAGTCACCGCTACATCTGTGTCCTCACCACTCTCCTCAGCCTTGTGGACACACCACCTCCAGGTCTGTCACCGGTACAGCTGTGTGTCCTCATCACTTCTGGGTTTTTCATCACCACAGCCAAGTGGGCACACCAGCTCCAGGACTGTCACCGCTACAGCTGTGTGTCCACACCACTTCTGTGTTTGTCATCACCACAGCCACGTGGACACACCACCTCCAGGTCTGTCACCACTACAACTGTGTATCCTCACCACTCTCCACAGCCACGTAGACATACCACTTCCAGGTCTGTCACTCCTACAGCTGTGTGTCCTCACCAATCTCCTCAGCCATGTGGACACACCACCTCCAGGTCTGTCACCACTACAGCTGTATGTCCACACGACTCTCCACAGCCATGTGAATACACCACCTCCAGTACTGTCACCACTACAGCACAGCTGTGCGTCCTCACCATTCTCCACAGCCATATGGACACACACCACCTCCAGGACTGTCACTACTACAGATGAGTGTCCACACCACTTCTGTGTTTGTCATCACCACAACACGTGGACACACCACCTCCAGGTCTGTCACCACTACAGCTGTGTCCACACCACTCTCCACAGCCATATGAACACACCACCTCCAGGACTGTCACCACTACAGCTGTGTGTCCACACCACTCATCACAGCCTTGTGAACACAACACCTCCAGGACTGTCACCACCAGAGCACAGCTGTGTGTCCTCACCATTCTCCACAGCCATGTGGACACACCACCTCCAGGTCTGTCACCACTACAGCTGTGTCTCCTCACCACTCTCCACAGTCATGTGGACACACCACACCCAGGTCTGTCACCACTACAGCTGTGTGTACTCACCACTCTCCAGAGCCATGTGGACACACCACCTCCAGGTCAGTCACCGCTACATCTGTGTCCTCACCACTCTCCTCAGCCTTGTGGACACACCACCTCCAGGTCTGTCACCGGTACAGCTGTGTGTCCTCATCACTTCTGGGTTTTTCATCACCACAGCCAAGTGTGCACACCAGCTCCAGGACTGTCACCGCTACAGCTGTGTGTCCACACCACTTCTGTGTTTGTCATCACCACAGCCACGTGGACACACCACCTCCAGGTCTGTCACCACTACAACTGTGTATCCTCACCACTCTCCACAGCCACGTAGACATACCACTTCCAGGTCTGTCACCCCTGTAGCTGTGTGTCCTCACCAATCTCCTCAGCCATGTGGACACACCACCTCCAGGTCTGTCACCACTACAGCTGTGTGTCCACACGACTCTCCACAGCCATGTGAACACACCACCTCCAGTACCGTCACCACAACAGCACAGCTGTGCGTCCTCACCATTCTCCACAGCCATATGGACACACACCACCTCCAGGACTGTCGCCACTACAGATGAGTGTCCACACCACTTCTGTGTTTGTCATCACCACAGCCATGCAGACACACCCCCCCCCAGGTCTGTCACCGCTACAGCTCTGTGTTCTCACCACTCTCCACAGCCATGTGGACACACCACCTCCAGCTCTGTCACCATTACAGCACAGCTGTGTGTCCTCACCATTCTCCACAGCCATGTGGACACACCACCTCCAGGACTGTCACCACCAGAGCACAGCTGTTTGTCCTCACCATTCTCCACAGCCATGTGGACACACCACCTCCAGGACTGTCACCACTACACCAGTGTGTCCACACCACTTCTGTGTTTGTCATCACCACAGCCACATCAACCCACCAACTCCAGGTCTGTCACAACTACAGCTGTGTGTCCACACCACTCTCCACAGCTATGTGAACACATCACCTCTAGGACTGTCACCACTAGAGCACAGCTGTGTATCCTCACCATTCTCCACTGCCATGTGGACACACACCACCTCCAAGTCTGTCACCACTAGAGCTGTGTGTCCACACCACTTCTGTGTCCGTCATCACCACAGTTCGTGGACACACCACCTCCAGGTCTGTCACCGCTACAGCTGTGTGTCCTCACCACTCTCCACAGCCATGCGGACAAACCACCTCCAGGTCTGCCACCATTACAGCACAGCTGTGTGTCCTCAACATTCTCCACAGCCATGTGGACACACCACCTCCACGACTGTCACCACCAAAGCACAGTTGTGTGTCCTCACCATTCTCCACAGCCATAAGGATACACCACCTCCAGGACTGTCACCAGTACAGCTGTGTGTCTATACCACTTCTGTGTTTGTCATCACCACAGCCACATGGACACACCACCTCCAGGTCTGTCACCACTACAGCTGTGTGTCCACACCACTTCTGTGTTTGTCATCACCACAGCCACGTGGACACATCACCTCCAGGACTGTCACCACTACAGCTGTGTGTTCACACCACTTCTGTGTTTGTCATCACCACAACACGTGGACACACCACCTCGAGGTCTGTCACCACTACAGCTGTGTCCACACCACTCTCCACTGCCATATGAACACACCACCTCCAGGACTGTGACCACTACAGCTGTGTGTCCACACCACTCATCACAGCCTTGTGAACACAACACCTCCAGGACTGTCACCACCAGAGCACAGCTGTGTGTCCTCACCATTCTGCATCGCCATGTGGACACACACCACCTCCAAGTCTGTCACCACTAGAGCTGTGTGTCCACACCACTTCTGTGTCCGTCATCACCACAGTTCGTGGACACACCACCTCCAGGTGTGTCACCACTACAGCTGTGTGTCCTCACCACTCTCCACAGCCTGTGTTTGTATTCACCACAGCCACGTCGACACATCACCTCCAGGTCTGTCACCACTATAGCTGTGTATCCTCACCACTCTCCACAGCCATGTGGACACACCACCTCCAGGTCTGTCACCGCTACAACTGTATCCTCACCACTCTCCACAGCCTTGTGGACAGACCACCTCCAGGTCTGTCACTGCTACAGCTGTGTGTCCTCACCACGTCTTGGTTTTTCATCACCACAGCCATGTGGACACTCCACCTCCAAGTCTGTCACCACTACAACTGTGTCTCCACACCACTTCTGTGTTTGTCATCACCAAAGCCACGTGGACACACCACCTCCAGGTCTGTCACCACTACAGCTGTTTGTCTTCACCACTTCTGGGTTTGTCATCACAACAGCCACGTGGACACTCCACCACCAGGTCTGTTGCCACTACAGCTGTGTGTCCACACCACTCTCCACAGCCATGCGGACACACCACCTCCAGGACTGTCACCACTACAGCTGTGTGTCCACACCTCTTCTGGTTTTGTCATCACCACATCCACAAGGACGCACCACCTCCAGGTCTGTCACCATTACAGCACAGCTGTGTGTCCTCAGCATTCTCCACAGCCATATGGACACACCACCTCCAGGTCTGTCACCGCTACAGCTGTGTGTCCTCACCACTCTCCACGGTCATGTGGACACACCACCTGCAGGACTGGTATCACTACAGCTGTGTGTCCACACCAGTTCTGTGTTTGCCATCACCACCGCCCTGCAGACACACCACCTCCAGGTCTGTCACCACTACAGCTTTGTGTCCACACCACTTCTGTGTTTGTCATCACCACAACACGTGGACACACCACCTCCAGGTCTGTCACCACTACAGCTGTGTCCACACCACTCTCCACAGCCATATGAACACACCACCTCCAGGACTGTCACCACTACAGCTGTGTGTCCACACCACTCATCACAGCCTTGTGAACACAACACTTCCAGGACTGTCACCACCAGAGCACAGCTGTGTGTCCTCACCATTCTCCACCGCCATGTGGACACACCACCTCCAGGTCTGTCACCACGACAGCTGTGTCTCCTCACCACTCTCCACAGTCATGTGGACACACCACACCCAGGTCTGTCACCACTACAGCTGTGTGTACTCACCACTCTCCAGAGCCATGTGGACACACCACCTCCAGGTCAGTCACCACTACATCTGTGTCCTCACCACTCTCCTCAGCCTTGTGGACACACCACCTCCAGGTCTGTCACCGGTACAGCTGTGTGTCCTCATCACTTCTGGGTTTTTCATCACCACAGCCAAGTGGGCACACCAGCTCCAGGACTGTCACCGCTACAGCTGTGTGTCCACACCACTTCTGTGTTTGTCATCACCACAGCCACGTGGACACACCACCTCCAGGTCTGTCACTGCTACAGCTGTGTGTCCTCACCACGTCTGGGTTTTTCATCACCACAGCCATGTGGACACTCCACCTCCAAGTCTGTCACCACTACAACTGTGTCTCCACACCACTTCTGTGTTTGTCATCACCAAAGCCACGTGGACACACCACCTCCAGGTCTGTCACCACTACAGCTGTGTGTCTTCACCACTTCTGGGTTTGTCATCACAACAGCCACGTGGACACTCCACCACTAGGTCTGTTGCCACTATAGCTGTGTGTCTACACCACTCTCCACAGCCATATGGACACACCACCTCCAGGACTGTCACCACCAATGTTCCCTGTAAGGCGCGCAAACCTTTCCTTCCCCCATCGCGTAGGCCCCTTTGGCAAGCACGCATGTTGTGCTGTTATCAAATGTTCAACCATTCCTATACTTTGTGGTAGTTTATATGCGTTATCACTTTCTATGCCTAAATAAGCCTTTTAGAGCGATATACGTGCTCCGCTAAGGCAGATAATGCTCATATTTGAATCTGGATTGAGGTCAATGAAAACAGCTTTTAAATACCGCGGGAGTGTTTTAAACATCATTTGGCGTGCTTTAGCATACAAGCGGGCAAGTGATATTTGTCTTGAAAATCAATGGTTCATGAGCTAGGAAATGCTTCAGAACAGTAGAAAATGTAATGTGCTGTTATCAAATGTTCCATCATTCCTATACTTTGTGGTAGTTGATATGCGTTATCACTTTCTAAGCCTAAATAAGCCTTTTAGAGCAATATACGTGCTCCCCTAACAGGTCATGTCCTTGGGGTGTGCAAACAGGTCACAAAACTGCCTTGATGCCCTATTGCATGGAGCAATGATATCCCTTTTTTGCTTTTGTGGTATGGAGAGGCTAATGCCAAAGATCTTGGCTAGTTATGCGCTGCGCGCGCGTGAATGGTCAATTTCTTGGCGCACGTATCCTTGGCTGCAGCGCACAGAGACCGCACACTGCCGCACACAGTGGAAAAAATTAGAGGGAACATTGGTCACCACTACAGCTGTGTGTCCACACGACTCTCCACAGCCATGTGAACACACCACCTCCAGTACTGTCACCACTACAGCACAGCTGTGCGTCCTTACCATTCTCCACAGCCATATGGACACACACCACCTCCAGGACTGTCACCACTACAGATGAGTGTCCACACCACTTCTGTGTTTGTCATCACCACAGCCATGCAGACACACCCCCTCCAGGTCTGTCACCGCTACAGCTCTGTGTCCTCACCACTCTCCACAGCCATGTGGACACACCACCTCCAGCTCTGTCACCATTACAGCACAGCTGTGCGTCCTTACCATTCTCCACAGCCATATGGACACACACCACCTCCAGGACTGTCACCACTACAGATGAGTGTCCACACCACTTCTGTGTTTGTCATCACCACAGCCATGCAGACACACCCCCTCCAGGTCTGTCACCGCTACAGCTCTGTGTCCTCACCACTCTCCACAGCCATGTGGACACACCACCTCCAGCTCTGTCACCACCAGAGCACAGCTGTTTGTCCTCACCATTCTCCACAGCCATGTGGACACACCACCTCCAGGACTGTCACCACTACACTAGTGTGTCCACACCACTTCTGTGTTTGTCATCACCACAGCCACATCAACCCACCAACTCCAGGTCTGTCACAACTACAGCTGTGTGTCCACACCACTCTCCACAGCTATGTGAACACATCACCTCTAGGACTGTCACCAGTAGAGCACAGCTGTGTGTCCTCACCATTCTCCACCGCCATGTGGACACACACCACCTCCAAGTCTGTCACCACTAGAGCTGTGTCCACACCACTTCTGTGTCCGTCATCACCACAGTTCATGGACACACCACCTCCAGGTCTGTCACCGCTACAGCTGTGTGTCCTCACCACTCTCCACAGCCATGCGGACAAACCACCTCCAGGTCTGCCACCATTACAGCACAGCTGTGTGTCCTCAACATTCTCCACAGCCATGTGGACACACCACCTCCACGACTGTCACCACCAAAGCACAGTTGTGTGTCCTCACCATTCTCCACAGCCATAAGGATACACCACCTCCAGGACTGTCACCAGTACAGCTGTGTGTCTATACCACTTCTGTGTTTGTCATCACCACAGCCACATGGACACACCACCTCCAGGTCTGTCACCACTACAGCTGTGTGTCCACACCACTTCTGTGTTTGTCATCACCACAGCCACGTGGACACATCACCTCCAGGACTGTCACCACTACAGCTGTGTGTCCACACCACTCTCCACAGCCATATGAACACACCACCTCCAGGACTGTCACCACTACAGCTGTGTGTCCACACCACTCATCACAGCCTTGTGAACACAACACCTCCAGGACTGTCACCACCAGAGCACAGCTGTGTGTCCTCACCATTCGCCACCGCCATGTGGACACACACCACCTCCAAGTGTGTCACCACTAGAGCTGTGTGTCCACACCACTTCTGTGTCCGTCATCACCACAGTTCATGGACACACCACCTCCAGGTCTGTCACCACTACAGCTGTGTGTCCTCACCACTCTCCACAGCCATGCGGACACACCACCTCCAGGTCTGTCACCATTACAGCACAGCTGTGTGTCCTTACCATTCTCCACAGCCATGTGGACACACCACCTCCAGGACTGTCACCACCAAAGCACAGTTGTGTGTCCTCACCATTCTCCACAGCCATAAGTATACACCACCTCCAGGACTGTCACCAGTACAGCTGTGTGCCTATACCACTTCTGTGTTTGTCATCACCACAGCCACATGGACACACCACCTCCAGGTCTGTCACCACTACAGCTGTGTGTCCACACCACTTCTGTGTTTGTCATCACCACAGCCACGTGGACACATCACCTCCAGGACTGTCACCACTACAGCTGTGTGTCCACACCACTTCTGTGTTTGTCATCACCACAACACGTGGACACACCACCTCCAGGTCTGTCACCACTACAGCTGTCTCCACACCACTCTCCACAGCCATATGAACACACCACCTCCAGGACTGTCACCACTACAGCTGTGTGTCCACACCACTCATCACAGCCTTGTGAACACAGCACCTCCAGGACTGTCACCACCAGAGCACAGCTGTGTGTCTTCACCATTCTCCACAGCCATGTGGACACAGCACGTCCAGGACTGTCACCACTACAGCTGTGTGTCCACACCACTTCTGTGTTTGTCATCACCACAGCCACGCGGAAACACAACCTGTCACGGTTTTTACTGGGCTTACCGTCGAAGTTGATGAGGGTTGGGGAACGACCCCGGTTCCGGCAGGTTCTGCTCTGGCCGAGGTAGGGGCGACCCCTTCCGATAGCCACAGTGCTGTTTGACAATAGCAAGCCACTACAGTCCGTGCCCTCCAGAAGGAGTCCCAGAGGAAAAACCCCAATAGGGTAAACAACCTCCAACAGGAACTCCCTGAAACAGAAGGAGGACATCAAGGCGTTAGAGCTGAAGATCCGAGGGTACAGGAAGACTGGAGACGAAGACAGGTTAGGAAATACTGGATTCACAAGAAGAAACCAGCCGGAGCGTGACTACCACCAAAGGAGTGTTGCAACGCAATGAACAAGCAGCTGAATTCCCCTTATACACCCCTAGACAGGAAGTGGGAAACAGGAAGTAGAAACACCACCATCTTGGATTGGGGAAAAGAGTATAATAGTGAATAAAGCACATGCGTCCAGACAGAGAGAAACAATGCATGCTGGGAAGAGAGGAAGTGGGCAGCATGCTGGGAAAGGGAAAAGGCAGGCATAAAAACACCACCATGTGCAGGTATTCGGCTTTTGCCTGTAAATACTGGTAAGTGGTGCAGCCGAAGTTTATGTAAAATAGTCTGAATGTAAAGCGCACTAAGGGGGTCATACCGACCCAGGCGGGCGGCGGGCGCCGCCCGCCGGGCGGAAACCGCCCAAACACCGCCCCGCAGTCAAATGACCGCGGAGAGCATTCTGACTTTCCCGCTGGGCCGGCAGGCGATCTTCAAAAGATCGCCCGGCGGGCCCAGCGGGAAAGCCCCAGCAAAGATGAAGCCGGCTCCGAATGGAGCCGGCGGATTTGCTGGGGTGCGACGGGTGCAGTTGCACCCGTCGCGATTTTCAGTGTCTGCCAAGCAGACACTGAAAATCTTAATGGGGCCCTGTTAGGGGGCCCCACGACACCCGTTCCCGCCAGCCTCTTCCTGGCGGTGTAAACCGCCAGGAACAGGCTGGTTGGGAAGGGGGTCGGAATCCCCATGGTGGCGCTGCATGCAGCGCCGCCATGGAGGATTCTCTGGGGCAGGGGAAAACCGGAGGGACCCCCCGGTTCCCCTTTTCTGACCGCAGCTTTACCGCCGCGGTCAGAATTGCCCCGGAAGCACCGCCATCCTGTTGGCAGTGCTTCCTCTGCCCTCTGCCCTGGCGGTTAGAAACCACCAGGGTCAGAATGAGGACCTAAATGCGCTATGCGCGGCAGGTCTGAAACCCACTCGGGGTCTCAAGTCTGCCGCGTCTGCCTTTGAGGCAGAAACGAAAGAAGGGGGCGCGGCGAGTGCCGCGACCCCTGACCGGGCTCGCGGCTTCTCCCACGGTCTGTCTGCAAGCCGCGGCTTCTCCCGCAGCTTGCACACAGGCAGCGGTATTTAACAAATGCCGCGCCGCGGCGACCTGAGCCAGCGGCCGCACCCGCTGCAGGAGCCGCGGCGTGACACAACCTCCCGTCTGTCACCACTATAGCTGTGTGTCTACACCACTTTCCACAGCCCTGTGGACACACCACCTCCAGGACTGTCACCACTACAGCTGTGTGTCCACACCATTCATCACAGCCATGTGAACACAGCACCTCCAGGACTGTCACCACCAGAGCACAGCTGTGTGTCCTCGCCATTCTCCACAGCCATGTGGACACAGCACGTCCAGGACTGTCACCACTACAGCTGTGTGTCCAAACCACTTCTGTGTTTGTTATCACCACAGCCACGTGGACACACCACCTCCAGGTCTGTCATCAGTACAGCTGTGTGTCCACACCACTCATCACAGCCATGTGAACACAGCACCTCCAGGACTGTCACCACCTGAGCACAGCTGTGTGTCTTCACCATTCTCCACAGCCATGCGGACACAGCACGTCCAGGACTGTCACCACTACAGCTGTGTGTCCTTACTACATCTGGGTTTGTGATCACCACAGCCATGTGGACACACCACCTCCAGGTCTGTCACCACTACAGCTGTGTCTCCTCACCACTCTCCACAGTCATGTGGACACACCACATCCATGTCTGTCACCACTACAGCTGTGTGTACTCACCACTCTCCAGAGCCATGTGGACACACCACCTCCAGGTCAGTCAACGCTACATCTGTGTCCTCACCACTCTCCTCAGCCTTGTGGACACACCACCTCCATGTCTGTCACCGGTACAGCTGTGTGTCCTCATCACTTCTGGGTTTTTCATCACCACAGCCAAGTGGGCACACCAGCTCCAGGACTGTCACCGCTACAGCTGTGTGTCCACACCACTTCTGTGTTTTACATCACCACAGCCACGTGGACACACCACCTCCAGGTCTGTCACCACTACAACTGTGTATCCTCACCACTCTCCACAGCCATGTGGACACACCACCTCCAGGTCTGTCACCACTACAGCTGTGTGTCCACACGACTCTCCACAGCCATGTGAACACACCACCTCCAGTACTATCACCACTACAGCACAGCTGTGCGTCCTCACCATTCTATACAGCCATATGGACACACACCACCTCCAGGACTGTCACCACTACAGATGAGTGTCCACACCACTTCTGTGTTTGTCATCCCCACAGCCATGCAGACACACCCCCTCCAGGTCTGTCACCGCTACAGCTCTGTGTCCTCACCACTCTCCACAGCCATGTGGACACACCACCTCCAGCTCTGTCACCATTACAGCACAGCTGTGTGTCCTCACCATTCTCCACAGCCATGTGGACACATCACCTCCAGGACTGTCACCACCAGAGCACAGCTGTTTGTCCTCACCATTCTCCACAGCCATGTGGACACACCACCTCCAGGACTGTCACCACTACACCAGTGTGTCCACACCACTTCTGTGTTTGTCATCACCACCGCCACATCAACCCACCAACTCCAGGTCTGTCACAACTACAGCTGTGTGTCCACACCACTCTCCATAGCTATGTGAACACATCACCTCTAGGACTGTCACCACTAGAACACAGCTGTGTGTCCTCACCATTCTCCACCGCCATGTGGACACACACCACCTCCAAGTCTGTCACCACTAGAGCTGTGTGTCCACATCACTTCTGTGTCCGTCATCACCACAGTTCGTGGACACACCACCTCCAGGTCTGTCACCGTTACAGCTGTGTGTCCTCACCACTCTCCACAGCCATGCGGACACACCACCTCCAGGTCTGCCACCATTACAGCACAGCTGTGTGTCCTCACCATTCTCCACAGCCATGTGGACACACCACCTCCAGGACTGTCACCACCAAAGCACAGTTGTGTGTCCTCACCATTCTCCACAGCCATAAGGATACACCACCTCCAGGACTGTCACCAGTACAGCTGTGTGTCTATACCACTTCTGTGTTTGTCATCACCACAGCCACATGGACACACCACCTCCAGGTCTGTCACCACTACAGCTGTGTGTCCACACCACTTCTGTGTTTGTCATCACCACAGCCACGTGGACACACCACCTCCAGCTCTATCACCACTACAGCTGTGTCCACACCACTCTCCACAGCCATATGAACACACCACCTCCAGGACTGTCACCACTACAGCTGTGTGTCCACACCACTCATCACAGCCATGTGAACACAGCACCTCCAGTACTGTCACCACCAGAGCACAGCTGTGTGTCCTCACCATTCTCCACAGCCATGTGGACACAGCACGTCCTGGACTGTCACCACTACAGCTGTGTGTCCACACCACTTCTGTGTTTGTCATCACCACAGCCACGCGGACACACCACCTCCAGGTCTGTCACCACTATATCTGTGTGTCTACACCACTTTCCACAGCCCTGTGGACACACCACCTCCAGGACTGTCACCACTACAGCTGTGTGTCCACACCACTTCTCTGTTTTTCATCAACACAGCCACGTGGACACACCACCTCCAGGTCTGGCACTACTACAGCTGTGTGTCCTCACTACATCTGGCCTTGTCATCACCATAGACATGTGGACACACAACCTCCAAGTCTGTCACCACTACAGCTGTGTGTCCTCACCACTCTCCACAGCCATGTGGACACACCACCTCCAGGTCTGTCAATGCCACAGCTGTGTGTCCTCACCACTCTTCACAGGCATGTGGACACACCACCCCCAAGCCTGTCACTGCTACATCTGTGTGTCCTCACCACTCTGCACAACCATGTATACACACAACCTCCAGGTCTGTCACCGCTACAACTGTGTCCTCACCACTCTCCACAGCCTTGTGGACAGACCACCTCCAGGTCTGTCACTGCTACAGCTGTGTGTCCTCACCACGTCTGGGTTTTTCATCACCACAGCCATGTGGACACTCCACCTCCAAGTCTGTCACCACTACAACTGTGTCTCCACACCACTTTTGTGTTTGTCATCACCAAAGCCACGTGGACACACCCCCTCCAGGTCTGTCACCACTATGGGGCTCATTCTCAGCCCGGCAGGCGGCGGGAGCCGCCTGCCTGGAGGGAGCCGCCAAATGGCCGCTCTGCGGTCGAAAGACCGCGGAGGCCATTCTGGCTTTCCCGCTGGGCTGGCGGGCGACCGCCAGAGGGCCGCCCGCCAGCCCAGCGGGAAACCCCTCCCCACGAGGAAGCCGGCTCCGAATGGAGCCGGCGGAGTGGGTATGTGCGACGGGTGCAGTGGCACCCGTCGCGTATTTCAGTGTCTGCACAGCAGACACTGAAATACAAAGTGGGGCCCTCTTACGGGGGCCCCTGCAGTGCCCATGCCATTGGCATGGGCACTGCAGGGGCCCCCAGGGGCCCCACAACACCACTCACCGCCATCCTGTTCCTGGCGGTCGGAGCCGCCAGGAACAGGATGGCGGTGAGGGGGTCGGAATCCCCCATGGCGGCGCAGCAAGCTGCACCGCCATGGGGGATTCCCAGGGCAGCGGAAAACCGGCGGGAGACCGCCGGTTTTCCTTGTCTGACCGCGGCCAAACCGCCGCGGTCAGAATGCCCTGCGGGGCACCGCCAGCCTGTTGGCGGTGCTCCCACATCCGCCGGGGTCGGAATGACCCCCTATATCTGTGTGTCTACACCACTTTCCACAGCCCTGTGGACACACCACCTCCAGGACTGTCACCACTACAGCTGTGGGTGCACACCACTTCTCTGTTTTTCATAAACACAGCCACGTGGACACACCACCTCCAGGTCTGGCACTACTACAGCTGTGTGTCCTCACTACATCTGGGCTTGTCATCACCATAGACATGTGGACACACAACCTCCAAGTCTGTCACCACTACAGCTGTGTGTCCTCACCACTCTCCACAGCCATGTGGACACACCACCTCCAGGTCTGTCAATGCCACAGCTGTGTGTCCTCACCACTCTCCACAGGCATGTGGACACACCACCCCCAAGCGTGTCACTGCTACAGCTGTGTGTCCTCACTACTCTGCATAGCCATGTGGACACACCACCTCCAGGTCTGTCACCGTTACAACTGTGTCCTCACCACTCTCTACAGCCTAGTGGACACAGCACCTCCAGGTCTGTCACTGCTAGAGCTGTGTGTCCTCACCACTTCTGGGTTTTTCATCACAACCGCCATGTGGACACTCCACCTCCAGGTTTCTCACCACTACAGCTGTGTGTACACACTACTTCTGTGTTTGTCATCATCACAGCCACGTGGACACACCACCTCCAGGCCTGTCACCACTACAGCTGTGTGTCCTCACCACTCTGCACAACCATGTAGACACACAACCTACAGGTCTGTCACCGCTACAACTGTGTCCTCACCACTCTCCACAGCCTTGTGGACAGACCACCTCCAGGTCTGGCACTGCTACAGCTGTGTGTCCTCACCACGTCTGGGTTTTTCATCACCACAGCCATGTGGACACTCCACCTCCAGGTCTGTCACCACTACAACTGTGTCTCCACACCGCTTTTGTATTTGTCATCACCAAACCCACGTGGACACACCACCTCCAGGTCTGTCACCACTATAGCTGTGTCTCCTCACCACTCTCCACAGCCGTGTGGACTCACAACCTCCAGGTCTGTCACAGCTACAGCTGTGTGTCCTCACCACTTCTGGGTTTGTCATTACCACAGCCACGTGGACACTCCACCTCCAGGTCTGTCATCACTACAGCTGTGTGTCCACACCACTCTCCACTGCCCTGTGAACACACCACCTATAGGACTGTCACCACAACAGCTGTGTGTCCACACCACTTCTGTGTTTGTCATCACCACTCTCCACAGCCATGTGGACACACCACCACCAGCTCTGTCACCTTTACAACACAGCTGTGTGTCCTCACCATTCTCCACAGCCATGTGGACACACCACCTCCAGGACTGTCACCACTACAGCTGTGTGTCCACACCACTTCTGTGTTTGTCATCACCACAGCCATGTGGACACACCACCCCCAGGACTGTCACTAATACAGCTGTGTGTCCACACCACTTCTGTGTTTGTCATCACCACAGCCACGTGGACACACCACCTCCGGGTCTGTCACCACTACGTCTGTGTGTCCTCATCACTCTCCACAGCCAGTTGGACACACCACCTCCAGGACTGTCACCACTACAGCTGTGTGTCCATACCACTTCTGTGTTTGTCAACACCACAGCCATGTGGACACACCACCTCCAGGTCTGTCACTACAGCTGTGTCTCCTCACCACTCTACATAGCCATGTGGACAGACCACCTCCAGGTCTGTCACCGCTACAGCTGTGTGTCCTCACCACTCTCCATAGTCATGTGGACACACCACCTACAGGACTGGCACCACTACAGCTGTGTGTCCACACCAGTTCTGTGTTTGCCATCACCACCGCCCTGCAGACACACCACCTCCAGGTCTGTCACCACTACAGCTGTGTGTCCACACCACTTCTGTGTTTGTCATCACCACAGACACTTGGACACACCACCTCCAGGTCTCTCAACACTATAGCTGTGTATCCTCACCACTCTCCACAGCCTTTGTTTGTATTCACCACAGCCACGTCGACACACCACCTCCAGGTCTGTCACCACTATAGCTTTGTATCCTCACCACTCTCCACAGCCTTGTGGACAGACCACCTCCAGGTCTGTCACTGCTACAGCTGTGTGTCCTCACCACTCTGCACAGTCATGTGGTCACACCACCTACAGGACTGGCACCACTACAGCTGTGTGTCCACACCAGTTCTGGGTTGGCCATCACCACCGCCCTGCAGACACACCACCTCCATGTCTGTCACCACTACAACTGTGTGTCCACACCACTTCTGTGTTTGTCAGCACCACAGCCACTTGGACACACCACCTCCAGGTCTCTCACCACTATAGCTGTGTATCCTTACCACTCTCCACAGCCTGTGTTTGTATCCACCACAGCCACGTCGACACATCACCTCCAGGTCTGTCACCTTTATAGCTGTGTATCCTCACCACTCTCCACAGCCATGTGGACACACCACCACCAGGTCTGTTGCCACTACAGCTGTGTGTCCACACCACTCTCCACAGCCATGTGGACACACCACCTCCAGGACTGTCACCACTACAGCTATGTGTCCACACCTCTTCTGGTTTTGTCATCACCACATCCACAAGGACACAACACCTCCAGGTCGTTCACCACTACAGCTTGGTATCCTCACCTCTCTCCATAGCCATGTGGACGCACCACCTCCAGGTCTGTCACCATTACAGCACAGCTGTGTGTCCTCACCATTCTCCACAGCCATGTGGACACACCACCTCCAGGTCTGTCACTACAGCTGTGTCTCCTCACCACTCTTCATAGCCATGTGGACAGACCACCTCCAGGTCTGTCACCGCTACAGCTGTGTGTCCTCACCACTCTCCACAGTCATGTGGACACACCACCTACAGGACTGGCACCACTACAGCTGTGTGTCAACACCAGTTCTGTGTTTGCCATCACCACAGCCACTTGGACACACCACCTCCAGGTCTCTCACCACTATAGCTGTGTATCCTCACCACTCTCCACAGCCTGTGTTTGTATTCACCACATCCACGTCGACACACCACCTCCAGGTCTGTCACCACTATAGCTGTGTATCCTCACCACTCTCCACAGCCATGTGGACACACCACCTCCAGGTGTGTCACCGCTACAACTGTGTCCTCACCACTCTCCACAGCCTTGTGGACAGACCACCTCCAGGTCTGTCACTGCTACAGCTGTGTGTCCTCACCACTCTCCACAGCCATGTGGACACACCACCTCCAGGTCTGTCACCGCTACAACTGTGTTCTCACCACTCTCCACAGCCTTGTGGACAGACCACCTCCAGGTCTGTCACTGCTACAGCTGTGTGTCCTCACCACGTCTGGGTTTTTCATCACCACAGCCATGTGGACACTCCACCTCCAAGTCTGTCACCACTACAACTGTGTCTCCACACCACTTCTGTGTTTGTCATCACCAAAGCCACGTGGACACACCACCTCCAGGTCTGTCACCACTACAGCTGTGTGTCTTCACCACTTCTGGGTTTGTCATCACAACAGCCACGTGGACACTCCACCACCAGGTCTGTTGCCACTACAGCTGTGTGTCCACACCACTCTCCACAGCCATGTGGACACACCACCTCGAGGACTGTCACCACTACAGCTGTGTGTCCACACCTCTTCTGGTTTTGTCATCACCACATCCACAAGGACACAACACCTCCAGGTCGTTCACCACTACAGCTTGGTATCCTCACCTCTCCCCATAGCCATGTGGACGCACCACCTCCAGGTCTGTCACCATTACAACACAGCTGTGTGTCCTCACCATTCTCCACAGCCATGTGGACACACCACCTCCAGGTCTGTCACTACAGCTGTGTCTCCTCACCACTCTACATAGCCATGTGGACAGACCACCTCCAGGTCTGTCACCGCTACAGCTGTGTGTCCTCACCACTCTCCACAGTCATGTTGACACACCACCTACAGGACTGGCACCACTACAGCTGTGTGTCCACACCAGTTCTGTGTTTGCCATCACCACCGCCCTGCAGACACACCACCTCCAGGTCTGTCACCACTACAGCTGTGTGTCCACACCACTTCTGTGTTTGTCATCACCACAGCCACTTGGACACACCACCTCCAGGTCTCTCACCACTATAGCTGTGTATCCTCAGCACTCTCCACAGCCTGTGTTTGTATTCACCACATCCACGTCGACACACCACCTCCAGGTCTGTCACCACTATAGCTGTGTATCCTCACCACTCTCCACGGCCATGTGGACACACCACCTCCAGGTCTGTCACCGCTACAACTGTGTCCTCACCACATTCCACAGCCTTGTGGACAGACCACCTCCAGGTCTGTCACTGCTACAGCTGTGTGTCCTCACCACGTCTGCGTTTTTCATCACCACAGCCATGTGGACACTCCACCTCAAAGTCTGTTACCACTACAACTGTGTCTCCACACAACTTCTGTGTTTGTCATCACCAAAGCCACGTGGACACACCACCTCCAGGTCTGTCACCACTACAGCTGTGTGTCTTCACCGCTTCTGGGTTTGTCATCACAACAGCCACGTGGACACTCCACCACCAGGTCTGTTGACACTACAGCTGTGTGTCCACACCACTCTCCACAGCCATGTGGACACACCACCTCCAGGACTGTCACCACCAATGTTCCCTGCAAGGCGTGCGAACCTTTCCTTCCCCCATCGCGCAGGCCCCTTTGGCAAGCGCGCATGTTGTGCTGTTATCAAATGTTCAACCATTCCTATACTTTGTGGTAGTTTATATGCGTTATCACTTTCTATGCCTAAAAAAGCCTTTTAGAGCGATATACGTGCTCCCCTAAGGCAGATAATGCTCATATTTGAATCTGGATTGAAGTCAATGAAAACAGCTTTTAAATTCCGCAGGGGGGGGGTTTAAACATAATTTGGCGTGCTTTAGCATACAAGCGGGCAAGTGATATTTGTCTTGAAAATCAATGGTTCATGAGCTAGGAAATGCTTCAGAACAGTAGAAAATGTAATGTGCTGTTATCAAATGTTCCATCATTCCTATACTTTGTGGTAGTCGATATGCGTTATCACTTTCTAAGCCTAAATAAGCCTTTTAGAGCAATATGCGTGCTCCCCTAACAGGTCATGTCCTTGGGGTGTGCAAACAGGTCACAAAACTGCCTTGATGCCCTATTGCATGGAGCAATGATATCTCTTTTTTGCTTTAGTGGTACGGAGAGGCTAATGCCAAAGATCTTGGCTAGTTATGCGCTGCGCACGCGTGAATGGTCAATTTCTTGGCGCACGTATCCTTGGCTGCAGCGCACAGAGACCGCACACTGCCGCACACAGTGGAAAAAATTAGAGGGAACATTGGTCACCACTACAGCTGTGTGTCCACACCTCTTCTGGTTTTGTCATCACCACATCCACAAGGACACAACACCTCCAGATCATTCACCACTACAACTTGGTTTCCTCACCTCTCTCCACAGCCATGTGGACGCACCACCTCCAGGTCTGTCACCATTACAGCACAGCTGTGTGTCCTCACCATTCTCCACAGCCATGTGAACACACCACCTTTAGGTCTGTCACCACCACAGCACAGCTGTGTGTCCTCACCATTCTCCACAGCCATGTGGACACACCACCTACAGGACTGTCACCACTACAGCTGTGTGTCCACACCACTTCTGTGTTTGTCATTACCACAGCCACGTGGACACACCACCTCTAGGTTTGTCACCACTACAGCTGTCTATCCTCACCATTCTCCACAGCCACGTAGACATACCACCTCCAGGTCTGTCACCACTACAGCTGTGTGTCAACACTACTTCTGTGTTTGTCATCACCACAGCCACGTGGACACACCACCTCCAGGTCTGTCACCACTATAGCTGTGTATCCTCACCACTCTCCACAGCCATGTGGAAACACCACCTATACGATTGCCACAACTACAGCTGTGTGTCCACACCACTTCTGTGTTTGTCATCACCACTGTCCACAGCCACGTGGACACACCACCTCCAGGACTGTTATCACTTCAGCTGTGTGTCCACACCACTTCTGTGTTTGTCATCACCACAGCCACGTCGACACACCACCTCCAGGTCTGTCACCACTACAGCTGTGTGTCCACACTACTTCTGTGTTTGTCATCACCACAGCCACGTGGACACACCACCTCCAGGTCTGTCACAACTGCAGCTGTGTGTCCTCAACACTTCTGGGTTTGTCATCACCACAGCCACGTGGACACTCCAACTCCAGGTCTGTCAGCACTACAGCTGTGTGTCCACACCACTCTCCACTGCCCTGTGGACACACCACCTATACGATTGTCACCACTACAGCTGTGTGTCCACACCACTTCTGTTTGTCATCACCACTGTCCACAGCCACGTGGACACACCACCTCCAGGTCTGTTACCACTTCAGCTGTGTGTCCACACCACTTCTGTGTTTGTCATCACCACAGCCATGTGGACACACCACCCCCAGGACTGTCACTAATACAGCTGTGTCCACACCACTTCTGTGTTTGTCATCACCACAGCCACGTGGACACACCACCTCCAGGTCTGTTGCCACTATAGCTGTGTGTCCACACCACTCTCCACAGCCATGTGGACAAACCACCTCCAGGACTGTCACCACCAATGTTCCCTGTAAGTCGCGCGCGCGAACCTTTCCTTCCCCCATCGCGCAGGGCCCTTTGGCAAGCACGCATGTTGTGCTGTTATCAAATGTTCAACCATTCCTATACTTTGTGGTAGTTTATATGCGTTATCACTTTCTATGCCTAAATAAGCCTTTTAGAGCGATATACGTGCTCCCCTAAGGCAGATAATGCTAATATTTGAATCTGGATTGAAGTCAATGAAAACAGCTTTTAATTACCGCGGGGAGTGTTTTAAACATCATTTGGCGTGCTTTAGCATACAAGCGGGCAAGTGATATTTGTCTTGAAAGTCAATGGTTCATGAGCTAGGAAATGCTTCAGAACAGTAGAAAATGTAATGTGCTGTTATCAAATGTTCCATCGTTCCTATACTTTGTGGTAGTTTATATGCGTTATCACTTTCTAAGCCTAAATAAGCCTTTTAGAGCAATATACGTGCTCCCCTAACAGGTCATGTCCTTGGGGTGTGCAAACAGGTCACAAAACTGCCTTGATGCCCTATTGCATGGAGCAATGATATCCCTTTTTTGCTTTAGTGGTATGGAGAGGCTAATGCCAAAGATCTTGGCTAGTTTTGCGCTGCGCGCGCGTGGATGGTCAATTTCTTGCCGCACGTATCCTTGGCTGCAGCGCACAGAGACTGCACACTGCCGCACACAGTGGAAAAAATTAGAGGGAACATTGGTCACCACTACAGCTGTGTGTCCACACCTCTTCTCGTTTTGTCATCACCACATCCACAAGGACACAACACCTCCAGGTCGTTCACCACTACAACTTGGTATCCTCACCTCTCTCCACAGCCATGTGGACGCACCACCTCCAGGTCTGTCACCATTACAGCACAGCTGTGTGTCCTCACCATTCTCCACAGCCATGTGGACACACCACCTTTAGGTCTGTCACCACCACAGCACAGCTGTGTGTCCTCACCATTCTCCACAGCCATGTGGACACACCACCTACAGGACTGTCACCACTACCGCTATGTGTCCACACCACTTCTGTGTTTGTCATCACCACAGCCACGTGGCACACCACCTCCAGGTCTGTGACCACTACAGCTGTCTATCCTCACCACTCTCCACAGCCACGTAGACACACCACCTCCAGGTCTGTCACCGCTACAGCTGTGATTCCTCACCACTTCTGGATTCGTCATCACCACAGCCACGTCAACACACCACCTCCAGGTCTGTCACCACTACAGCTGTGTGTCCACACTACTTCTGTGTTTGTCATCACCACAGCCACGTGGACACACCACCTCCAGGTCTGGCACCAGTATAGCTGTGTATCCTCACCACTCTCCACAGCCATGTGGACACACCACCTGTACGATTGTCACCACTACAGCTGTGTGTCCACACCATTTCTGTGTTTGTCATCACCACTGTCCACAGCCACGTGGACACACCACCTCCAGGTCTGTTACCACTTCAGCTGTGTGTCCACACCACTTCTGTGTTTGTCATCACCACAGCCACGTCGACACACCACCTCCAGGTCTGTCACCACTACAGCTGTGTGTCCACACTACTTCTGTGTTTTTCATCACCACAGCCACGTGGACACACCACCTCCAGGTCTTTCACAACTACAGCTGTGTGTCCTCACCACTTCTGGGTTTGTCATCACCACAGCCACGTGGACACTCCAACTCCAGGTCTGTTACCACTTCAGCTGTGTGTCCACACCACTTCTGTGTTTGTCATCACCACAGCCACGTCGACACACCACCTCCAGGTCTGTCATCACTACAGCTGTGTGTCCACACTACTTCTGTGTTTTTCATCGCCACGTGGACACACCACCTCCAGGTCTTTCACAACTACAGCTGTGTGTCCTCACCACTTCTGGGTTTGTCATCACCACAGCCACGTGGACACTCCAACTCCAGGTCTGTCACCACTACAGCTGTGTGTCCACACCACTCTCCACTGCCCTGTGGACACACCACCTATACGATTGTCACCACTACAGCTGTGTGTCCACACCACTTCTGTGTTTGTCATCACCACTGTCCACAGCCACGTGGACACACCACCTCCATGTCTGTTACCACTTCAGCTGTGTGTCCACACCACTTCTGTGTTTGTCATCACCACAGCCATGGGGACACACCACCCCCAGGACTGTCACTAATACAGCTGTGTGTCCACACCACTTCTGTGTTTGTCATCACCACAGCCACATGGACACACCACCTCCAGGTCTGTCACCACTACGTCTGTGTGTCCTCACCACTGTCCACAGCCATGTGGACGCACCACCTCCAGGACTGTCACCACTACAGCTGTGTGTCCATACCACTTCTGTTTTTGTCATCACCACAGCCACGTGGACACACCACCTCCAGGTCTGTCACTACAGCTGTGTCTCCTCACCACTCTACATAGCCATGTGGACACACCACCTCCAGGTCTGTCACTACAGCTGTGTCTCCTCACCACTCTACATAGCCATGTGGACAGACCACCTCCAGGTCTGTCACCGCTACAGCTGTGTGTCCTCACCACTCTCCACAGCCATGTGGACACACCACCTCCAGGCCTGTCACCAATACAGCTGTGTGTCCTCATCACTTCTGGGTTTTTCATCACCAGAGCCGTGTGGACACTCCACCTCCAGGTCTGTCACCAATACAGCTGTGTGTCCACACCACTTCTGTGTTTTCTCATCACCACAGCCACGCAGACACACCACCTCTAGGTCTGTCACCACTACAGCTGTGTGTCCTCACCACTTCTAGGTTTGTCATCACAACAGCCACGTGGACACTCCACAACCACGTCTGTCACCACTACAGCTGTGTGTCCACACCACTCTCCACAGCCATGTGGACACACCACCTCCTGGACTGTCTCCACTGCAGCTGTGTATCCTCACCATTTCTGAGTTTGTCATCCCCACAGCCACATGGACACTCCACCTCCAGGTCTGTCACCACTACACCTGGGTTTCCACAGCACTCTCCACAGCCATGTGGACACACCACCTTCAGGTCTGTCACCAATACAGCTGTGTGTCCTCACCACTCTCCACAGCCATGTGGACACACCACCTCCAGGTCTGTCACCACTAGAGCTGTGTGTCCTCATCACTCTCCACAGCCATGTGGACACACCACCTCCAGGTCTGTCACCGCTACAGCTGTGTCCTCACCTCTCTCCACTGCCATGTGGACACACTACCTCCAGGTCTGTCACCGCTACAGCTGTGTGTCCTCACCACTTCTGGGTTTATCATCACCACAGCCACGTGGACACATCACCTCTAGGTCTGTCACCACTACAGCTGTGTGTCCTTACCACTTCTGAGACTCTTTTGACCACAGTTGTGCGTACACACTGTTTCAGGGTCTGTGATCACATTTGCTTGTCTACACCATTTCTGAGTCTGTTCACTCCACAGCTATGTGTGGACACCATTTTTGGGTCTGTAATAACCACAGTTATGTGTACCACTTCTGGCCTGAGAACACTACTGTTGTGGTACACGCTACGTGTGGGTCAGTAACCACTGTACCTTCATGTCCACACCACTTCTGGGTCTGCCACCACACTAGCTGTCTGGACACACCACCTTTGCTCTGGATCTGTCACAACCCCAGCTACTTGTTTCTACCACTTCTTGGCCCGAGACCACCACAGTTGTGTTTACATACCACATGTGACCTGTGATCACTACACTGTGTGGACACAGACACTTTGCTTGAAAGATCACCATAGCTGTGTGTTCGAAACACTTGTGTGCCTGTGATCATCACAGGTATGTATGCACACTACTTCTGGACATGTCATCACCACAGCTGTGTGCACACACCACGTCTAAGTCTGTGAACACCACAGTTGTGAGTCTACACCACTTCTGGGCCTGTGATAGCCAGAGTTAAGCATACACACAACTTCTGATGTGGTCTCCGTGTACTGTGCATTGTCAGACACATTGGATGAGTGACGACCACAGCTGTGTATTCACACCACTTCTGGGCTTGGCTTCACTGTCTCTGGACTTTAATTTCTCTATGTGTTCACAGACACTTTTGGTGAAAGATCCCCGATGCTGTGTGTCCTCACACTTACAGCTGTGGATTCTCTGCAGTGTGTGTCCACACCACTTACGGTTGTGGTATCCACTCCACTTACGGTGGTGGATTCTTTGCAGTGCGTGTCCATTCCACTTACGGTTGTGGATTCTTTGCACAACTTACGGTTGTGGATTCTCCGCAGTGTGTGTCCACTCCACTTTCGGTTGTGGATTCTTCACACCACTTATGGTTGTGGATTTTCCACAGTGTGTGTCCACACCACATACGGTTGTGAATTTTCCACAGTGCGTGTTCACACCACTTACGGTTGTGGATTCTCCCAAGTGTGTGACCACATCACTTACGGTTGTGGATTCTCCGCAGTGTCTGTCCACTCCACTTATGGTTGTGGATCTCTGCAGTATGTGTCCACACCACTTACAGTTGTGGATTCTCCGCAGGATGTGTCCACTCCACTTACGGTTGTGGATTCTCCACAGTGTGTGTCCACACCACTTACTGGTTGTGGATTCTCCGCAGTGTGTGTCCACTCCACTTACGGTTGTGGATTCTCCGCAGTGTGTGTCCACACCACTTACGGTTGTGGATTCTCCAAAGAGTGTGTCTACACCCTTTTCAGATTTGGTGTCCACTCCACGTACAGTTGTGGATTCTTCGCAGTGCATGTCCACAACACTTACGGTTGTGGATTCTCCGCAGTGTGTGTCCACTTCACTTATGGTTGTGGATTCTCCGCAGTGTGTGTCCACAGCACTTACAGTTGTGGATTCTCCTCAGTGTGTGTACACACCACTTACGGTTGTGGATTCTCTGCAGTATGTGTCCATTCCACTTACGGTTGTGGATTCTTTACAACACTTACGGTTGTGGATTCTCCGCAGTATGTGTCCATTCCACTTACGGTTGTGGATTCTTCACACCACTTACGGTTGTGGATTCTCTGCAGTGTGTGTCCACGCCATGTCTGGAGTTGGAATACCTACAGTTTGGGATCAGTGATCACCACACCTTATGCTCACTGCTACCGTGCCCAGGAGATCACTCCACCTGTTTATCCACACTACTTCTGTGTCTATGATCACCACAGCTGTTTGTTACAAACACCCTATCTTACAGGAATCCCCCGAGCTTGTGAGACCTAAAGGAAGAAAGAAGTAGAATATGGGGGTCATTCTGACCCCCGCGGGCGGCGGAAGCCGCCCGCCTGGCGGGAACCGCCAGAAGACCGTACCGCGGTCAAAAGACCGCGGCGGTCATTCTGACTTTCCCGCTGGGCTGGCGGGCGACCGCCAAAAGGCCGCCCGCCCAGCGTGAAAGCCCCAGCAACGAGGATGCCGGCTCCGAATGGAGCCGGCGGAGTCGCTGGTGTGCGACGGGTGCAGTTGCACCCGTCGCAATTTTCAGTGTCTGCCAAGCAGATACTGAAAATCTTAATGGGGCCCTGTTAGGGGGCCCCTGCAGTGCCCATGCCAGTGGCATGGGCACTGCAGGGGCCCCCAGGGGCCCCCGAACAGCTGTTCCCGCCATCTTGTTTCTGGCGGTGAAAACCGCCAGAAACAGGATGGCGGGAAGAGGGTTGGAATCCCCATGGCGGAGGATTCCCTGGGGCCGCGGGAAACCGGCGGGAAACCGCTGGTTTCCCTTTTCTGACCGCGGCTGTACCGCCGTGGTCAGAATGGCCCCAGAAGCACCGCCAGCCTGTTGGCGCTGCTTCCGCGGTCGTTGGTCAGAATGACCCCCTATGTGCTTACCTTCTGCATAATGGGGGTAAACTCAGGGAGGAAGGCCAGGCTGTGGAGGCCAAGAGTTACCCTGCTCCTTTCAGAGTTCTCTCCGTCTCTCAAACATTCCATTCTTACCACTGGACAGAGGCATCTGCTCAGATGACACCAGGCTACGGTCATTATCTCTTCTCACTAAAACATACCCTCAAGGATAGAGGCCATCCCGCAGCAGCCAGGTCACTCTCGCACCGAGCTCTTCTCATACCAGAGCAGGGCCACTATCGCATTGGGCTGGGTTTTTGTCATAACAGACCAGGTCACTCTCGCACCACGCTCTTCTCATGCCATAGCAGGGCCACCACCTCACCGGGCTAGGTTTGTTGTCATTGCAGGCCAGGTCGCTCTCGCACCACGCTCTTCTCATGCCAAAGCATGGCCACCACTGTGGCGTCTCTTTTTCCGGCCACGGTCGGACCACGACTCCGATTATCAGAGCGCCGTCCTCCACATCTTTGCACATCAATTACGACGTGTTCCAGGAAGCTTTTTTTGTGCTCCCGGTCGCGTCGTCCATACCTGTTTCTATAATAGTTCTTCTTGCTTGTCGGTTGTGGACTCCTTTTCTTTTCTTTTCTTTTCTTTTCCTTCTTTTTCTGTTTTCTATGCACTTGCTTTTTTCCTGGCTTTCATACTGTCTTCTTGCTGGGTTCCATGTTGTCTTCTTCTGTTCTTTTTTCCCAGCATGCCTTTTTCTCTTATACTGCTACTTTTTTCCCATTCTTTTCAATGGGCCTTTCCGAATCCAAGATGGTGTTTTCCTCTTTCCTGTGTTGTCACTTCCTGTCTTCCAGTATATAAGTCACTCAGTCCTGATGCAAACACTTCCTCTTGGTGGTGAACTTCGCTCCTATTTGTCGTGTTTTCCTCCAGTTCCTGTTGCTCTGATTGGTTTCTTTTTTTTTCTTCCTTTTTTTACCCTTGGTTTTTCCCCTGTTCTCAGGAGTTCCTGTTTGAGGTTTTCTCTCTTATTTCTTGTTTTTTTTTCCCTCTGGGACTCCTTCTGGAGGGTACGGTCTGCTTAGGAGTTTTCCTGTCAAGCAGCACCGTGGCTACTAGAAAGGGTCACCCTTATCTTGGTCTATGCAGAACCAGCAGAAGCCCAGGTGCTCTTTCAAATTCTTCAGTCAAAGGTGAGAAGCAGCGTGCGGACCGTGACAACCACTGCACCAGGCTGGCTCTGTTGTCATAGCAGGCCAGGTCACTCTCGCACCAAGCTCTTCTCATATCAGAGCATGACCACCACTGCACCAGGCTGGGTTTGTTCTCATAGCAGGCCAGGTCACTATCTGTAAGGAAATGCCTTCCTTGGCATGTTTACACCCTAACTTTTTGCCTTTTGTTGATGCCAGTTATGATTGAAAGTGTGATGGGACCCTGCTAACCAGGCCCCAGTATCAGTGTCCTTCCCCTAAACTGTACCTTTGTTCCCACAATTGGCACAGCCCTGGCACACAGATAAGTCCCTTGTAAATGGTACCCCTGGTACCAAGGGCCCTGTGGCCAGGGAAGGTCTCTAAGTGCTGCAGCATGTATTATGTCACCCTGGGGACCCCTCACTCAGCACCTGCACACTGCCTCACAGCTTGTGTGTGCTGGTGGGGAAAAAATGACTAAGTCGACATGGCACTCCCTTCAGGGAGCCATGCCCACCTCTCATTGCCTGTGGCATAGGTAAGTCACCCCTCTAGCAGACCTTACAGACCTAAGGCAGGGTGCACTATACCACATGTGAGGGCAAAGTTGCATTAGCACTGTGCCCCTACTGTGTCTAAGCAAAACCTTAGACATTGTAAGTGCAGGGTAGCCATAAAGAGTATATGGTCTGGGAGTCTGTCAGTTACAAACTCCACAGTTCCATAATGGCTACACTGAAATCTGGGAAGTTTAGTATCAAACTTCTCAGCACAATAAATGCCCACTGATGCCAGTGTGGGATTTTTTGCAAAATACACCCAGAGGGCATCTTAGAGATGGCCCCTGAATACCAGTCCAACTCCTAGTGCTAGGCTGGCCAGTTTCTGCCAGCCTGCCACAACCAGGCAAGTTTCTGGTCACATGGGGTGAGTGCCTTTGTCACTCTGTGGCCAGGAACAAAGCCTGTACTGGGTGGAGGTGCGTCTCACCTCCCCCTGCAGGAACTGTAACACCAGGCGGTGAGCCTCAAAGGCTCATGCCTTTTGTTACATCACCCCAGGGCATCCCAGCTAGTGGAGATGCACGCCCCTCCGGCCACTGCCCCCACTTTTGGCGGCAAGGCTTGAGGAGATAATGAGAAAAACAAGGAGGAGTCACCCACCAGTCAGGATAGCCCCTATGGTGTCCTGAGCTGAGGTGAAACCTGCCTTTAGAAATCCTCCAACTTTTTGGAGGATTCCCCCAATAGGAATAGGGATGTGCCCCCCTCCCCTCAGGGAGGAGGCACAAGGAGGGTGCAGCTACCCTCAAGGACAGTAGCCATTGGCTACTGTCCCCCAGACCTAAACACACCTCTAAATTTAGTATTTAGGGGTGACCCTGAACCCAGGAAATTAGATTCCTGCAACCTACAAGAAGAAGAAGGACTGCTAACCTGAAAGCCCTGCAGAGATGACGGAGACAACAGCTGACTTGGCCCCAGCCCTACTGGCCTGTCTCCAGACTCACAGAACCTGCACAGTGACGCATCCGACAGGGACCAGCGACCTCTGAGGACTCAGAGGACTGCCTTGAACTTAAAGGACCAAGAAACTCTTGAGAACAGCGGCACTGTTCAAAACTTGCAACAACTTTGCAACAAAGAAACAACTTTCAAAGAACTCTCTCTTTCCGCCGGAAGCGTGAGACTTCACACTCTGCACCCGATGCCCCTGGCTCAAGTTCAGGAGAACCAACACCGCAGAGAGGACTCCCAGGCGACTACGATGATGTGGGTACCCTGAGTCGACCCCCCTGGACCCCCACAGCGACGCCTGCAGATCCAGAGGCTCCCCCTGACCGCGACTGCCTGGTAACAAGGAACCCGACGCCTGGACCAAGCACTGCACCCACAGCCCCCAGGACCAAGAGGAACCACCTACCAGTGCAGGAGTGACAAGCAGGCGACCCTCATCCTAGCCCAGTCAGTGGCTGGCCTGAGAAGCCCCCCTGTGCCCTGCCTGCATCGCCTAAGTGACCCCGGATTCCTCTATTGCTTTCAATAGCAAACCCAATGCCTACTTTGCCTACTACCCCTGTGCCGCTGAGGGTTTGTTTTGTGGGCTTGTGTGTCCCCTCCCCAGTGCTCTATAAAACCCCCCTAGTCTGCTCCCCGAGGACGCAGGTACTTACCTGTAAGCAGAGTAGGACCGGAGCACCCCCGTTCTTCATAGGCGCCTATGTGTTTTTGGGCCCTCCTTTGACCTCTGCACCTGACCAGCCCTGGTTTGCTGGTGCGGTGGCATTGGGGTTGCCTTGAACCCCCAACGGTGGGCTGCCTATGCCCAGGAGACTGACTGTCTAAGTGCATTACTTACCTGAAAAACTTAACCAAACTTACCTCTCCCAGGAACTGTTGATTTTTGCACTGTGTCCACTTTTAAAGTAGCTTATTGCCATTTTAACCAGAACTGCGTGTACTACTGTTTTAAATTAAAGTTCTATACTTACCTGTGTGAAGTACCTTGCATTTTATGTACTTATCTCAAATCTTGAATCTTGTGGTTCTAAAATAAATTAAGAAAATATATTTTTCTATATAAAAACTATTGACCTGGAGTTAAGTCTTTGAGTGTGTGTTCCTCATCTATTGCCTGTGTGTGTACAATAAATACTTAACACTACCCTCTGATAAGCCTACTGCTCGACCACACTACCACAAATTAGAGCATGAGTATTATCTAATTGTGCCACTATAAACCTCTAAGGGGAACCCTTGGACTCTGTGCATACTATCTCTCACTTTGAGATAGGATATACAGAGCCAACTTCCTACACTCTCGCACCAAGTTCTTCTCATGCTAGCATGTCCACCACTGCATCGGGCTGGGTTTCTTGTCAAAGCAGGCCAGGTCACTCTTGCACCAAGCTCTTCTCATGCAAGAGCATAGCCACCACTGCTCCAGGCTGGGTTTGTTGGCATAGCAGGCCAGGTGTTGAAGGCTGGCCCTCTATGTAGTGTACAAAATCGAGCACACCATGCAGAAGGGTCCAGGCAACTACATGTTAGTTGCAGAGGTAAAAATTAGACCACCTAATGCTTCAATTTTTAAGGTAGGTGGTCGAGCAGTTATTCTAATCGAGGAGATGTGCTAAGCATTTGCTGTACTCACAAATCCAATCATGCACCACACACACTCAATGAAAAGCCTGAGACCAGAATTTTTAAAAATACTTCAGATTTTTATATAAATTTGAAGACCAAGATCTTTAGAATACGTTAAGTATTTTTTCAAGTTATGAATTTTTGAAGTTTTAGCAAAGTTAGAGGGTGATTATGACCCACCCCGGCGATCGGCGTTAATATGGAGGAAAGTACTGCCAACAGGCTGGAGGTACTTTTCTCCATATTACGACACTGGCGGTTTGGCTAAAGCCAAACCGCCATTGTATCACATTGACCGCCACGGCGGTAATGACCACCGGGATGGAAACTTCAGTCTCCAGCCCAGTGGCTGTCACTTGCCTGCCTGCAGGATTATGAACCCGCCTACGGCCATGGTTTTCCTGGCAACCTTACCGCTACAAAAACCATGGCGGTAGGCACTATCAGTGACAGGGAATCCCTTCCCTGTCACTGATAGGGGTCTTCCCCGCCCCCATCCCCTGGTTTCTCCCCACCCCCCTCCCCAAACCCCCCACTACATAAACACACACCTTCATGCACACACGAACACACACATACACACACTCATACCTACATTCATCCATACATGCATACATCCATTCACACACACATCCACACAGACTGACATACATACAAGCATACATGCATTTACACATTCACACAACACAACATACACGCACTCACACATCCATACAAGCACACACATACAACACGCATCACACACTCGCATACACGCACGCACAGACATACACACACACACAACACCCCCTCCCCTGACGGAGCATCCGACTTACCTGATGTCAGGGGGTCCTCCGGCAGGAGACGGGACGGGACGCTGCTGCCAGCAGAACACTGCCAGGCCGTATCATGGGTCATGATATGGTCTGCGGCGGTCTACTGGCGTGGTGCTGCTGCTGGCAGCAGCGCCACCTTACCGCCATCCGCTGGCATGACCACAGCCAGATTTCCGGCAGCCTTCTGGCTGAAATCTGGCTATGGTCATAATAGAGCTGATGGCTGGTAGCCGTGGCAATGGTCTTTTGGCAGCCGTCACCGCGGCGGTAGGCGTTTTTTTCCACTGGGGTTGTAATGTGCCCCTTAGTCTTTCTGTGAGTACGCACCATTGGAATCAATACACAGTCACCTTTAAAAATGCAGTAAAAATCGCACAGTTGGGTTAACAATCTCTTCTCTTGCGGGTGGTCGCAGCAGTCGGTGGGCACCTTATGGCAGCTGGAGAGTCTCGGGCGGCTCCCAGTTCCAGCGGTAGCAGCGTTGGAGAGGTTTTTGGCCCAGAGCCACTTGGATGGGCCCCTTGGAAAAGGAGTTGGTTTGCAGGTTTAAAGATGGTGCCTTAGGGTCCCCTGGGGCTGTTGAGATCGCAAGGGGTTGGGGGCCCGGGGCACACAGCAGATCCCGTGATGCAAGGCCCAGGGCGGCCACGTGAGGGCAAGTTGGAGGTCCAGGAGCTGTGGGCTATGTCCTTTGGAGCTGGTGGTGAGTCACTTTGAGGGCTGCTTACAGGACAACAGGGGCACTCTGGTCGGAGGTCCAGGATGTTCCTGAAGTCCCTCGAATGGGGCTTCCTCCTGATTCTTTTTCAGCTCTGGAGGGAGCTGGTTTTCTGCTTGTCCGATTCCAGCTGACCAGTACCCAGGGTATTGGCGTAACTTGGCCACTAGCGGGCCAAGTGCCATCAAACTTGGCACAGTTGTAGGTCACTTCCGGGCGGTTGCCGGTGTTTCGTCAGGTCTGGCTGTGGCCTCCGGTCGTGGAAATATTGGTGATACAGTGAAGTGGCCCTCATTGGTTTGTTGGTCCTTTGCAGGTTTCTTGATTTTCTTGAGTAGTGCCTCCACTCAGGAGGGAGATCTGGGATGATTTTTGAAGCTTGGAGGTCCCTGGGTTTCTTGGGGTCAGTCCAGTGTTCAGCTTCTCTGCAGCAGTGTTTTCGGTCCCTGGGTGCAGTAGGCAGGGTTTGGCGCATTTCTTGTGCAGCAGGTCCTCAGTTCTCTTGCTGTGGTCTTCTTTTGGTGCTCGTCTTCTTTTCTTCTTTGAATCATTTTCAAATGTAATTTCTTGGGCTTTTTAGGGGGAATCTGGTAGCGTCCAATGGGACACTTGCCCTTGGGTAGCTACACCCACTACAGTGACCACTTCCTGTGGGAAGGGTCACTTCCCTAAACCTCACTGGCTGTTTTCCACCATTCCAAGATAGAGAAAACTGAAGTAAAGGGTCCACTGCGCCCGCAAGCCCCTTAGGGGTGGTGCAGGCTAGTTGAGGCCACTCCTCCTACCCTTTATGTGGTTTCCCACCTTTGCTCCCTCCAAGAGTGGGGGTTTGCAAAGGGGGAAGCCATCTACTGCTAGCAGCAGGCCTCGGGTTGAGTTTCAAGGGTGGTAGCCCTTTGAAGCTCACTGCCAGGGCAGTGCACATTCCTGAGGGAGGGGGAGTTAGCTCCTCCACCCAGGAAGGGCTTTGTTTCACAAACCAGAGAGACCGGGCTCTCCCCCAGGGTTTGTGTATTGGTTGTCTGCATGTGGCAAGCTTGCTAGAACTAGTCAGCAACCATGCCAGGATAGTTGGTTTTTGCAGAGGGCACCTCTAAGGTGGCCCCTGCGTACATACTATAATAAATCCAGTACTGGTACCAGTTGGGATTTATTATTCTGAGTTGTTTGATACCAAACAGCCCAGGGTTCAGAGTAGCCATTATGTAGCTGGGAAACTCGTATTGACCAGTGTCAGCACATACATTAAAATGGCTGCTCTGTTCACTCACTATGTCCCAGGTTTGGCAAGGACACGGTGGGGGCATACTGCTTGTTCAATTATGCCCTCACATATAGTATGGTGCACCCTGCCTCAGGGATGGAAGGCCTCAGGGATGGAGGGGTGACTTACCCATAACATATGCAGTGTAGGTTGGACATGGCACATAGAGAGCGTGCCATGTTGTGTTTGTATTTTAGGTTTGCACCAGGACACTCAGCGTGCTATGGCAGTGCTGGGTGCATCTGGATGCATGGCTCTTGAGGGTGGCACAAACAGTGCTGCTGCCCTCAGGGGCTTAGACATAGGGCCTGATTTTAACCTTGGCGGACGGCGGAGGCCGTCCGCCAAGGTTCCGCCGCCAAATGACCGCACCGCGGTCACAAGACTGCGGCGGCCATTCTAACATTTCCTCTGGGCCGGCGGGCGCTCTCCAAAAGAGCGCCCGCCGGCCCAGAGGAAATGCCCCTGCAACGAGGACGCCGGCTCAGAATTGAGCCGGCGTAGTTGCAGGGGTGCGACGGGTGCAGTTTGCACCCGTCGCGTATTTCAGTGTCTGCATGGCAGACACTGAAATACTTTGCGGGGCCCTCTTATGGGGGCCCCTGCAGTGCCCATGCCATGGGCATGGGCACTGCAGGGGCCCCCAGGGGCCCCGCGGCACCCCCTACCGCCATCCTGTTCCTGGCGGGAGACCCGCCAGGAACAGGATGGCGGTAGGGGGTGTCAGAATCCCCATGGCTGCGGAGCGCGCTCCGCAGCCATGGAGGATTCCCCCGAGCAGCGGAAAGTCGGCGGGAGACCGCCGACTTTCCGCTTCTGACCGCGGCTGAACCGCCGCGGTCAGAATGCTCGTGGGAGCACCGCCAGCCTGTTGGCGGTGCTCCCGTGGTCGGTGGCCCTGGCGGCCACCGGCCGCCAGGGTCAGAATGACCTCCATAGTATCCCATGCCATGGGTACCTAAGTACCTTTTACTAGGGACTTATAGTGGTAGCTAAAGGTGTATCCAATCACTTTTACCATGTTTTAGGGGAAGAAAACTGGCACTGGGAACCTGGTTAGCAGGATCCCAGTGCACTCCAGTCCAGGTTGCATTCAGAAACCAGCCAAAATGTGTGGGGGAGTGTGGCAGTGGGTGTGGCGACAATAAGGACTATGAGGCTCAGGTGGGGTGTGAACGATGACTTTATTTAATTTTAGAGGTCCGAGGTAGTCTTCAGAGTTATATGGGTTGTGGACTCTCAATACTAAGTTGTCTCTTCTTTTCCCCAAGGTTCCTCTTGACCGGCGAAGATACTCTTCGTGGGACTCCCAGGTGTACCGGAAACAAGAGGAACGGAGATTTGGGTGAGTCTAGGGTTTTGGTAATGGACGTTTAGTGTCAACACGAGAGAGAGAGAGAGAGAGAGAGAGAGAGAGATAGATACCGTCCCCTAGAATAGTGTGATGACTTGGAGGTCAGAATGTATAGGATTAGTCACCTTTGTGTGTTTTCGGAGTGACAGGTTTGTATTTCTTTACGTGCTCTTATTTCTCAGTGCTTTTATTTCCTCCCTTCTAGTGCTCTTATTTCTCAGTGCTTTTATTTCCTCCCCTCTAGTGCTCTTATTTCTCAATGCCCTTCTTCGTTCCTTCTCTCAGCACCCTTCGCCCTCTCCCCTCTCCCTGTAGCCCCCCTCCCCTCTCTTCTCCCGTCGTACCCTCTCCCTTTTAACCAGAAACTGTCCTTTATGGAGGACCGTACCTGGTTGAGCCACGTCCCTCCTGGGACGTGGCGGAGTTCACGCTCTTCTGGTTCCTCTCCGGTTTCTATCCGGTCCTGGACAACCGGTTTCCGGGGCTCTCTTGTGGTCGGGCGTCCTTCTGTCTTCTCGGGTCCTTCCTTCGTCCCTTCTTTGTGTCTTTCGGCGTCTCTTTCATCTACTACGCGCGCCGCGCGTAGTCCGTCGTCCGTTTTTACTGTTTCGGGAACCCGGATATCCGGGTTCCCGGCGAGGCAGGCAGCATCCATGTTGCCATGACGCCTGGACAGGGCGTCGGCAAGGAGAGAGAATCGGGACTCTGTTCCTGATTCTGTCCTCACGGTAGCCGGAACATCCGTCTGCCGGCTACAGGGAGTACTGCAACAAGGTGCCAGTCTCTCACACCAGGTCACTCTTGCACCAAGCTCTTCTCATTCCAGAGCAGGGCCACCACCGCACCAGGCTGGGTTTGCTGTCATAGCAGGACAGGTCACTCTTGCACCAAGCTCTTCTTATACCAGAGGACAGCCACCACTGCACTGGGCTGGGTTTGTTCTCATAGCAGGCCAGGTCACTCACGCACCAAGCTCTTCTCATGCCAGCATGTCCACTACCGCACCAGCCTGGGTTTGCTGTCATAGCAGGTCTGGTCACTCTCACACCAAGCTCTTCTCATGCCAGCATGTCCACTACCTCACCAGCCTGGGTTTGCTGTCATAGCAGGTCTGGTCACTCTCACAACAAGCTCTTCTCATGCCGGCATGTCCACTACCGCACCGGCCTGGGTTTGTTGTCATAGCAGGCCAGGTCCCTTTCGCACCAAGGTCCTCCCATGCTAGAGCAGGGCCACCACCACACCAGGCTGGGTTTGTTGTCATAGCAGGCCAGGTGGACATCACATTAGGACAGGATCATTGTCACCCTAGGTCACCACAGTGTTTTCCCTACCCTTGTTCTCTAGTGAGTTAGGCTGACTGCCAGTCTAGGGCAGGTGTACGTACATTAAGATGAGACCATAAAGCTCTCCAGATAGCCCTAGTATTAGTCAGGAAAGAGCTAGGAAATTGGCCCAGTGGGAAGTAGACTGAGGGCACCAGCTCTCTATTGTATGGGAGGTAGCATGGACAAGTCTGGTGCACGTGTAGTGCCAGGTGCCACTACAGAGAAAATATCTGTGGAGCAGGACAAGGACCACTGCTGCTAGAGCTGAGCACATGCAAACGTGGAACACACTCAAAGGCTTCAACAGAACCTATCAAAGAAATACAAGATGACACCTGAGCAGGAAACAAGCAGGACGTATTAGTGGAGAAGGAGAAACCTAACTCTACCCAGAGTGCCTAAACTAAAGGTAAACCGCCTGCAAACCATAGGAGACCAGAAAAGCGGGCGAGCAGGAAAGCTTCACGGAATGCAGAGCACGTACTATACACAGCCAGCACTAATAAGGAAAGAAGGAGTACTCAGAAAAGAAAGAACTGCAGACAAGCATGGGCAGCCAGGCGTTCTTTAAGACGTGCAACTCCTCTGTTTCAATAACAGAAAAGTGCTTAACTGGGTTCCCAAAATCTTGCCAGAGAAAGAAAACACTCCTTCTTAAAGAGCAGCTTTGGTCACAGAGGTGAGAAAAGAAACGAATACAGAGGACTCCCTGTAGTGAAAACAATAATCACCATTGAGCTCCAGCAGAGGCTGTGAACTGGTCCTCATTGACTCAGAGCATTAGTGTTCAATCTCTGGACTCGAAACACACCCCAGCACAAGAGGCTGACAACTGTGAGTGACTAGGCCTCTGGCCATCCAAGCCAGGAGGAGGCTCCAAACTGGGGCCCTGGGTAGGCCTCACTGCCAGCCATAGGGTTGACAAGGAGTCCCCCATTTGCTCCTGAGGTCTTTCTGGTCTCTTAGGTTTCTCAGAGTGGTGAGCCTCACCCTCATGGGCTAGACACCCTCCTTCTACCTTTTGTTCCACCACCTAAATGATGGCACCCTATAGAATCATTGCCCTTCATTGCAGGGTCTGTACTCTGAACAACACCTGGCAGTCCCTGGCTTCCACTGGGACACACGATGAGACACAGAGGTGATTGTCTGGTGCAAGCATTCTGTCCTCTAACTCTGTGACAATGCAGGCACCACCTCTAGGTCATAAGTAGCCTTATCAGTATCAGTCTTGGGGTGCTATCCTCTCAGGGCAGGTAGCCCCTATCCTCTGGCCCTTCCTTCGGTGGACGGCATCCACACCCTACCCCATACTCCTTGTCTGGGCCACCGTACCCTCTGTTCAGGGATAGTTCACCTAGAAATCTGTGCTTTTAGGGCACACTGGCTGAGCGCACCGCTGGCTCTTTTCTTGCCTCTGGGCGTTCATTGCCAAACATGCAGTCAATGGGCTTTTGGGGACTGACAATGACACTCATCTGGGTAAGTACCCCCCTCCATTCTAAGGGTACCATGGCAATATATCAGAAGAAGTCCTGCCCATGGGCCTGGGTTACCCCCTACAGTCCTATTCTGGCAGATACTGTTCTGGGAAACACGGCCTTACTACACCATGTTCTGGCTGACGCAGGTATCCCGCAGAGCAGTGACAGGGCTCCCATTCACTGCGACCTCCTGGAAGTGATGGCTACCACCCTCCAGGATCATCAGCTTACCTTCTGGATCCATCTCCCAACTAAGGGATACTGGGACATGCTCTAACCTCTCTTCTTGGGGATAACCTGTGCCTAGGGCTACACTATACACGCATGTGGAGTGCCCACCCGTTGGTGGCTTTCTGAGACACACAGAGCAACCCCTCTTATTTCCTGACTGGAGGCAGTCATAACACTGGGCGGATGAGAGGGTGCCCTGGGCTTCCATCCATTAAATCTGCCATCTTGAGCTCTGAAGAGGAATGGGAATCCTGCTCCTCAAAACAATTGGCACAGACCTGGAACACAGTTAAGTCCTTGTAAAAGGTACCTCTGGCCCGAGGGAAACCGACCACCGGTGCAGCAACAACCAGCAGGTGGCCCTAACCCTTGCCCAGTCTGTGGCTTGCCCGAGAGGCCCCCTTGTGCCCTGCCTGCAGTGCCTAAGTGATCCCCGGGTCCCTCCATAGAGTTCTATTGAGAACCCGGCGCCCTGTTTGCACACTGCACCCGGCCACCCCAATGCCGCTGAGGGTGTGGATTTGTGCCTACTTGGGGCCCCTCCAGTACTCTTCCAAAGCCCCCTAGTCTGCCCTCCGACAATGCGGGTACTTACCTGCAAGCAGACTGAAACCAGAGTACCCCCTGTTTCCATAGGCGCCCATGTTATTTTGGCTCCTGTTTGACCTCTGCACCTGAATGGCACTGCGCTGCTGGTGCTGGGTGTTTGACGTTACCTTGAACCCCCAACAGTGGGCTACCTATGCCCCAGAGACTGAACCTGTACGTGTGGTACTTACCTCAGAAACTGTACTGTACTTACCCCCCCCCAGAACTGTTAAAGATTGCAGTCTCCACTTTTAAAATTGCTTTTTGCCATTTTAAAGAAAACTGTGTAAAATATTGATTCTATTCAAAGTCCTAAGTAATACTATGCAAAGTACCTTTCATGTAATGTACCTACCTGCTAACTGAATCTTGTGGTTCTAGAACTAAATTAACAAAATAATATATTTCTAAATAAAAACCTATTGGCCTGGAGTTCAGTCATTGAGTGTGTGTCTTCACTTTTTGCCTGTGGGTGTACAACAAATGCTTAACCCTACCCTCTGATAAGCCTAACTGCTCGACCACACTACCACAAAATAGAGCATTAGTATCTATTATTGCCTCTGTTAAGCCTCTGGGGAACCCCTGGACTCTGTGCACATCATCTCTCACTTTGATATAGTACATACAGAGCCAGCTTCCTACAACAATTACTTAAAATGTGCTCTTTTGTTATCAAACTATACAGCCCATCCTTATTGCTTACTTTGCTGCTCTTTACCCAGCCATCCAGTGCCTTGCCAGTACCTCCAAACTCCACCCAGATTTGGTGCACCTCCTTCTAACTGTCCCTGAACTTCAGGCTTTACTTCTCAGGGGTCAAACCAAACTTACTAATAAGGACATCTTTTAGCTCAGTTACCAATAGGACCAAGAGGGAATCGCTCCCAGCAACGGGCATGTGTTTCCACAGACTGACCCCCAGTCCTCCTTTGTGATTCTGTGCATACAGAGGGCCAGCTCACATGCAGTGAACCCACTTATAAGTATCATCCCCACCACATAACTAGGCACCAGGTCTTTGGGGATATGGACTCCTTTACCTTTGCTACACACTTCATTGTCACTGCCAGCATCTTCAGTTGACTCAAAGGCTCTCTTTGACTTCCACTCCAGTTTTTCCGGCTCCTCTCATGGGCCATGAGGGCCTTCTTCTCCTTCAAGGCTAATTTCTTCTTCTCCAGTGCCAGTCCTGCTGCTGCCTTCTCTGCAGCTGTCTTTTTCTCCTCAGCATCCAAGGCCAGTTTCTTTTCCTCCAGGACAATGTGATAATCCTCCTTCTTGGACTGCTTGTTCAGCTTTAGTCCCCTTTGTTTGCATATGCTCCTCAGCTCTGCTATACTACGGCTTTCCATGTTAGCCAGATTCACCACCTTGGTCCTAAAAACGTAAGATGCAAAAATCTAGGACAAATATGATTTTAGAAAAAAAAACAAAAGTGACCCAGTTAAAGCCAAAACCTAATTAAAAAACAAAAAAAATTGTAAATATTGGCTGTCAATTTAAAAAGGGATTTTTAATTTCCACTTAAATCACTATGTGGTACTGCAAGACACAAGTGCTGGATCCCACCGCTGAACACCAATGTAAGAATTGTGTTAATTGAGGTGGGTGATTACACACCACAAGGAATAATCAAACCCTTGTCAGGGTGAACCCTTAAAGTAATTAAATTAACCTGAGTTCAACCCTCTGGTAGATATGGCACTGAACAGATAGGCTTCATTTCGAGCACTGTGGAAAGCATTTACACAATACCAAAACAGTGATAACGTTTAAATGCAAAACAATAAGAATCCCGAACCGAATTAAAAAAATATAGTAAATGTAATAAACAAAATTAACCAAAATTTCAAAAATCCAATTAGGGAAAACAGAGATATGTTTTTTTTATTTTTTGTGTTTGTGGATTGTAGCCGGTTATCGGCTAACGCAGCTACGGTCTCCTCCGACTGGCGCTGTTCGCGCACGTCGGAGGAAAGCGTCTGCCGTTCCCATGGCAGCAAGGGGGCGGACCCCTGCGCCATGAACCCGGATTTCCGGGTTCCGGAGATGGTAAAGGTGGACGACGGACTCCGCGGGGAGGAGGAGGAGTACACTGAGGACGCGACGGAAGACGCCAGGAGAGTCGAGGAACAGATGGACGCCGGACGACAACGCGGAGAAGGAAGGGCTGGGAACTCGGACGTTCCCACCAAGAAAACAGGTCCCGGGAGGAGAGACAGCAGCGAGGAGACGCGCACTCACCGCCACGTCCCTGGAGGGGCGTGGCTGAACAAGGTACGGTCCTTGTTTACAGGACAGAGTAAAAGAAATACGGAAAACGGGGACGGAGGGGAGGAGCGTGGGGACGGAGAGGGAAGGGTTGAGAGGCGAACAGCTGAGAGGACTTGAGAGGGGAATAGCTGGGGCAAGCGAGAGGTCCAGGAAGAACAGGGAAACGGGCACTAAACCTGAAATTCAGACGTTAGGAAGTTTGGAGATACAAGACACTACTTGGGGAGCACAGAAGGGTGTCTGAGTGAACTGCACCTGATTTCCTCCACTTCCACACACACAACCGGATCTCTCTCTCTCTCTCTCTCTCTCTCTCACCCTCGCTCTCTCTTCCAGTCTCACTCTTAAGATAGAGATATTCATACACCCTGACTTACCTTCCCTTTCGTTCCCTTTTTCCGGTACGCTTGGGAGTCCACCGGGGAATCATCGCCGGTCAAGAAGGGAACCTGGGAGGAACAACAAGAGAGACATTACAGTAGAGAAACGCACCAAGGCACCAATTGAATATTTGTAAAGAACTCTTAAATAAACTATCACCTGCACATACTCGAGTCTCCGAGTCCTTCATATCACCTAACCCACCCCTTAACAATGGTGTCAGAAGTCGGATTTTGAATAGGTGATACGAAGGAGATACAGAACATGGGGGAAAAGCCAACACTGGAGGACATGATTCAGCAACTAGCTGAGGGCCAAAGGCACCTTCAGCTAGTATGGGAGGCACATCAGAGAGAGGCGAAGGAAGATCGGGAAGCCTTACAAACTGCACTAAAAAGCCAAGCCACCATCATGGCTAATAATCAATTGGTGCACGAAACAGCACTACAGAAACTGACAGATACCATTGCAGCGAGTAAAGTACACCCTAATGTCCCTAGCTCTGTCCTCCAGAAGTTCCAAGACGGCGAGGATCCTGACGCGTTCTTCACGAACTTTGAACGCGTGGCCTCCTCTGCACAATGGCCAGAAGAGCGGTGGGGCCAATACATTGCACCACTCTTGACAGGCATTCTGCAAACGGCATATCAGAACCCGCCAACCCAGGAGGTACCACACCCTATAAGGACATCAAACGCAGTATATTAGAAAGGGTAGGCCATGACTCCGAGTATTATAGAATGAGATTTCGGAAGATCAGGTGGGGACAGAGCGAGGATCCCAGGACCTTCTATTTTAAAGTTAAAGACCTCGGATTGAAATGGTTAGGTCCCCTGGGTACAGAGAGGGAGGATGTTATCAAGGCGGTAATATTGGAGCAATATCTAGACTCCCTTCCCGCCCCCACTAGGAGTTGGATAAGGCAACATCCAAAAGTGGACACAGAATTGGCAGTAGATTTAGCCTGTGCCTATCATAGATCGGCTGAGTTTAAGAACCCGGGCCTAAGGCAATAACCAAACCAACTGTTGTACCTTTCAAATATCTTCCCCGAAGAATACAGGAAGAACCAGGACCTAACCGTAGTGGAGATGTTTCCCCCATGCAACAACCACAATGTTACAGCTGTGGGGAGTGGGGCCACATAGCCAGGATGTGCCCGAGAAAAGGAGAAAGAGCAGAGCCCATGGAAATCGGGGTCACTAGGGGAAGAGTTCTGTGCACCGGTAAGGGAAACCTAAGGTACAAACAAACCGTCAAAATAAACGGAAAACCCATCCAGGCTCTCATAGACTCGGGGTGTAGCCAGTCGGTGGTACGAGCAGACATATTAAGTTTCTCAGACAAAACCTCCAACCAATGGGTGTCCATCTGCTGCATCCACGGGGACAAAAACAACTACCCTTTGGCCCTTGTACAAGTAGAGTGGGAAGAGCATCAAGATTTCCTACCGGTTGGGGTCATAGATCACTTAGTAGAAGAATGTGTTATAGGTACAGACTATATAAGATTCTCCGAACTTTTAGACAAGGTGAAGTCTCCCTCATTGTCCACCGACTGGTGGACTGAAGCACCCTTTCATGGCAGCTATATCGAGAAAACACCAAATCGTATAAAACTGACAAGACGGGAAAAAAGGCAAGCAAAACAAAATTATGCCTTGGGACACGCCTTGGGACACGGACAGGTCACTGAGAAAATGGTGGCCAGCACAACTACACCTTCTCTCTCTTTTCAAGCTAGTCAGCGAGAAGATCCCACACTATGTCATGCGTGGAGGACCGCAAAATCAGAATCCACGAATGAGGTGGGTCCCTACTTTCTAGTCCAAAAGAACCTTCTCTATAGGGTCATCAAATCCAACAATGGGGAAAAGAAACAACTCGTAGTACCCGAACCCTATTGTAACCAAGTCCTATTCCTGGCACACAACCAACCAGGGGGTGGGCACTACGGCAGGGAGAAGATAGAGGAATACCTACTAAGACAATTTTACTGGCCCGGAGTCTATGTCCAACTCAGAAGGTATTGTGCCCAGTGCCCTCGGTGTCAAATGATAGACCCAGGAACCCTGAGGAAAGCACCCCTTCAACCACTCCCCATTATCGATATTCCCTTCTCCCGAATCGGTATGGATCTGGTGGGGCCCCTATTACCCTCCACCAAGGGATACACATATATATTAGTCTTAGTTGATTACGCTACGAGATACCCTGAAGCTATTCCTCTCTCTAGCATGACCACGAAGGCAGTAGCCCAAGCAATGATCACCTTCTTTTCTAGAGTGGGATTTCCACAAGAAATCCTGACGGATCAGAGAACACCTTTTATGTCCGCCCTCATGAAGCAGGTCTGTAAAACCCTTGGGATCAAGCAGTTAAGGACCTCGGTCTATCATCCTCAAACTGACGGCTTAGTTGAACGCTACAACCGTACTATTAAGACTCTGCTTCGAAAAACGGTCTCTGAGTCAGGAAGGGACTGGGACCAGAAACTCCCTCTAGTCCTCTATGCTATACGGACCCATGAGCAGGCTTCCACCGGACACAGGCGTTTTTTTCCACTGGGGTTGTAATGTGCCCCTTAGTCTTTCTGTGAGTACGCACCATTGGAATCAATACACAGTCACCTTTAAAAATGCAGTAAAAATCGCACAGTTGGGTTAACAATCTCTTCTCTTGCGGGTGGTCGCAGCAGTCGGTGGGCACCTTATGCCAGCTGGAGAGTCTCGGGCGGCTCCCAGTTCCAGCGGTAGCAGCGTTGGAGAGGTTTTTGGCACAGAGCCACTTGGATGGGCCCCTTGGAAAAGGAGTTGGTTTGCAGGTTTAAAGATGGTGCCTTAGGGTCCCCTGGGGCTGTTGAGATCGCAAGGGGTTGGGGGCCCGGGGCACACAGCAGATCCCGTGATGCAAGGCCCAGGGCGGCCAAGTGAGGGCAAGTTGGAGGTCCAGGAGCTGTGGGCAATGTCCTTTGGAGCTGGTGGTGAGTCACTTTGAGGGCTGCTTACAGGACAACAGGGGCACTCTGGTCGGAGGTCCAGGATGTTCCTGAAGTCCCTCGAATGGGGCTTCCTCCTGATTCTTTTTCAGCTCTGGAGGGAGCTGGTTTTCTGCTTGTCCGATTCCAGCTGACCAGTACCCAGGGTATTGGCGTAACTTGGCCACTAGCGGGCCCAGTGCCATCAAACTTGGCACAGTTGTAGGTCACTTCCGGGCGGTTGCCGGTGTTTCGTCAGGTCTGGCTGTGGCCTCCGGTCGTGGAAATATTGGTGATACAGTGAAGTGGCCCTCATTGGTTTGTTGGTCCTTTGCAGGTTTCTTGATTTTCTTGAGTAGTGCCTCCACTCAGGAGGGAGATCTGGGATGATTTTTGAAGCTTGGAGGTCCCTGGGTTTCTTGGGGTCAGTCCAGTGTTCAGCTTCTCTGCAGCAGTGATTTTCGGTCCCTGGGTGCAGTAGGCAGGGTTTGGCGCATTTCTTGTGCAGCAGGTCCTCAGTTCTCTTGCTGTGGTCTTCTTTTGGTGCTCGTCTTCTTTTCTTCTTCGAATCATTTTCAAATGTAATTTCTTGGGCTTTTTAGGGGGAATCTGGTAGCGTCCAATGGGACACTTGCCCTTGGGTAGCTACACCCACTACAGTGACCACTTCCTGTGGGAAGGGTCACTTCCCTAAACCTCACTGGCTGTTTTCCACCATTCCAAGATAGAGAAAACTGAAGTAAAGGGTCCACTGCGCCCGCAAGCCCCTTAGGGGTGGTGCAGGCTAGTTGAGGCCACTCCTCCTACCCTTTATGTGGTTTCCCACCTTTGCTCCCTCCAAGAGTGGGGGTTTGCAAAGGGGGAAGCCATCTACTGCTAGCAGCAGGGCTCGGGTTGAGTTTCAAGGGTGGTAGCCCTTTGAAGCTCACTGCCAGGGCAGTGCACATTCCTGAGGGAGGGGGAGTTAGCTCCTCCACCCAGGAAGGGCTTTGTTTCACAAACCAGAGAGACCGGGCTCTCCCCCAGGGTTTGTGTATTGGTTGTCTGCATGTGGCAAGCTTGCTAGAACTAGTCAGCAACCATGCCAGGATAGTTGGTTTTTGCAGAGGGCACCTCTAAGGTGGCCCCTGCGTACATACTATAATAAATCCAGTACTGGTACCAGTTGGGATTTATTATTCTGAGTTGTTTGATACCAAACAGCCCAGGGTTCAGAGTAGCCATTATGTAGCTGGGAAACTCGTATTGACCAGTGTCAGCACATACATTAAAATGGCTGCTCTGTTCACTCACTATGTCCCAGGTTTGGCAAGGACACAGTGGGGGCATACTGCTTGTTCAATTATGCCCTCACATATAGTATGGTGCACCCTGCCTCAGGGATGGAAGGCCTCAGGGATGGAGGGGTGACTTACCCATAACATATGCAGTGTAGGTTGGACATGGCACATAGAGAGCGTGCCATGTTGTGTTTGTATTTTAGGTTTGCACCAGGACACTCAGCGTGCTATGGCAGTGCTAGGTGCATGTGGATGCAGGGCTCTTGAGGGTGGCACAAACAGTGCTGCTGCCCTCAGGGGCTTAGACATAGTATCCCATGCCCTGGGTACCTAAGTACCTTTTACTAGGGACTTATAGTGGTAGCTAAAGGTGTATCCAATCACTTTTACCATGTTTTAGGGGAAGAAAACTGGCACTGGGAACCTGGTTAGCAGGATCCCAGTGCACTCCAGTCCAGGTTGCATTCAGAAACCAGCCAAAATGTGTGGGGGAGTGTGGCAGTGGGTGTGGCGACAATAAGGACTATGAGGCTCAGGTGGGGTGTGAACGATGACTTTATTTAATTTTAGAGGTCCGAGGTAGTCTTCAGAGTTATATGGCTTGTGGACTCTCAATACTAAGTTGTCTCTTCTTTTCCCCAAGGTTCCTCTTGACCGGCGAAGATACTCTTCGTGGGACTCCCAGGTGTACCGGAAACAAGAGGAATGGAGATTTGGGTGAGTCTAGGGTTTTGGTAATGGACGTTTAGTGTCAACACGAGAGAGAGAGAGAGAGAGAGAGAGAGAGAGAGAGAGAGAGAGAGAGAGAGAGAGAGAGAGAGATAGATACCGTCCCCTAGAATAGTGTGATGACTTGGAGGTCAGAATGTATAGGATTAGTAACCTTTGTGTGTTTTCGGAGTGACAGGTTTGTATTTCTTTACGTGCTCTTATTTCTCAGTGCTTTTATTTCCTCCCCTCTAGTGCTCTTATTTCTCAATGCCCTTCTTCGTTCCTTCTCTCAGCACCCTTCGCCCTCTCCCCTCTCCCTGTAGCCCCCCTCCCCTCTCTTCTCCCGTCGTACCCTCTCCCTTTTAACCAGAAACTGTCCTTTATGGAGGACCGTACCTGGTTGAGCCACGTCCCTCCTGGGACGTGGCGGAGTTCACGCTCTTCTGGTTCCTCTCCGGTTTCTATCCGGTCCTGGACAACCGGTTTCCGGGGCTCTCTTGTGGTCGGGCGTCCTTCTGTCTTCTCGGGTCCTTCCTTCGTCCCTTCTTTGTGTCTTTCGGCGTCTCTTTCATCTACTACGCGCGCCGCGCGTAGTCCGTCGTCCGTTTTTACTGTTTCGGGAACCCGGATATCCGGGTTCCCGGCGAGGCAGGCAGCATCAATGTTGCCATGACGCCCGGACAGGGCGTCGGCAAGGAGAGAGAATCGGGACTCTGTTCCTGATTCTGTCCTCACGGTAGCCGGAACATCCGTCTGCCGGCTACAGGGAGTACTGCAACAAGGTGCCAGTCTCTCACACCAGGTCACTCTTGCACCAAGCTCTTCTCATTCCAGAGCAGGGCCACCACCGCACCAGGCTGGGTTTGCTGTCATAGCAGGACAGGTCACTCTTGCACCAAGCTCTTCTTATACCAGAGGACAGCCACCACTGCACTGGGCTGGGTTTGTTCTCATAGCAGGCCAGGTCACTCACGCACCAAGCTCTTCTCATGCCAGCATGTCCACTACCGCACCAGCCTGGGTTTGCTGTCATAGCAGGTCTGGTCACTCTCACACCAAGCTCTTCTCATGCCAGATCACTGCCACCACCAAACCTGGCTAGATTTGTTGTCAAAGCAGGCCAGGTCACTCTCGCACCAAGCTCTTCTCATGCCGGCATGTCCACTACCGCACCAGGCTAGGTTTGCTGTCATAGCAGGCCAGGTCACTCTCGCACCAAGCTCTTCTCATGCCAGCATGTCCACTACCGCACCAGGCTGGGATTGCTGTCATAGCAGGCCAGGTCACTCACGCACCAAGCTCTTCTCATGCCAGCATGTCCACTACCGCACCAGCCTGGGTTTGCTGTCATAGCAGGTCTGGTCACTCTCACACCAAGCTCTTCTCATGCCAGCATGTCCACTACCTCACCAGCCTGGGTTTGCTGTCATAGCAGGTCTGGTCACTCTCACAACAAGCTCTTCTCATGCCGGCATGTCCACTACCGCACCGGCCTGGGTTTGTTGTCATAGCAGGCCAGGTCCCTTTCGCACCAAGGTCCTCCCATGCTAGAGCAGGGCCACCACCACACCAGGCTGGGTTTGTTGTCATAGCAGGCCAGGTGGACATCACATTAGGACAGGATCATTGTCACCCTAGGTCACCACAGTGTTTTCCCTACCCTTGTTCTCTAGTGAGTTAGGCTGACTGCCAGTCTAGGGCAGGTGTACGTAGTACATTAAGATGAGACCCTAAAGCCCTCCAGATAGCCCTAGTATTAGTCAGGAAAGAGCTAGGAAATTGGCCCAGTGGTAAGTAGACTGAGGGCACCAGCTCTCTATTGTATGGGAGGTAGCATGGACAAGTCTGGTGCACGTGTAGTGCCAGGTGCCACTACAGAGAAAATATCTGTGGAGCAGGACAAGGACCACTGCTGCTAGAGCTGAGCACATGCAAACGTGGAACACACTCAAAGGCTTCAACAGAACCTATCAAAGAAATACAAGATGACACCTGAGCAGGAAACAAGCAGGACGTATTAGTGGAGAAGGAGAAACCTAACTCTACCCAGAGTGCCTAAACTAAAGGTAAACCGCCTGCAAACCATAGGAGACCAGAAAAGCGGGCGAGCAGGAAAGCTTCACGGAATGCAGAGCACGTACTATACACAGCCAGCACTAATAAGGAAAGAAGGAGTACTCAGAAAAGAAAGAACTGCAGACAAGCATGGGCAGCCAGGCGTTCTTTAAGACGTGCAACTCCTCTGTTTCAATAACAGAAAAGTGCTTAACTGGGTTCCCAAAATCTTGCCAGAGAAAGAAAACACTCCTTCTTAAAGAGCAGCTTTGGTCACAGAGGTGAGAAAAGAAACGAATACAGAGGACTCCCTGTAGTGAAAACAATAATCACCATTGAGCTCCAGCAGAGGCTGTGAACTGGTCCTCATTGACTCAGAGCATTAGTGTTCAATCTCTGGACTCGAAACACACCCCAGCACAAGAGGCTGACAACTGTGAGGGACTAGGCCTCTGGCCATCCAAGCCAGGAGGAGGCTCCAAACTGGGGCCCTGGGTAGGCCTCACTGCCAGCCATAGGGTTGACAAGGAGTCCCCCATTTGCTCCTGAGGTCTTTCTGGTCTCTTAGGTTTCTCAGAGTGGTGAGCCTCACCCTCATGGGCTAGACACCCTCCTTCTACCTTTTGTTCCACCACCTAAATGATGGCACCCTATAGAATCATTGCCCTTCATTGCAGGGTCTGTACTCTGAACAACACCTGGCAGTCCCTGGCTTCCACTGGGACACACGATGAGACACAGAGGTGATTGTCTGGTGCAAGCATTCTGTCCTCTAACTCTGTGACAATGCAGGCACCACCTCTAGGTCATAAGTAGCCTTATCAGGATCAGTCTTGGGGTGCTATCCTCTCAGGGCAGGTAGCCCCTATCCTCTGGCCCTTCCTTCGGTGGACGGCATCCACATCCTACCCCATACTCCTTGTCTGGGCCACCGTACCCTCTGTTCAGGGATAGTTCACCTAGAAATCTGTGCTTTTAGGGCACACTGGCTGAGCGCACCGCTGGCTCTTTTCTTGCCTCTGGGCGTTCATTGCCAAACATGCAGTCAATGGGCTTTTGGGGACTGACAATGACACTCATCTGGGTAAGTACCCCCCTCCATTCTAAGGGTACCATGGCAATATATCAGAAGAAGTCCTGCCCATGGGCCTGGGTTACCCCCTACAGTCCTATTCTGGCAGATACTGTTCTGGGAAACACGGCCTTACTACACCATGTTCTGGCTGACGCAGGTATCACGCAGAGCAGTGACAGGGCTCCCATTCACTGCGACCTCCTGGAAGTGATGGCTACCACCCTCCAGGATCATCAGCTTACCTTCTGGATCCATCTCCCAACTAAGGGATACTGGGACATGCTCTAACCTCTCTTCTTGGGGATAACCTGTGCCTAGGGCTACACTATACACGCATGTGGAGTGCCCACCCGTTGGTGGCTTTCTGAGACACACAGAGCAATCCCTCTTATGTCCTGACTGGAGGCAGTCATAACACTGGGCGGATGAGAGGGTGCCCTGGGCTTCCATCCATTAAATCTGCCATCTTGAGCTCTGAAGAGGAATGGGAATCCTGCTCCTCAAAACAATTGGCACAGACCTGGAACACAGTTAAGTCCTTGTAAAAGGTACCTCTGGCCCGAGGGAAACCGACCACCGGTGCAGCAACAACCAGCAGGTGGCCCTAACCCTTGCCCAGTCTGTGGCTTGCCCGAGAGGCCCCCTTGTGCCCTGCCTGCAGTGCCTAAGTGATCCCCGGGTCCCTCCATAGAGTTCTATTGAGAACCCGGCGCCCTGTTTGCACACTGCACCCGGCCACCCCAATGCCGCTGAGGGTGTGGATTTGTGCCTACTTGGGGCCCCTCCAGTACTCTTCCAAAGCCCCCTAGTCTGCCCTCCGACAATGCGGGTACTTACCTGCAAGCAGACTGGAACCAGAGTACCCCCTGTTTCCATAGGCGCCCATGTTATTTTGGCTCCTGTTTGACCTCTGCACCTGAATGGCACTGCGCTGCTGGTGCTGGGTGTTTGAGGTTACCTTGAACCCCCAACAGTGGGCTACCTATGCCCCAGAGACTGAACCTGTACGTGTGGTACTTACCTCAGAAACTGTACTGTACTTACCCCCCCCCCAGAACTGTTAAAGATTGCAGTCTCCACTTTTAAAATCGCTTTTTGCCATTTTAAAGAAAACTGTGTAAAATATTGATTCTATTCAAAGTCCTAAGTAATACTATGCAAAGTACCTTTCATGTAATGTACCTACCTGGTAACTGAATCTTGTGGTTCTAGAACTAAATTAACAAAATAATATATTTCTAAATAAAAACCTATTGGCCTGGAGTTCAGTCATTGAGTGTGTGTCTTCACTTTTTGCCTGTGGGTGTACAACAAATGCTTAACCCTACCCTCTGATAAGCCTAACTGCTCGACCACACTACCACAAAATAGAGCATTAGTATCTATTATTGCCTCTGTTAAGCCTCTGGGGAACCCCTGGACTCTGTGCACATCATCTCTCACTTTGATATAGTACATACAGAGCCAGCTTCCTACAACAATTACTTAAAATGTGCTCTTTTGTTATCAAACTATACAGCCCATCCTTATTGCTTACTTTGCTGCTCTTTACCCAGCCATCCAGTGCCTTGCCAGTACCTCCAAACTCCACCCAGATTTGGTGCACCTCCTTCTAACTGTCCCTGAACTTCAGGCTTTACTTCTCAGGGGTCAAACCAAACTTACTAATAAGGACATCTTTTAGCTCAGTTACCAATAGGACCAAGAGGGAATCGCTCCCAGCAACGGGCATGTGTTTCCACAGACTGACCCCCAGTCCTCCTTTGTGATTCTGTGCATACACAGGGCCAGCTCACATGCAGTGAACCCACTTATAAGTATCATCCCCACCACATAACTAGGCACCAGGTCTTTGGGGATATGGACTCCTTTACCTTTGCTACACACTTCATTGTCACTGCCAGCATCTTCAGTTGACTCAAAGGCTCTCTTTGACATCCACTCCAGTTTTTCCGGCTCCTCTGATGGGCCATGAGGGCCTTCTTCTCCTTCAAGGCTAATTTCTTCTTCTCCAGTGCCAGTCCTGCTGCTGCCTTCTCTGCAGCTGTCTTTTTCTCCTCAGCATCCAAGGCCAGTTTCTTTTCCTCCAGGACAATGTGATAATCCTCCTTCTTGGACTGCTTGTTCAGCTTTAGTCCCCTTTGTTTGCATATGCTCCTCAGCTCTGCTATACTACGGCTTTCCATGTTAGCCAGATTCACTACCTTGGTCCTAAAAACGTAAGATGCAAAAATCTAGGACAAATATGATTTTAGAAAAAAAAACAAAAGTGACCCAGTTAAAGCCAAAACCTAATTAAAAAACAAAACAAATTGTAAATATTGGCTGTCAATTTAAAAAGGGATTTTTAATTTCCACTTAAATCACTATGTGGTACTGCAAGACACAAGTGCTGGATCCCACCGCTGAACACCAATGTAAGAATTGTGTTAATTGAGGTGGGTGATTACACACCACAAGGAATAATCAAACCCTTGTCAGGGTGAACCCTTAAAGTAATTAAATTAACCTGAGTTCAACCCTCTGGTAGATATGGCACTGAACAGATAGGCTTCATTTCGAGCACTGTGGAAAGCATTTACACAATACCAAAACAGTGATAACGTTTAAATGCAAAACAATAAGAATCCCGAACCGAATTAGAAAAATATAGTAAATGTAATAAACAAAATTAACCAAAATTTCAAAAATCCAATTAGGGAAAACAGAGATATGATTTTTTTATTTTTTGTGTTTGTGGATTGTAGCCGGTTATCGGCTAACGCAGCTACGGTCTCCTCCGACTGGCGCTGTTCGCGCACGTCGGAGGAAAGCGTCTGCCGTTCCCATGGCAGCAAGGGGGCGGACCCCTGCGCCATGAACCCGGATTTCCGGGTTCCGGAGATGGTAAAGGTGGACGACGGACTCCGCGGGGAGGAGGAGGAGTACACTGAGGACGCGACGGAAGACGCCAGGAGAGTCGAGGAACAGATGGACGCCGGACGACAACGCAGAGAAGGAAGGGCTGGGAACTCGGACGTTCCCACCAAGAAAACAGGTCCCGGGAGGAGAGACAGCAGCGAGGAGACGCGCACTCACCGCCACGTCCCAGGAGGGGCGTGGCTGAACAAGGTACTGTCCTTGTTTACAGGACAGAGTAAAAGAAATACGGAAAACGGGGACGGAGGGGAGGAGCGTGGGGACGGAGAGGGAAGGGTTGAGAGGCGAACAGCTGAGAGGACTTGAGAGGGGAATAGCTGGGGCAAGCGAGAGGTCCAGGAAGAACAGGGAAACGGGCACTAAACCTGAAATTCAGACGTTAGGAAGTTTGGAGATACAAGACACTACTTGGGGAGCACAGAAGGGTGTCTGAGTGAACTGCACCTGATTTCCTCCACTTCCACACACACAACCGGATCTCTCTCTCTCTCTCTCTCTCTCTCTCTCTCTCTCTCTCTCTCACCCTCGCTCTCTCTTCCAGTCTCACTCTTAAGATAGAGATATTCATACACCCTGACTTACCTTCCCTTTCGTTCCCTTTTTCCGGTACGCTTGGGAGTCCTCCGGGGAATCATCGCCGGTCAAGAAGGGAACCTGGGAGGAACAACAAGAGAGACATTACAGTAGAGAAACGCACCAAGACACCAATTGAATATTTGTAAAGAACTCTTAAATAAACTATCACCTGCACATACTCGAGTCTCCGAGTCCTTCATATCACCTAACCCACCCCTTAACAATGGTGTCAGAAGTCGGATTTTGAATAGGTGATACGAAGGAGATACAGAACATGGGGGAAAAGCCAACACTGGAGGACATGATTCAGCAACTAGCTGAGGGCCAAAGGCACCTTCAGCTAGTATGGGAGGCACATCAGAGAGAGGCGAAGGAAGATCGGGAAGCCTTACAAACTGCACTAAAAAGCCAAGCCACCATCATGGCTAATAATCAATTGGTGCACGAAACAGCACTACAGAAACTGACAGATACCATTGCAGCGAGTAAAGTACACCCTAATGTCCCTAGCTCTGTCCTCCAGAAGTTCCAAGAAGGCGAGGATCCTGGCGCGTTCTTCACGAACTTTGAACGCGTGGCCTCCTCTGCACAATTACCAGAAGAGCGGTGGGGCCAATACATTGCACCACTCTTGACAGGCATTCTGCAAACGGCATATCAGAACCCGCCAACCCAGGAGGTACCACACCCTATAAGGACATCAAACGCAGTATATTAGAAAGGGTAGGCCATGACTCCGAGTATTATAGAATGAGATTTCGGAAGATCAGGTGGGGACAGAGCGAGGATCCCAGGACCTTCTATTTTAAAGTTAAAGACCTCAGATTGAAATGGTTAGGTCCCCTGGGTACAGAGAGGGAGGATGTTATCAAGGCGGTAATATTGGAGCAATATCTAGACTCCCTTCCCGCCCCCACTAGGAGTTGGATAAGGCAACATCCAAAAGTGGACACAGAATTGGCAGTAGATTTAGCCTGTGCCTATCATAGATCGGCTGAGTTTAAGAACCCGGGCCTAAGGCAATAACCAAACCAACTGTTGTACCTTTCAAATATCTTCCCCGAAGAATACAGGAAGAACCAGGACCTAACCGTAGTGGAGATGTTTCCCCCATGCAACAACCACAATGTTACAGCTGTGGGGAGTGGGGCCACATAGCCAGGATGTGCCCGAGAAAAGGAGAAAGAGCAGAGCCCATGGAAATCGGGGTCACTAGGGGAAGAGTTCTGTGCACCGGTAAGGGAAACCTAAGGTACAAACAAACCGTCAAAATAAACGGAAAACCCATCCAGGCTCTCATAGACTCGGGGTGTAGCCAGTCGGTGGTACAAGCAGACATATTAAGTTTCTCAGACAAAACCTCCAACCAATGGGTGTCCATCTGCTGCATCCACGGGGACAAAAACAACTACCCTTTGGCCCTTGTACAAGTAGAGTGGGAAGAGCATCAAGATTTCCTACTGGTTGGGGTCATAGATCACTTAGTAGAAGAATGCGTTATAGGTACAGACTATATAAGATTCTCCGAACTTTTAGACAAGGTGAAGTCTCCCTCATTGTCCACCGACTGGTGGACTGAAGCACCCTTTCATGGCAGCTATATCGAGAAAACACCAGATCGTATAAAACTGACAAGACGGGAAAAAAGGCAAGCAAAACAAAATTATCAAGCCTTGGGACACGGACAGGTCACCGAGAAAATGGTGGCCAGCACAACTACACCTTCTCTCTCTTTTCGAGCTAGTCAGCGAGAAGATCCCACACTATGTCATGCGTGGAGGACCGCAAAATCAGAATCCACGAATGAGGTGGGTCCCTACTTTCTAGTCCAAAAGAACCTTCTCTATAGGGTCATCAAATCCAACAACGGGGAAAAGAAACAACTCGTAGTACCCGAACCCTATTGTAACCAAGTCCTATTCCTGGCACACAACCAACCAGGGGGTGGGCACTACGGCAGGGAGAAGACAGAGGAATACCTACTAAGACAATTTTACTGGCCCGGGGTCTATGTCCAACTCAGAAGGTATTGTGCCCAGTGCCCTCGGTGTCAAATGATAGACCCAGGAACCCTGAGGAAAGCACCCCTTCAACCACTCCCCATTATCGATATTCCCTTCTCCCGAATCGGTATGGATCTGGTGGGGCCCCTATTACCCTCCACCAAGGGATACACATATATATTAGTCTTAGTTGATTACGCTACGAGATACCCTGAAGCTATTCCTCTCTCTAGCATGACCACGAAGGCAGTAGCCCAAGCAATGATCACCTTCTTTTCTAGAGTGGGATTTCCACAAGAAATCCTGACGGATCAGAGAACACCTTTTATGTCCGCCCTCATGAAGCAGGTCTGTAAAACCCTTGGGATCAAGCAGTTAAGGACCTCGGTCTATCATCCTCAAACTGACGGCTTAGTTGAACACTACAACCGTGCTATTAAGACTCTGCTTCGAAAAACGGTCTCTGAGTCAGGAAGGGACTGGGACCAGAAACTCCCTCTAGTCCTCTATGCTATACGGACCCATGAGCAGGCTTCCACCGGACACAGCCCCTTTGAACTAGTGTTTGGAAGGCAGCCGCGAAATTTATTAGACATGGCAGCAGAATTGTGGGAAGAAGAGGGAGAGGAAGAGAAACCCCTGTTAGAATACGTAAACAAATTAAAAACCCAACTCCAATCCGTGTGGGACGATGTCCGAAGACATCTAGAGAAAGCCCAGAACAATCAAAAAGCTTATTATGATCAAGGAACTAGAATACGTTCCTTTCAACCAAACGACAGAGTCCTGATATTAAGACCCTCCTCCGAAAACAAACTCTTAGCTAGGTGACAGGGACCGTATAAGGTCTTAAAATCCATTTCCGCAGTCACATATCTGATCGAATTATCCCGACACCCCAAAAGAACACAAATATATCATGTCAACTTGTTAAAAAAATGGGAAGAACCAGAGGAGACTACAGCAAACACCGCTACGGGGTATTTAGTAACCCCAGCGACAGCTCTGGGTATGGAACTATTTCCTACAAATCTGGAAGAGATAGGGGAGGTCCCCCATATTAATAGCGCTCTTACAGAGAAGGAAAAAACCCAGCTCGCAGGCCTATTAAGTGCACATTCACAATTTTTTTCAGGGACTCCTGGAAGAACCAACCTAATTCAACACCATATTAGAACCCCGGAGGGTAAAACAATCCGGTTAGGACCCTACCGTATTCCGGAGGCACGTAGACACCTCATCGAAGAGGAAGTACAAAAGATGCTAAAACTCAACGTTATTGAACCATCCACTAGCCCCTTGTGCTCTCCTGTAGTCATAATACCAAAACCGGACAGTTCCATCCGGTTTTGCATTGACTTCCGCAAACTTAACGAAATATCCCTTTTCGACACCTATCCCATTCCCCGGGTTGACGACTTACTCGAGAAATTGGGGAAAGCTCGCTATATGTCAACCCTGGACCTGACAAAGGGATACTGGCAAATTCCACTCGCACCTGCAGATAAAGAGAAAACAGCATTTTTCACACAATCGGGGCTATATCATTTTACAGTTCTTCCTTTTGGTCTACATGGGGCTCCGGCCACGTTCCAACGCTTAATGGACCACCTATTAAAACCATTCCAATTGTTTGCAGCGGCATATTTAGACGATATTGTAATATTCAGTAATTCATGGGAAGAACATCTACAACATCTCCACAATATTTTCCACACCTTGCACAAAGCAGGCCTCACGGCCAACCTGAAAAAATGCAATCTAGGGAACAATCACATTGCCTATCTTGGATACTTCATAGGAGAGGGTTTACTACGACCCCCAAAAAATAAAGTAGAAGCTATCTTACAGGTATCCGTACCCACTACCAAAAGAGAGCTCCGCTCCTTTTTAGGTCTTGTGGGATACTATCGCCGATTTATTCCCCAGTATTCAACGCTAGCTGCTCCCCTCACTGATCTCCTTAAGAAACATTACCCATCAAAATTGCCTCCTTTTACGGAGTCACAGTTGTCTAGTTTTCACCGACTAAAAAAGTCCCTCACTGTGGAGCCAATATTACGCTGTCCCGATTTCTCCAGGACATTCCATCTTTATACCGATGCTTCCAATGTAGGGCTGGGAGCTGTTCTTACCCAACCTGACGATGAGGGCCAGGACCATCCCATTGTGTATATAAGTAGGAAGTTACTTCCCCGCGAATGCAACTATCCTATTATCGAGAGAGAGTGCTTAGCTATCAAGTGGGCCATCGAAAATCTGAAATATTATCTTTTGGGTTGCCCTTTTGTCCTCTTCACCGACCATGCACCCTTAACTTGGTTGGCTTCACATAAGGATTCCAACTCCCAGGTACTACGCTGGTTTATGGAACTCCAACCCTTTTCCTTTCAGATCCAGCATATTCCTGGTGCTCAACAAGGTCCGGCCGACTTCCTGTACCGCCGCTTTCCCGATCCTACGGTACTCTATTAGTCCTGATCATGGGATGGGGTATGTAGCCGGTTATCGGCTAACGCGGCTACGGACTCCTCCGACTGGCGCTGTTCACGCACGTCGGAGGAAAGCGTCTGCCGTTCCCATGGCAGCAAGGGGGCGGACCCCTGCGCCATGAACCCGGATTGCCGGGTTCCGGAGATGGTAAAGGTGGATGACGGACTCTGCGGGGAGGAGGAGGAGACTGAGGACACGACGGAAGACGCCAGGAGAGTCGAAGAACAGACGGACGCCGGACGACAATGCGGAGAAGGAAGGGCTGGGAACTCGGACGTTCCCACCAAGAAAACAGGTCCCGGGAGGAGAGACAGCAACGAGGAGACGCGCACTCACCGCCACGTCCCAGGAGGGGCGTGGCTGAACAAGGTACGGTCCTTGTTTACAGGACAGAGTAAAAGAAATATGGAAAACGGGGACGGAGAGGGAAGGGTTGAGAGGGGAACAGCTGAGAGGACTTGAGAGGGGAGTAGCTGGGGCAAGTGAGAGGTCCAGGAAGAACAGGGAAACGAGCACTAAACCGAAATTCAGACGTTAGGAAGTTTGGAGATACAAGACACTACTTGGGGAGCACAGATGGGTGTCTGAGTGAACTGCACCTGATTTCCTCCATTTCCACACACACAACCGGATCTCTCTCTCTCTCTCTCTCTCTCACACCCTCACTCTCTCTTCCAGTCTCACTCTTAAGATAGAGATATTCATACACCCTGACTTACCTTCCCTTTCGTTCCCTTTTTCCGGTACGCTTGGGAGTCCACCGGGGAATCATCGCCGGTCAAGAAGGGAACCTGGGAGGAACACCAAGAGAGACATTACAGTAGAGAAACGCACCAAGACACCAATTGAATATTTGTAAAGAACTCTTAAATAAATTATCACCTGCACATACTCGAGTCTCCGAGTCCTTCATATCACCTAACCCACCCCGTAACATGGATTAAATAAAATATGTTGTCATTTGTGCATTTTTTTTAGTCATAATTGTTTCTACATATATATATTTTTTTCAGGTTCAAGTCGTAGAAAAGGGTTAGGTGCCACCATATTCCAGTAGCGATTTGTGGGGGGTCCACTGAAGTCAAAAGTTGAAGAACAATGGTTTAATGTATTACAGTGGCTTACAAGAACTCAAGAAATAATCTGTTTCGTTTTGAAAGATACCATGGAATATTTTAGAGGAGGTTTATTGTGTTGTTTAGATGACAAATGTTTTAATAGCTCGACTTGTCCTTTGACTGTTGCAGCCAGACCCATGGCTCGGCTTTGAATCTTCCTATAAACTTGCTGCCTTGTCCCCCTCTGCTTCTCATCTTCCCCACCAGTGCCAGCTGCTAACGTTGGATGCCAGCATGTTTGTGCCGAACTAGCTGGCATTTTTTCCCTTCTACCTATGACTTGTCTGCTTTATGTTCAGCACTCTGATACCCTTACAGGTTATGTTTGCGCTATATAAAACTCCTCAAATAAATAAATACAACCCTACAATGGATCCTTAGGGTCTGTTTCTGCACTTAGATTGTTGTCTTATGCTTCCCCCAGTGGAGACTTGAGGCTCTGCACCAGCTCAACAGAGTATTCGGAAATGTTTCAATCAAGTGTAAATTTGCCTTTCTCAGGTGTCACAAATTATACCATCAGTCAGCAGGGGTTCTTGTGCATTCAAATGAAGTTTTTGTGATGTATATATGTTTGCAGTTCTGTGCCTAAAGAGACTTTTACAACCATTTTCTTCACAGAAATACTGAATCCCCAATTTAAGAACACGTGATGGGGATAGAAATAGACCGAAGGCCGCGTCATGACGAGTGGAATAATGTGGAGCTGTTCAGTGCCAGTCAGCCCGTGAATTATTTTTACAAACTGAACCCTAAATAAATTGTCCAAATGGAAAAAGTTATAGTAAAGCTTTTCTACGCTTCGGATTTAAGGCAGTTGTTGCAGTGATCTATATTGCAGGGTTTTATACTCACCAGATATCTCAGGTGGTTAATGCACTTGCTAGAGACATCTATGTGTAACCTCTGATGGCTGATGGTTGATGTGTCCGTAGAAGAGAATTACGTGTCAATTAATAATAATAATAATAATAATAATAATAAATAGCTTTATTCGGTCATTGAAGCCATCAAAGCATAAAGAAATACAATAATAACAAAAAATATAAAAACAAACAATAAGGAGGTAAGATTAACCTAAAATCTCGATGTATATGTATGTGGTTTAAAACGTAACAATAAAAATACATCCCTTTTCTTCATACCTGCTAAATCCTGAAAAATATTAACATGGAATAAAAGATTTATTTCAATGAGTGATGTCGTATACGCCAAGCTGTCGCAAGGAACTTGCTGACAGCGTGGATAACATTTATGGAAGTGTCACTCTTTAAAATCCTAATAGCTGTAAAACATTGTCTCAAGCCCAGGTTACGGCAAGTTGCATGAATCCATTTTGCTCTGGGAGTTGTATAAGCAGCGCAAAAGAACATAAAATGTTCAATAGTTTCTGTGCAAACAAGAAAGCTGGGCAAAGATCTGTAGATGAAGACCCTCCCCAATTCTTAGTTAGAGATAACAACGGGAGGCTTCCAAAACGGAAGCGTGCGTAAAGACCCTTCCCCAGCAGGTCAGGAATCAGGTCAAGATATTGTTCAAACTGGGGGTACCACTTGAAGTCAATGAACAGATTGGTCAATCTGCCATAGGATGTGCAACGGACCAGGTCACTCTTTATATGCGACCAATATACTGTCTTTAGGAGGGTCTTGTCAGCTCTCTCCAAGTTGTGTGGCTCTTCCCAAAACCTTCTTAGACCCAGAACAGAGAACCAATTAGATACATGCATGACCCAGGGTATGGTAGCTGCTCCTGGCCTCCTTAGAATATCCAGTACTGAATCTCTGTATACAATACGTTCCGGAACAGTCCAGATCCTTACCCAAGATAACAAGGGTCTTAGGGCTAACAAATTGGATATACGATTAAAGCCTAGGTCCAAAAACACAGGGATCAGAGGAGTACTCTGGGGTCACGCAAGTAGGGCCCTGGCAAAGTTGTTTTCTCCTACTGCCAATCTTTTGCTCTCAGAGTATCCCCATAGTTTGGCACCATAGGTGGCTGCACCCTGCGCCTTTGACAGATAGATTTTGATAGCTGGAGATACGGCTTTGGAGACAGAATTCTTATAGAAGCGCAGGATAGCAGGCACTATATGCTGAAGGAGCCCTACGCTTTTACCGATTTGCTCCTACCAATGCAAGTTATTTGAAAGCCTCACGCCTAAGTAGTCTATGGTCTTTACTCTACTTAATAGGGCCCCATCCAAATTGATGGTGCATCTTCGGCTACTGCCAGGGGAAAACACCATCAATTTTGTTTTGTTAACGTTCAATTCCAAGCCATGGTCATCACAGAAGGACTTGAATCTATCCACAAGGGTTTAGAGGCCCATAGGAGTCTTGGGGATAAGAAGAGAATCGTCAGCAAACAACAGTATTGGAATCTTCTGCTTGTTTAAAGTGGGGGCGTCATTGGTGCATGAAAACAAGATTTGTACCACATTATTGATGAATAGCGTAAATAGTGTGGGAGCCAAGACGCAACCCTGGCGAACTCCCCTCCGTATAGGGATCTTATCACTCAATTCTCCTTGGTCGCCCCACCTCACTTGTGCATATGTGTCATCATGTAGGAATTGTAACAGAAAAACTAGATTGGTGGGGACGCCCATCTGGAATAATGCTTCCCAAAGCTTTTCTCTGCAAACCAAATCAAAGGCAGATCTGAGGTCTACGAAGACAACAAAAAGAGGTTGTCTTGCGAGGACCACATATTTCCAATACAGGAGGGTCAATCTAAAAACGTGATCTATTGTGCTAGTTTTGGAACGGAAGCCCGCTTGCAGCATGGAAAGGTCCTGATGTTCTTGGACCCAACTTGTTAACCTCTCTAGCAGTTGTTTGGCAAAAAATTTCTGCATGTTATCAATCAGACTAATGGGTCTATAATTTGCAGGAGAATTTGCAATACCCTTTTTAAAAATAGGAATTATCTCAGCACCCTTCCAAGTGCTTGGAATTGAGCCACCAGCAGCGACTCTATTTGAAATCAAATTAATATACCAGGACCAAATAGTAATTTCAGATTTATATAGGTCACCTGGTATTTTATCGGGCCCCGGCGCTGTTCCTGATTTTAGTGAATTGATTGCAATTTTAGTTTCCTCTACGGAGAAGATGAGTGGTTCAGAACAGTGACCCCGATTGCCCAACTGGGGGGTAGTTAAATCATGTGCTGGGGAATGTCCAACTAATGGATTATTGGGGGCAGCATAGAGATGGGTAAAATGATCTACCCACATCTCAGGTCGAATATGATTCCTTATGCACCTCCTGCCCCCTCCTTGCCCTCTGGACAATAGATCCCAGAACATCATATTGTTATTGTTATTGTTTTCCGAGGCAAGAATCAAACCCTGCCAGATCGAAACTTCCCATAACTTTTCTGCCAGTGTTTGAGCCTTCTTATATGATCGCCTGGCTGATTGAATCTCTACAAGATAGCCTGACTTAATGGCACCGTTTAATTCAGATTTGACCCTACTGCAATCCTCATTATACCATCCTCTGTCACCCTTGGGAAGGACATCACCCCCTTTGGCTCTAGTATTTTTATTAAAAAAACTCTGCAGTCCCTTAAGCATTCCTTGGTGAACGTCTAGGATGGGGATGTTATCAATTTCGTGTTCCTCGTAAATTGCCAACTCATCTACGAACAATTTGTAAATCCCAGCCACCAAGTGAGAACTAGACAAAACCTTTGGCCATTAGATCTTAGTGTAATTATTATTCAGCAATGGAGAGGGAACCTCTGTACGTTGTAAATTCGAGGTTCTTCTAAAAACATCCCCATCCATAGATCAATTATTTCAGGCTTCTGTAAGATAGTTTATGGGTTTAATGCATTTTTAAAGGGATCCCTATTTAACATGCAGATCACAAGTTACAGTCAGGTAAAATATCTCAGCGAGGTATGCCCCTGCTACAAACATCTGTGTGTAACCTGCAAGGCAGAATTTTGAATTCTTGAACTCAGTCTTTTATTACTGAAGGTTGTTAAACTGCACTCATTTGGGTAGTAATAAATGATTAATAAATGATTAAATAATTCACTTTGTAATGTGTTCTATATAAAGAACTGTTATTATAGTTACACACATGCACACCTGATGCCCCTACACAGCACATATTAGTACATAAAAAGAAAGCCTGCGTCAGAAACATGTTTACCTTTTACTCCATCTTACAGAAACTTGCGGCGGTGAGACAGAAGTGTACCTTTGTTCTTTGCTGAATCTGGGGCAATGTTCCAGCTATGCTCCTTATGACCTCCAACTACTCCCAACAACCACACACAGTTCAGACAAAGAGAATCTGCGATTGTCCGCGAGGGAGCTATAGCATTGCTACACTTAGCCCTTGGAGGCTGAAGGACACAGGCTATCTTACAGTACTATGCACACAACACAATAAATGACACTGACATCCTTTCTGTGGATTAAATTATGTCGCACTTTTATTGATTACACTGGTTGGGCTGGCTCATGGGTGATCTGGGTGTCAGTGGTGAGTTCACTGAACGACTGACATCCATCTTGAGAAAGCTGAAGCTGTCCTGCTGGTAGTATCAGCACCAATGTGCTTCAGTTCTTTACAGCTCATTCCCTTTACATTGCTATTCACTGAACTCTTTTCTTTTTGTGTCCTGCTCCTGACAAGTCATAGTGAGACCAAGGCCAGTCTCCGCCATTGCTCAGGATTCCAACTATCCTTTGAGGGATTAAGGTGCACCATCATGCCATCTCAGAGCCCTCCATAATGACTCACAGTGAACTGTGAAATGTCCTCTTGGCTTCACGGTCCACTATCCGGAGGCCTTTGTAGTTGTATAAAGCTTTAAGAACACCCTGTAGCTTCCCCTGGGACGGCTGAAAGAAAACAGTGACGCAGCAGTAGGAGAGTGGGATGAGATGATTGAGCAATGGAGGAGTGAATGTTGCCCAATCTCAAGAGGGAGAAGCTGAAGAAGACGCCAGAGACCCCGAAGAAGAGGAAGAATAGGATGACATCCATCCTTCTACCCCAGAGACCAAAAGACAGGTGCCATCACCAGAGACTGTGGTCTGACAATGGACCACGAGTCAAGGAAGTATTAGGGAAGGGAGCAGGGAATTCTAAAACAGGTCTTTTTCTGATTAGAAGTCAGTAGCCTCCTGGGGAACAAGGAACAGAGAAAATAAATATTTTGAGATTGCGGCTAAGGAAAAGGAAAGCTATTGAATGTAATGTTTTTTACATAGACACAAAGAGAGAAAACCAGGTTGGAACCTTCACTTTGTCCTTAAATTTTGGTGCGTGTTTTTACTTATTGGAAGATAAATGGGGAGAGGTACTCCTAACCAAGGCCATACAAATTTCAGGAAGGAACACAGTGAAACGTAAATCCTAAAGAGGAACATAACAGCAGAAACTTTAGGACTTTATTGAGAAAGTAAGTTGTTGGTTGTATTTAATCTTGTATTGTTTGGAGAATACTTAGCCTAGTAACTGAGATTTTGTCCCTCGTGAAGAAAAAGGAATTAATATTCACAAATCAGCAGGCAACAACATTGACCTGTCTTATTCTTCTGAGATATGGTGGCAGTGTGGATGGATCGATGCTGGCATTCTAAGGGTTCCTAATCTCCAGATGGAACAGCTGATTTCAAGGAGGACTCCAGGAGATGGAAAAATAAAAAAGCACAAAGGCCAGGTTAGTGAAAAGTTAACATTTGTTCCAAAACTAAATATTTCCCATAAAATACTTTCCCAACACAGAAGTAGTCCTTTCGCATTCCATCCCATCTACAGCCTAGAAGTGTCTGACACGGCAGAGAGTGATATGTATCTGCCAGTGGGATATTTACCTGCAAGGGCAATTTAATGGAGGTGATATCATTCTCAGATGTGTGGTGTTTTTCTTAGGGTATGATATTGTGCTATTTAACAGACTGATACTCCTTCCAAGCGTGAGATATTTCCATAAGGGTTTGATAATTGTGTAAAGGTTGTGCATTTCCCCTCCCTGTATGATCACTGTGTTGAGGTGGTGCTATTTCCCTAAAGGGTGTAATATATCACCAGGGGTGAACAATGCCCACAGATATGACTGACGAGGTGGGTCAGGAGTGAGGACAGCAACCGCCTCAGGCCCTCATCCTAGTGACGACACTGCAGTTATGGGAAAGACACAGGCTACACACATGCAGTTGACACAACATGGAGAGCAATCCACTCATCAGGAGCTTCTCTTCTCAAGGTCCAAGGCCTTGGATGTCAAGCAGCCTGAACTTGAGAGGGATTCAAGGCGCCTGCAGGCTGGTATTCCTCTCCCTGGGTGGTATCTTCAGCAGGGGGTGATCTCTCCCTGGAGGGTGATCTCCCCTGGAGTGTGATCTCCCCTGGAGGGTGATCTCTCCCTGGAGGGTGATCTCCCCTGGAGGGTGATCTCTCCCCTGGAGGGTGATCTCCCCTGGAGGGTGATCTCTCCCCTGGAGGGTGATCTCCCCTGGAGGGTGATCTCTCCCCTGGAGGGTGATCTCCCCTGGAGGGTGATCTCTCCCCCTGGAGGGTCATCTCTTCCCTGGAGGGTCATCTCCCGCTGGAGGGTGATCTCCCCCTGGAGGATGATCTCTCCCCTGGAGGGTGATCTCCCCTGGAGGGTGATCTCTCCCCGGGAGGATGATCTCTCCCTGGAGGGTGATCTCCCCTGGAGGGTGATCTCTCCCTGGAGGGTGATCTCTCCCCTGGAGGGTGATCTCCCCTGGAGGGTGATCTCTCCCCTGGAGGGAGGGTGATCTCCCCCTGGAGGATGATCTCTCCCCTGGAGGGTGATCTCTCCCCTGGAGGGAGGGTGATCTCCCCCTGGAGGATGATCTCTCCCCTGGAGGGTGATCTCTCCCTGGAGGGTGATCTCTCCCCTGGAGGGTGATCTCCCCTGGAGGGTGATCTCTCCCCTGGAGGGAGGGTGATCTCTCCCTGGAGGGTGATCTCTCCCCTGGAGGGTGATCTCCCCTGGAGGGTGATCTTCCCCTGGAGGGAGGGTGATCTCTCCCTGGAGGGTGATCTCTCCCCTGGAGGGTGATCTCCCCTGGAGGGTGATCTCTCCCCTGGAGGGTGATCTCTCCCGCTGGAGGGTGATCTCCCCCTGGAGGGTGATCTCTTCCTGGAGGGTGATCTCCCCTGGAGGGTGATCTCTCCCTGGAGGATGATCTCTCCCTGGAGGGTGATCTCCCCTGGAGGGTGATCTCTCCCCTGGAGGGTGATCTCTCCCTGGAGGATGATCTCTCCCCTGGAGGGTGATCTCCCCCTGGAGGGTGATCTCTCCCTGGAGGGTGATCTCCCCTGGAGGGTGATCTCTCCCTGGAGGGTGATCTCTCCCCTGGAGGGTGATCTCCCCTGGAGGGTGATCTTCCCCTGGAGGGTGATCTCCCCTGGAGGGTGATCTCTCCCTGGAGGGTGATCTCTCCCCTGGAGGGTGATCTCCCCTGGAGGGTGATCTCTCCCGCTGGAGGGTGATCTCCCCCTGGAGGGTGATCTCTCCCTGGAGGGTGATCTCCCCTGGAGGGTGATCTCTCCCTGGAGGGTGATCTCCCCTGGAGGGTGATCTCTCCCTGGAGGGTGATCTCCCCTGGAGGGCGATCTCCCCCTGGAGGGTGATCTCTCCTGGAGGGTGATCTCTCCCTGGAGGGTGATCTCCCCTGGAGGGTGATCTCCCCCTGGAGGGTGATCTCTCCCTGGAGGGTGATCTCTCCCCTGGAGGGTGATCTCCCCTGGAGGGTGATCTCTCCCTGGAGGGTGATGTCCCCTGGAGGGTGATCTCCCCCTGGAGGGTGATCTCCCCTGGAGGGTGATCTCTCCCCTGGAGGGTGATCTCCCCTGGAGGATGATCTCTCCCTGGAGGGTGATCTCCCCTGGAGGGTGATCTCTCCCTGGAGGGTGATCTCTCCCTGGAGGATGATCTCTCCCTGGAGGGTGATCTCCCCTGGAGGGTGATCTCTCCCTGGAGGATGATCTCTCCCCTGGAGGGTGATCTCTCCCTGGAGGGTGATCTCCCCCTGGAGGGTGATCTCTCCCCTGGAGGGTGATCTCTCCCTGGAGGATGATCTCTCCCCTGGAGGGTGATCTCCCCTGGAGGGTGATCTCCCCTGGAGGGTGATCTCTCCCCTGGAGGGTGATCTCCCCTGGAGGGTGATCTCTCCCCTGGAGGGTGATCTTCCCTGGAGGGTGATCTCCCCTGGAGGGTGATCTCCCCTGGAGGGTGATCTCTCCCTGGAAGATGATCTCTCCCTGGAGGGTGATCTCCCCTGGAGGGTGATCTCTCCCCTGGAGGGTGATCTCTCCCTGGAGGGTGATCTCTCCCCTGGAGGGAGGGTGATCTCCCCCTGGAGGATGATCTCTCCCCTGGAGGGTGATCTCTCCCCTGGAGGGAGGGTGATCTCCCCCTGGAGGATGATCTCTCCCCTGGAGGGTGATCTCTCCCTGGAGGGTGATCTCTCCCCTGGAGGGTGATCTCCCCTGGAGGGTGATCTCTCCCCTGGAGGGAGGGTGATCTCTCCCTGGAGGGTGATCTCTCCCCTGGAGGGTGATCTCCCCTGGAGGGTGATCTTCCCCTGGAGGGAGGGTGATCTCTCCCTGGAGGGTGATCTCTCCCCTGGAGGGTGATCTCCCCTGGAGGGTGATCTCTCCCCTGGAGGGTGATCTCTCCCGCTGGAGGGTGATCTCCCCCTGGAGGGTGATCTCTTCCTGGAGGGTGATCTCCCCTGGAGGGTGATCTCTCCCTGGAGGATGATCTCTCCCTGGAGGGTGATCTCCCCTGGAGGGTGATCTCTCCCCTGGAGGGTGATCTCTCCCTGGAGGATGATCTCTCCCCTGGAGGGTGATCTCCCCCTGGAGGGTGATCTCTCCCTGGAGGGTGATCTCCCCTGGAGGGTGATCTCTCCCTGGAGGGTGATCTCTCCCCTGGAGGGTGATCTCCCCTGGAGGGTGATCTCCCCTGGAGGGTGATCTTCCCCTGGAGGGTGATCTCCCCTGGAGGGTGATCTCTCCCTGGAGGGTGATCTCCCCTGGAGGGTGATCTCTCCCGCTGGAGGGTGATCTCCCCCTGGAGGGTGATCTCTCCCTGGAGGGTGATCTCCCCTGGAGGGTGATCTCTCCCTGGAGGGTGATCTCCCCTGGAGGGTGATCTCTCCCTGGAGGGTGATCTCCCCTGGAGGGCGATCTCCCCCTGGAGGGTGATCTCTCCTGGAGGGTGATCTCTCCCTGGAGGGTGATCTCCCCTGGAGGGTGATCTCCCCCTGGAGGGTGATCTCTCCCTGGAGGGTGATCTCTCCCCTGGAGGGTGATCTCCCCTGGAGGGTGATCTCTCCCTGGAGGGTGATGTCCCCTGGAGGGTGATCTCCCCCTGGAGGGTGATCTCCCCTGGAGGGTGATCTCTCCCCTGGAGGGTGATCTCCCCTGGAGGATGATCTCTCCCTGGAGGGTGATCTCCCCTGGAGGGTGATCTCTCCCTGGAGGGTGATCTCTCCCTGGAGGATGATCTCTCCCTGGAGGGTGATCTCCCCTGGAGGGTGATCTCTCCCTGGAGGATGATCTCTCCCCTGGAGGGTGATCTCTCCCTGGAGGGTGATCTCCCCCTGGAGGGTGATCTCTCCCCTGGAGGGTGATCTCTCCCTGGAGGATGATCTCTCCCCTGGAGGGTGATCTCCCCTGGAGGGTGATCTCCCCTGGAGGGTGATCTCTCCCCTGGAGGGTGATCTCCCCTGGAGGGTGATCTCTCCCCTGGAGGGTGATCTTCCCTGGAGGGTGATCTCCCCTGGAGGGTGATCTCCCCTGGAGGGTGATCTCTCCCTGGAAGATGATCTCTCCCTGGAGGGTGATCTCCCCTGGAGGGTGATCTCTCCCCTGGAGGGTGATCTCTCCCTGGAGGATGATCTCTCCCCTGGAGGGTGATCTCCCCCTGGAGGGTGATCTCTCCCTGGAGGGTGATCTCCCCTGGAGGGTGATCTCTCCCCTGGAGGGTGATCTCCCCTGGAGGGTGATCTTCCCCTGGAGGGTGATCTCCCCTGGAGGGTGATCTCTCCCTGGAGGGTGATCTCCCCTGGAGGGTGATCTCTCCCGCTGGAGGGTGATCTCCCCCTGGAGGGTGATCTCTCCCTGGAGGGTGATCTCCCCTGGAGGGTGATCTCTCCCTGGAGGGTGATCTCCCCTGGAGGGTGATCTCTCCCTGGAGGGTGATCTCCCCTGGAGGGCGATCTCCCCCTGGAGGGTGATCTCTCCTGGAGGGTGATCTCTCCCTGGAGGGTGATCTCCCCTGGAGGGTGATCTCCCCCTGGAGGGTGATCTCTCCCTGGAGGGTGATCTCCCCTGGAGGGTGATCTCTCCCTGGAGGGTGATCTCTCCCCTGGAGGGTGATCTCCCCTGGAGGGTGATCTCTCCCTGGAGGGTGATGTCCCCTGGAGGGTGATCTCCCCCTGGAGGGTGATCTCCCCTGGAGGGTGATCTCTCCCCTGGAGGGTGATCTCCCCTGGAGGATGATCTCTCCCTGGAGGGTGATCTCCCCTGGAGGGTGATCTCTCCCTGGAGGGTGATCTCTCCCTGGAGGATGATCTCTCCCTGGAGGGTGATCTCCCCTGGAGGGTGATCTCTCCCTGGAGGATGATCTCTCCCCTGGAGGGTGATCTCCCCCTGGAGGGTGATCTCTCCCCTGGAGGGTGATCTCTCCCTGGAGGATGATCTCTCCCCTGGAGGGTGATCTCCCCTGGAGGGTGATCTCCCCTGGAGGGTGATCTCTCCCCTGGAGGGTGATCTTCCCTGGAGGGTGATCTCCCCTGGAGGGTGATCTCCCCTGGAGGGTGATCTCTCCCTGGAGGGTGATCTTCCCTGGAGGGTGATCTCTCCCTGGAGGGTGATCTCCCCTGGAGGGTGATCTCTCCCCTGGAGGGTGATCTCCCCTGGAGGGTGATCTTCCCTGGAGGGTGATCTCCCCTGGAGGGTGATCTCTCCCCTGGAGGGTGATCTCCCCTGGAGGGTGATCTCCCCTGGAGGGAGGGTGATCTCCCCTGGAGGGAGGGTGATCTCTCCCCTGGAGGGTGATCTCCCCTGGAGGGAGGGTGATCTCCCCTGGAGGGAGGGTGATCTCCCCTGGAGGGAGGGTGATCTCTCCCCTGGAGGGTGATCTCCCCTGGAGGGTGATCTCCCCTGGAGGGAGGGTGATCTCCCCTGGAGGGTGATCTCCCCTGGAGGGAGGGTGATCTCCCCTGGAGGGTGATCTCTCCCCTGGAGGGTGTTCTCCCCTGGAGGGTGATCTCTCCCCTGGAGGGTGTTCTCCCCTGGAGGGTGATCTCTCCCCTGGAGGGTGATCTCCCCTGGAGGGTGATCTCCCCTGGAGGGAGGGTGATCTCCCCTGGAGGGTGATCTCTCCCCTGGAGGGTGTTCTCCCCTGGAGGGTGATCTCTCCCCTGGAGGGTGATCTCCCCTGGAGGGTGATCTCTCCCGCTGGAGGGTGATCTCCCCCTGGAGGGAGGGTGATCTCCCCTGGAGGGAGGGTGATCTCCCCTGGAGGGAGGGTGATCTCCCCTGGAGGGTGATCTCTCCCCTGGAGGGTGTTCTCCCCTGGAGGGTGATCTCTCCCCTGGAGGGTGTTCTCCCCTGGAGGGTGATCTCTCCCCTGGAGGGTGATCTCCCCTGGAGGGTGATCTCCCCTGGAGGGAGGGTGATCTCCCCTGGAGGGTGATCTCTCCCCTGGAGGGTGTTCTCCCCTGGAGGGTGATCTCTCCCCTGGAGGGTGATCTCCCCTGGAGGGTGATCTCTCCCGCTGGAGGGTGATCTCCCCCTGGAGGGAGGGTGATCTCCCCTGGAGGGAGGGTGATCTCCCCTGGAGGGCTGCCCTCTAGCTGCTTGTGACTGGCCTGTACTCTCAGGTTCAGGCTGGTAGAGACATTGGAAAGGTGCCGAAATGCTGCATGTTCTCTCATGAAAGATAAACCTAAAACATGAAATATAAAGGGCTGAGTTAGAAGGTGTAGGAGGGTTGTCTACGGTCCTTGAGACTGGTTCTTAGAGAAGCAGGGTATTGAACGCTACAGGCGGGCCCGGCGCCGTCGCCTGAATGACCCCCAGCTCTGGGTTGTGCAGAGCAGCAGAGAGGGCGCTCCTGTGGCCTAAAAGGCTGAGACCCTGCGGCGCGTCCCCAGACGCGTGTAATTTAGAGTACGTGTCCGCAGCTGTGAGGGCTCCCATCGGGGAGCAGCGGCCCCCCAGGTTCACTGCCTCCATCTGGAGCTTGTTTAATATATTACATACATGCAGTACCAAGCTCTCAAGCACCCAAGGAACAAGTACAAGCTGTAGAAACACAATAGATCAATGGATGGATGGATGCGTGAACGGATGCTTGTGTAGACTTCCCCTCATTCTACTCTTGTTCATACAAGGGCGGGAAGTTTACAACTTTCTACCCTGAGGGCGGGGCTCCGTGATTGACAGCAGCGTCGGCCATTGCGCAGCCGGAGAAGAATTGATCAAGGCGTGCGTGAGCTCGCGGGCACAGAAAAACAAATAAACGGCAGATGTCTCGTAGCCGCGCCCTCGTCGCGTGCTGTTACACGGCGAACCAATCCACAACCATTGAAGCGAGTGGGCCTGTCAAAGGCGCAGCCAATAGAAACACGAGATGAACGCTCGTGCCGGCTTCCGTAGCGGGGTCTCTGCGTATCCTAAAGTGAAGAAGAGATCGTCATGGACATAGATGAAAGACGTGCTTCCACCGCCTGGATGGGGGCTGCGGTCCACTTCTCGCGAATCTCGCGGCCATCTTGTAAAGGAACATATGGTTGTTGTGTTTGAAAGAACAAACAGACCGAAGGTAAGAATGGTAAAGTAATGTAAAACAAATGTTTGTAAGTCAGTAGGAACTCGCGCATATTTATTTTATGTAGAATTTATGCAGAACTTGGGATGAACTGTTCAATTTGTAAATGTTTACAAATACTTTGTTCAAACATTACAAAAGCACGTAACCCGAAGTTTAAAACGTGCTTTACCAGAAGCGCGACTTGCATTGGTATGTGGTATTTCATGTAACGGCAGCGCTCCTTCACTGGGCGCACGGCCGTAGGTAGCGCTGCTTCCGGTGTCTCGCGAGGCCGCGCGCCTTGTCCGCCCTCTCTCTCTACGCGGAGGGGGAGGGGCCATGCCCACAAGATGGCGGCAGCCTGAGCCCTGTAGCGGGAGGCGGAGCGAGCCCGGCTGTCCGGCGATGTCAAGCCCAGAGCCTGCACTCAGAGCGCCGAGACATGGGGGTTCACGGCCCGATGGGCCCCAGCCAAGGCTGACGGGACCCTAGATCCGGTGGTTCGACCACCCGGCGGCCTCCAGGCCCGGCAGGGGGAGCCGAGCCCAGCAGCGCGCCAGGCAGCAGAGCCGGGGCGGGGAGCAGCCAGCCCCCGAGGGGCCTCGTGCCGGGGCGGGAGGGCAGTGCGGCCCTGGGCAGTGGGCGGGGGAGGGGCAGTGAGTCTCTGGCAGGGGCAGTAGAGACACCCAGTGGGGTAGGTAGATCTCTGGGAGGGGCAGTGGGGGGCAGTATAAGACACCCAGTGGGGGCAGTGAGTCTCTGGGAGGGGCAGTAGGGGGTGAAGGGCAGTAGAGACACGGAGTGGGGTAGGTAGATCTCTGGGAGGGGCAGAGTAAGACACCCAGTGGGGGCAGTGAGTCTCTGGCAGGGGCAGTAGGGGGTGAAGGGCAGTAGAGACACGGAGTGGGGTAGGTAGATCTCTGGGAGGGGCAGAGTAAGACACCCAGTGGGGGCAGTGAGTCTCTGGCAGGGGCAGTAGAGACACGGAGTGGGGTAGGTAGATCTCTGGGAGGGGCAGAATAAGACACCCAGTGGGGGCAGTGAGTCTCTGGGAGGGGCAGTAGTGGGGGGCGTATAGGCACTCAGGGGGTCAGATAGTCCTGGGAGGGTAGGCAGAGGAGAAGGGGTAGTATAGACACTGAGTGGGGTCTGAGTTACTGGGAGGGGGCAGTAGGGGAAAGTATAGACACCAAGTGAGATTAGTGAACCCTAGGAGGGTTAGTAGAGGGAAAGGGTCAGTGAGTCTCTGGGAAGGGCAGTAAAGGGGAAGGGGCAGTATAGACAGTGAGTGGCGTCATTACGTCTCTGGGGGAGGCCGTTCAAGAAGTGCTAAGAGTAAGGAGCTAGAATATGTACTAGATAAGGGGCATAATCTACAGGGGTTTCTCTTTGGGGGATACTCTAGCTATTGGCAAGTGACGGGTTTGAAGGAGGTTATTTGAGCCCGACCCTGTTTTTTTTTTTTACAAACCAAAACCAGACTCTTCTGTGGGTTGGGTGGAGACGTTCTGGATTGTGTAGATGGTAACCGTGTTTGCTTTTCTTGTTTTAGCCAATAGGCATTTGACTTGGTAGAGTGCTTGATAGGCCTAAGCTTATAGGGATAAAAGTATATATTGGTCCCTTCTAAGCCCATTATCTTCTCCATCCCTGGTGAAACCGCCATAACTTCAGAAAGCGAGTGCTTGCCACACAAGTCACAAGAGTGTGTGGCCATGATTGGGAATACAGCGTGCAAGTGCTGAACACCCACCTGGCACAGCCATGGTAAATGCTTGTTCCCTGCAGGAGGGGCAGTAACGACCTGGAAGATGACTCACCTCTTGCTAAGAGTGGAGACTGGTTGAACTTTGGACCTAGGACTAGCACCATCTCGAAATTTTGTGAGCCACGGTAGGCATTGTGCTTGTCCTTCAGACTGCTCTTAGTACTGGTGGACTAATTGGTACTGGCTGAGTCCATTTACCCCTTGTTGCCAAGGAAGTCCTGTTTTGTCCTTGGCACTATAAGGCCACGGTCACCTCAAGGTCTGGCCAAAAAAAGATATTCTGAATAGGTTTAATGATATCCCTTCAATAAGTGAATTTACGGGTACCCACAAGAGGGGGTTTTCAAGTCTCTCCGAGAGTGGATTTACTGGTTCCTCCAAGACTGGATTGGTCTTCTGTAGCCTGGAGTACACTGGTAGCTGAGCAGAGCCCAGCATGGATGAGGAAGAAACAACGGAAATGGGCTTTTTTACAGAGGGTGAGCTGGGGATGGAATCTTTTATCCATCGAATTGACTCTACTGAGGTGATTTACCAACCCCGCCGTAAGCGGGCAAAGCTAATTGGCAAGTATTTGATGGGAGACTTGCTGGGAGAAGGTTCTTATGGCAAAGTGAAGGAGATGCTGGACTCTGAAACACTTTGCCGAAGGGCTGTGAAAATCCTCAAGAAGAAGAAGCTACGTAGGATCCCGAATGGAGAAGCAAATGTAAAAAAGTGAGTTTTTTTAAGTCGGAAAATCATGCTTGATATTTGTGTGATGACATAAGGTGGTGAGAAAAATTGTGTTCATACAAAATAGTTTTTTTTTAATCAATCCACATTTAAGTGCACATTTAATGGAATATAAGTGCAGATTTTAAATCTAGTGTCGATAAATGAGTTAATGGTAGTTTTTTTAGTCTGTTAAAAGAATCTCAAGCCTGTTCAAGGTTTAGTTAAAATAAGGATAAATATTTGAGAAAGGATGCTGCTGCCAAATGATTCTTACAGGTGACAAGGTTGCAAGATAAATAGAATACGTTATGTTGGTGCCACAACTTTTCCAGTGTCTCAGAATGATGTGCCTTTCTACAAAACTTTTTGGTCATTGTACTTGTTGCCAAGATTAAACTGCTTCGAGTAGGTGTTCATGGTAAGGTATGTTGAGGAAGTGGGAATAACAACACCTCTTTCATTGTAGAAGCTCCAGAACCAGGTCATTATGAAGATTGTACCTCCCACTATTAAACTGACTTGAATGTATTAAATTACTTCAAGTAGGTAGTTGTCTACATGTTATTAGTAGGTTTCAGAAAATTTGAGAAGAAAGGTACCTAGTGCTGTAACTTCCTGTGTGTTGCAAACTATACATGTTGTTGGAGGTCCTTGAAGAGCGCTGACCACTTTTCAGCCTCACAATCTGTGTTTGTCTGAAGATCTGAGGATTGTGTCAGGGTTAGATGGATATAATAATCCCACTCAAAAAAGTGTCAATTTCTTCCCTGTTCCCTTCTTCAGCATTAACTAATATGTTGCTTACTCTTTACGAAAACATTTCCATTCCTCCATGAAGGACCTTTTTGATGTCCCTCTGTATACTTTGCTTATTATAATTGGAAGGGGGTTGAAATCTAAATTTCTCCTATCGGTACCAGCTGAGATGTAAGCGTTACTCTATCCAATGATGATAAATCAGTTCTGCAATTCGGAGAGCTCTTCCTTTCCTGCTCGCTCATTATAACACCAGCTTTCAGAGTGGCAATAGGGGCAAGCAGAAACGTGTTGTTAATCACTCCCTTTCACTCAACTTTCTTTGTCTCCCAGTATCTCTGCCTTGTCACCTTCCATGGTCGTTTAGCTTCTTTTTGAAGTACCTCAAAGGTTCATGAGGTAAGAGAACAGATAGGGGAGCAAAGGGTAACTCGCAGGGATGGCAGCTAGATTTAAACAAGTTATTTTATGTGTGCAGTTCTTACTATTGTTTATTTTAACCCCAGCACTAAGATTCTTGAAAATGCAGTGCTTTAGTGGTGAGACATTGTGCTGTTTGTTCCCCATCACGGAGTACGTGTTGCCTTATGCCCAAGGGTTGCATCAGGAAGCTCAGCCCAGCAAGTTTATAAAAACTTTGAAGCTGTGAGGTATAGTCCTGTCTGTTTCTTGTTATTCGCCACATGAGCTGTATCCCTCAGTAGGGACAGCCAGTGTGTTCTTAGGGCTTCAGAGTCGCAAGTAAAATAAATTGGTGGACACGTCTTCTGATTTGTGGCATGTAGCACCCTGCTTTTTGGCCCTTTTTATCTGCAGCTCTGTTAATGATGGGGAATGCCCTGGTTTCTGAAGAGGAAGGAGGATGTTGGGGAGAGTGGGGTGTCTCTTGGTCTCCAGAGTCTGGCTTACATTTTCTTCTGTGCAATGACAAAGGGATTTTTTTTCCTGGTGTACTGGTCAGCTGCCTCTTCACTACCAGCAGTTAGTGGTTCCCATGCATATCCAGAGCCATGACTCGTGCATACCCCAGTAATGCACCATTTTAAGATAAGTACCTGGATTTCACAATATCACTGTTTCAGTCCCCCAAGCCCCCCCTTTTTTTTTTTTTTTTTTAAATATCTACTGTTGTTAAGATCCATGTTCTTACTTTTCAGCATACTTTTTTGCTATTTTTTTTACCTTCATACTTCCATTCTCCAACCCGGTTTGTATTTATGTTTAACATTTCCACCTGTATTTATCCATATTTATTTTTTAACTATTTTATTGGTATGTATACATATTTAGTTTACCTTTGGAGAATAAATGGAGTTCTAAAATGGTATATTTTCACATGTATTTAGCTGATAAACATGCACTCTGTCAATTGCATTTTAGCAAATTAAGCAGCCAGATACAACAAAACATACACCAATATGTAAATAATAGCATTATTCATGTGTTAACATGCTTGTATTTAAGGGAATCTCATCCTGTTTTTAAGTCTCCATGGTGTCTATCTGCTTAGCAGTTGGTCTGGAAACCCTTGGTCTGGAATTCATGAAGGACAACAAGGAGAGTCAATTACAAGAAGCCTAATTTTCTGTATTTTTCAGTTTTTAAAAATAAATACAGACAGGAAATTGTTTTCTGTGTGTATTTATTTGTAAAAACTGGAAGGCTTACTCGTGACCTATCTGGAGCAGAACCAGCTACTCAACACCTCCCAATCTGGCTTGCGTAGCAATCGCAGCACCAAGCTCGCCCAATCGCAGCCACTGTCGACATCCCTACCCTCCTCCACCTAGGAGAAATAGCTGCCCTGATCCTCCTCAACCTCTCTGCAGCTGTTCAGTACTGTATCGCACCATAGGCTGATCAAAAGACTCCACCACATCAGCATCCAAAGGGACACACTTAGATGGATCACCTCCTTCCTCACCAGAAGAACCCAGGTAATTTATCTACCTCCTTTTCACCTCCAAACCAACAATTGATCTGCAGGGTCCCACAATGATCATCCCTCAGCCCCACACTTTTTAAGACATATATGACCCTGTCAGTCAACATCGTCCGATCCCACGGCCTCAATCAACATAATCTCGGATGCAGAGAACACCTAACTCATTCCCTCACTCACTGACAAACTCACCACTACCAAGCCCAACTTCCACAGATTCATGACCAGCAGCTCTGACTGGTTGGGGGAAAAAAAGCTGCCTTCAGCTAAACACATACAAGACTGAAGTTCTGTTCTTTGGCAAGGGCAGCAACACATGGAACGACTCATGGTGGCCTTCGGAACTAGGACCCATACCCATTCCCTCCAAACATGCCTGAAACCTCAGAATCATCATTGACCAGAGGCTCCTCCCTCTGCCTCTTCACTCTGCTCATGCTACGTGATATCTTCAAGTAGCTAAACTACCCCCACACATGAGGCACACTGTGACACAGGCTTTCATCACCGGTCTGCTAGACTATGGCAACACCCTCCACATAGGAATCGCCTTAGGAGCCCATGCAAACTGTCTTCGGGCCTGCTTGTTGCAGTCTGAGTGAAAAGGTGCATGCACCCTTTCACTGCTGGTCACTGTAAGTGACTCCTGCGTTAGGCCCTTTCAGCCCAAAGGGCAGGGTGCAGTCCCCGCTCTTGCCCCTACACACTCCAGTTCCAATTCTCTGGACTTCGTAAGTGCTGGAATTCCATTTTAGCTATGTACTGGCCACTAGTCGATACCTCTGGTCCATCTACATAATGGTCACTCCAAACCTGGGCATGCTTGGTATCAAACATGTCAGAATCGTACTCTAATACTAGTTTCAGTATTGGTGGCATGATTCCATGTACTCTTTGGGGGAGAAGGTGGGGGTCCTTAGACCATCCCCACAGTTCTGCTTCTTCCAGGGTCTGCAGGCGGCCCTACAGACATGATTTTCCCTTCCCGCTACTTGACCAGCTCAACGAGGGGAAGGCAGACCAAAGGATTTCCTATAGGAGAGGGGTGCAACCTCCTCTCCTTTGGAAATAGGTGTTACTGGGCTGGGGAGAGGTAGCCTCCCCGTGCTGCCGGACTACTTTGGAAGGCACATTTAGTGTCCTCCTTGCATAATTCGGTATGCACCAGTCATGGGCCCACTGGTTACTGCTCTGGTGCGAAGCACACAAAGGAAAGGGAAGTGTCCAGCTCCACCCCAGGGTGTTCCCCAGAGCTACACCAGGTGGCCACTTGCGTCTGCTATCTTGGAACCAAGATGGGCAGAGTCCTCTGTGAGCATCTGGCTGGGTAAGCCAGGTAGCTGACACCGGTGACCCCTCCTGATAGGTGGTCACCCCAGAGAGTGACCAAACCCCCTTTTTGGGCTATTTGGGGACTCCCTTGGGGGTGGGCCTCAGATTTGTCACACAAGACTCCACCAGGAACTCTCTGCAAAGACCTCTTCAGCCTCTGGCCTCTGGAACCACTGCTAGGCTACACAGGAACCAAACAAGACTGCACCACCTGAGAAGACTTCTCCTTGAAAACTTGTTTCTGTGGCTCCTGTCAGCATTATTCAACATTTCCACAACTGAGCATCCTCTGGGGTCGGCAAGACTTAAGTTGCACCAAGAAGGAACCTCCCTTGCAGTGCAGGAGTCACTCCCCTGCATCCGCAGGCACCTAAGACAACAATGTCCGGCTGGTGGGATTGTCTTTCCTCCCGATCTGCGAAGATTCTTCAACACATGTGGTGGTTCTGAGTGATCCCCTGGGTCCTCTCTGCCTTCTGTCAAAAGTGGAAGACGGTGAGCCTCTGCCACTGGGACAGAACCCCTGCAGACCGAGACTGTTGCACCAACCAGGGCTTATTGACTCCTGCTTCAAGGGATCTTCAGGTTCCAAGTAGCCCCGGCCCCCAGCACTCTACCTTCTCTCTGCTGCTCCTCTTCTGGTGTGCTGACTGGGCCTTACTATGACTTTACTGTGCCTGCTGTCAGTGGGTCACTTGTGGGGACTCCGACTGCTTCTGAGGGCTCTCCTGTCTTCTGAGAGTCAGCCAGAAATCTCCTCCAAGGGTCGAGTCTCCAGAACCTTGCTGGTCCTCCACAGCTCTGCAGAAATTTTCCTGTGCTTGTTGGGGGGGGTCCTCCTTACCACTTACCCATCTGAACTCTGGTGACCGTCCGGGGACAGCTCGTAGGTGACTTCAGGGACTCCTCTGCAGCTCCTGGATCTCACAGTTGTACTTGATCCATCACAGTCGATCGAGATCTTGGCTACAGAAGGGTGGACATTGGCTCCCACCCCTACCCTCCTGCATAAACTGGAATCTGTCCCCTTCTTTTGCAGGTCCTATTCACCTGGAATCCACCCTTGGGTTCCACTGGTCTGGCCCTGCTTCTGCTTTCTCCAACTGTGACGTCTCCATTTAGGCCTATGGGCGAACCGGATAACTTATCTCTCTTCACCTGGCTGCTGGGGATCTTTTAGATGCTTACCTTTTGGGGTTCTACTCTCCCCCAGGCCTTGCATAACCACTCCATACACTCCAGTGGGGGACACCTGTTCACATTCCATTGTTTTAGTATATGGTTTAGCTCCCCGTAGAGGGCCCTTGCTAATTTATGCTTTTCCTGAGTACTTACCTGTATGTATCTTGTGTATACTTACCTTCAGAGGGAGCTATACCAATGGTAGTCTAGTTTGGTGTGTCTATAATAAAGTACCTTTTTGTTTTTGCAACACTGTGTGGTTCCTTTCACGTGTGATAAGTTACTGTGTGACTACTGTGGTATTGCAAGTGCTTCTTTGGCTACTCACCACATCGGCCACTAGAGAGCCCTGACTGTTTAGACACTGTAATGCTATCTAATAAGGGTTGCCTGGACTCAGTATAAGGTGTAACATCCTAGGGGCCCGCTTCCCACACCTAGTAGTGAGTTCACTGTTCTCTGGGACTCGATAGGTGAATTTCGTTGGAGGTGCAGTGCAAGTGGCTGACATGTTACTTTATAGCTGGCAAGGTATATGAAGTATCATCTTCACCGCAGGCCTGTGTGTTTTTTTTTTTTTTTTTTTTTTTTTTTTTTTTAAAGGTGGCATTATTTTGTGTGTATTCTGGGAGGTTGTTTTTCATGTCAGTTACTCTCAGCCTCCATGTGCCAGCACTTAATTTTGTTTTCTAAATGTTAGAACCTGCTTATGGTGTCACACGAGAATGAACTAGTTGGCAAGTATGAATGCCAGGAAGCTCCTGTACCTTGAGGCTATTCTGCAACAGCAAATTTATTTCTACAACTTGCATATTCTGCGTGAAATACACAATGTGCAGGAGGTGGACACTTGTGGCAAACCTGTCATAAAATTTCAGTTCATTGCCTTTTAGAGTGCAGAGTTACCATGTTTGCTTCTGCAATCCTGCACATATGAGGGGCTTTCAGTCTTACACAAACAGCCCTGAACAAGCTAGATTCTCAAAGGTACAGCAATTTAATCTTTTTTTTTTTTTTATAAGTTAGCAGTGAATTCTTTATCTGCAGCTCTGTGGCTGCTTGTGGATAATGACCTGGCTATCAGTCCTTACTTTTTATTCAAGAGCAGTTGGGATGAAGGGACCTGTACCTTGAACTAGAATGGTGCAAGTAAACGTACAAGCTCCAGAATGCAACATGCTGTTGGCCAGGGCACTGTGACTGGCTGAAGGTGCTGATGTGTGTGGGTGCATACGGGTACCCATGTCATTTATGACATACTCTTCAGTGGGGTCGGACAGGGCGATTGAAGCTTTCTTTCTAGATGGTGCTTGGTTGTTGCACCATCAAATGTGTTATGGATCCAGTTTCACTTTAGTACTCGGATTATACTTCTCAAGAATATCTTTAAGTGGGCTCGTCCATCCTTTCCAGGACAGCAGATGCGCAAACCTTGCTTTTGCCAGTATGAGCACTTGGACGACACTAGCAGTTTGTCGTTTGCTCCCACTTCAGTCAGGCTTGGTACCATCTTAAAAACCAAACCTTGAAATGCATCCCTTAATTAGCAGTTGTCAGGTTCATTCATTGAAATCAGCCACACTCATGGTCAGGGAAATATGTAACTCCCATCACTTCTAAGTGGTGCCCTGAAGGAGTCTTCCTCTCCAAGCTCAGGTAACTGCGGGTTGTTCTTTTGTCTGAGGACTAACTGCACCCCTTGAGCTCCTGTCATGCACACTTCAGTGACTCTTATGCAAGCAAATCAGGACTAACTTAAGTTGCTTTTTAAAGAGGCGTGACTTGTGATCGCAAGCCCCTTTCAAGCCCCAGCTCCATGTGGAAGAGACTCAACTGCCTTACTTCATTCTTAGTTCATCTTCTGTCTGCTCTTGCCACAACCAGTTCCAGCTGGTCTCTGAAAGTGATGTTGGGGTGAGTTCCGCCACAGCAGTATCTTTCTGTTGTATCTCTGCATAGTCGTGGAGCTGTCTGTACGAATGTGATGGGCTGAGGCTACAGCCTCCTGCGCAGTGAATTGCTTCCTTTCTTGGCTGTGAGCGTTCACTTCACCCTGTCCCCCCCCTCCAGTACACTCCTTGTCTAGCTGGACCCAGACCTGGTTTTGATACAAGAATGGTAGTTTTGCATTCATCGCTATAAATCCCATAATTACTTAGTGGGTTATTTTTCTAGCAGGCATGGTCTGATTTGCAGGCTCTGAACCTGTGCTCTGATTGCTGATTCTTCTAATGTTTAAAGACTGCGCAGCCTTTGCTTTTACCAACCCATCCTAGTTATATCTGGCAAGATCATTCACTCCATCCACCTCTGAAGTATGTTAGAGATTTCTGGACTCTGCTTTATGCAGAGTTTTCCTAATCAAATATTTGCGTGGCAGTCAATCGGTCAGCTTCCTCTGTTGGTTTAGTTTCCCCCTATGAAGTGGGGCCAACTCTGAGGTCACTGACCAAGCTGCTTTGATTGGATGTGGGTACATTGTTGGCCTTCAGCTTTACCTGTCGTCACTTAGAATGGTGGGTCTGAGCACGAGCGTGCAGTGCTATCTGTGCCAACCTCAGATTGGTGTTACTAACAGATCTTTACTAGAATAAAAGTAACTCTGGCTAGATCTGGGAAGTGAGAACTGTTAAGCCCATAAAGTCCCACTTTTCCGTGTTTTGTGGCTAGAACTATTGGCATTGCCACATGCTTTTAACAGTGCACCTGTATTGGAGAAGCTGGCGCGGCCGTGCTGCAAATGTTGAAACCTTTGTCTTTCATACTGTCGAGATGGCCACCAAGTTGTGTCGGATAACATGATGGCCCACATTGGGGCACAATGGAGGAGGAGCGGCAACAAAAAACAATCACCCGGAGGCAGCTGTGAGCAGAGAAGGACAGACAAGAATTAGAAGGGGTGTGTGTATTGAGAAGGAACCACAAGCATTTGCAATGCAGTAGGTCTCACATTTGTGAGGGTTAGAGCTATTGGCGTTGTAAATGACAGCCTTTTACCTATATGTTTTGGTTCAGAGTGTAGTGGAGGTTTGCTAGGTGCCACAGCATCCCTCCGAGGCCTGTCGCTGCAGGAGAGAGCACACAACAAGGCTGCCATCTTGGGAATGGCTACGATATTACACACAGGAGTCCAGAGGGTGATGGGGAAGCGTTCTGCACCTGTGACAGCGACTGGGGGGTATAGAGGTGGAGCCTCTTAAAACAGGAAGCTGTGCTATGCGGGCAAATTATTATTTTTTTTTTTAATTTAAATAGGAAGTGAAGGGTCGCAGTAGCTGTGAGGGGACTGTCAAAGCCATGACGCCAGTGAATTCTGAGAGGAGGAACTGATGGAGTTAGCCACACTTCTGTGCCCTATGATACGCTGCTCCTCTCGCTGTGGCGCCCTTGTGTTAGCTTCTGGGTTAGGAAAATGGCTGCCTCTACTAACTTAACTCTATTTGAAGAGGCCCAATATACATCCAAAGTCTAGATGGTTTTTGCTATCCAGCTTGAGGCCGTGAAGTGTTTGGGCTTGGAGCCATGACTCCTTTTCCACCATTTTGGAGACCACACCTTTTGCCGCCTTCTTGCCTAGAACTAACTTATGTGCTTGGTTGGTGGCCCTCCGGAGGTTATCAAGAGCATGTGCTATTAGCTAGTGTTAAGCTCTACTCCAGTCAGTTGGTAATGCACCCGCTGCAGAGGTCTTGACAACGTTAATGTCACAGACTACAATCCTGACATAGCTTTTTTTTTACCTCTTCATCTCTGCAAGGTCGATGCAAATGAATTATAGCGATTTAAGAATAGCACCTGCTTTGCAGCGCTATTAAATGACAGAACCTGTATTACCAAGAGTTATATTAAAAAATTAGTAATTGCCAGACTACCTCAACATGCACCAGAGAAAGAACCCTAGGGAGCGGATGTGGCGTAGGGGCCAGAGCTGCCAACTTTGGAGCTGGGGAACATGGTTCGAGTATCGGTGATGGCTCAACATCTCGTGATTCTGGGCAAATCACTTAATACCCCCTTGCTACCAAACATGAATGTGTTCTTGTGTAAGGTAACCAGTGCTCATGTAAAGCGCTGAAATACCTTTGTATCGAGTTTGCTGTATGTAAAACTGCAAAAGGAGAGTGAAGGGGGGGGACCAATTTTTTCCCTCACCAATAAAATGGACTTTCCATTAGATTTTTCTCCATGTTCAATTCTAGAACTGCTGAAATAATCTTCACGGCTTTTTTGGCTTTGCACCTTTTCTGCCATTTGGTGCCTTTTGTTGCTTTCGTGAACATTCGTTCAGCTGTTTCTAGTGAGGTATATATTACAAATTGTTCAGTCTTGTAGGTTGTGCATGAACAGCCTCACAGTTGTATTATTACAACATGATGATGGCTAAACTTCAAGGAGGAGTATTTGTGTGGCGTCGGGTGGTTGTAGATGACGAAGAAAGAGATGAAGGGCACAGTGGACTGCAGGCACTTGGAGTCCTAACATCAAGTGCTCTGTATAACCATCTCAGTTATAAGATTCCTTGAAAAGTTTTTGTTTTAGCCGTTTCCTGAAAAATAAGCATTTAGGCTCTGCCCTATTGTCTGGATGAAAAGCATTCCAGGGTCTGGCTTCCTGTGCAGCTAGCTGTATACTGCTGTCATCTAAAGTCTTCTAGATCACCCTTGCGTTTAGGGTGTAGATCTGAACTGATGAAAGCATCAGTGACAGAGTTACGGTCTCCCACAGCACTCTCTGCACCAGACTCTGACACAGAAATCTCCAAAAGAGCTCTGGAATTGATCCACTCCTTCCTCTCCTCGAGGATGCAGAAGGTCTGACTCCCACCCTACACTTCCATATCCACAGGAGTCAACTGTGGATTCCCCCAAGGATCCTCACTGAGTCCCACACTGTTCAACATATACATGGCCCCTCTTGCTGCCATCGTTAGAAGCCACGCTATGAACATCGTGTCCTATGCCGATGACACACAATTCATCATTTTCCCCTCACCAAAGACCCTGACACGGACATCCCTCTTCCCCCTGCCTCCCTCCCGCACCGACTGAGCACGCCCACAACCTAGCAATCGTCCTCAATGCCTCCCTATCCATGCCCTGCCAGGTAAACTCCGTCTCCTCCTGTAGGAGGCTGGACTGGCTTGTAGTGAGTACCAAGGGGTACTTACACCTTGCACCAGGCCCAGGTATCCCTTATTAGTGTAGAGGGGTGTCTAGCAGCTTAGGCTGATAGAAAAGGTAGCTTAGCAGAGCAGCTTAGGCTGAACTAGGAGACGAGTGAAGCTCCTACAGTACCACTGGTGTCATATGCACAATATCGTAAGAAAACACAATACACAGATATACTTAAAATAAAGGTACTTTATTTTTATGACAATATGCCAAAAGTATCTCAGTGAGTACCCTCAGTATGAGGATAGCAAATATACACAAGATATATGTACACAATACCAAAATATGCAGTAATAGCAATAGAAAACAGTGCAAACAATGTATAGTCAAAATAGAATGCAGTGGGGGCACATAGGGATAGGGGCAACACAAACCATATACTCTAGAAGTGGAATGCGAACCACGAATGGACCCCAAACCGAGGTGACCTTGTAGAGGGTAGCTGGGACTGTAAGAAAACAGTGAGGGTTAGAAAAATAGCCCACCCCAAGACCCTGAAAAGTGGGTGCAAAGTGCACCTAAGTTCCCCAAAGAGCACAGAAGTCATGATAGGGGAATTCTGCAGGAAAGACCAACACCAGCAATGCAACAACGATGGATTTCCAGACGAGAGTACCTGTGGAACAAGGGGAACAAGTCCAAAAGTCACGATCAAGTCGAGAGTGGGCAGATGCCCAGGAAATGCCAGCTGTGGATGCAAAGAAGCTGCCACCGGATGGTAGAAGCTGAGGATTCTGCACGAACGACAAGGGCTAGAAACTTCCCCTTTGGAGGATGGATGTCCCACGTCGTGAAGAGTCGTACAGAAGTGTTTTCCCGCGGAAAGACCGCAAACAAGCCTTGCTAGCTGCAAGGGTCGCGGTTAGGGTTTTTGGATGCTGCTGTGGCCCAGGAGGGACCAGGATGTCGCCAATTGCGTGAGGAGACAGAGGGGGCGCCCAGCAAGTGAAGGAGCCCATTCAGAAGCAAGCAGCACCTGCAGAAGTGCCGGAACAGGCACTACGAAGTGGAGTGAATCGGTGCTCACCCGAAGTTGCACAACAGTCCCACGCCGCCGGAGGACAACTCAGGAGGTCGTGCAATGCAGGTTATAGTGCCGGGGACCCAGGCTTGGCTGTGCACGAAGGAAATCCTGGAAGAGTGCACAGGAGCCAGAGCAGCTGCAAATCACGCAGTACCCAGCAATGCAGTCTAGCGTGGGGAGGCAAGGACTTACCTCCACCAAACTTGGACTGAAGAGTCACTGGACTGTGGGAGTCACTTGGACAGAGTTGCTGAGTTCAAGGGACCTCGCTCGTCGTGCTGAGAGGAGACCCAGAGGTCCGGTGATGCAGTTCTTTGGTGCCTGCAGTTGCTGGGGGAAGATTCCGTCGACCCACGGGAGATTTCTTCGGAGCTTCTAGTGCAGAGAGGAGGCAGACTACCCCCACAGCATGCACCACCAGGAAAACAGTCGAGAAGGCGGCAGGATCAGCGTTACAGAGTTGCAGTAGTCGTCTTTGCTACTTTGTTGCAGTTTTGCAGGCTTCCAGCGCGGTCAGCAGTCGATTCCTTGGCAGAAGGTGAAGAGAGAGATGCAGAGGAAGTCTGATGAGCTCTTGCATTCGTTATCTAAGGAATTCCCCAAAGCAGAGACCCTAAATAGCCAGAAAAGGAGGTTTGGCTACCCAGGAAGGAGGATAGGCTAGCAACAGAGGTAAGAGCCTATCAGAAGGAGTCTCTGACGTCACCTGCTGGCCCTGGCCACTCAGAGCAGTCCAGTGTGCCAGCAGCACCTCTGTTTCCAAGATGGCAGAGGTCTGGAGCACACTGGAGGAGCTCTGGGCACCTCCCAGGGGAGGTGCAGGTCAGGGGAGTGGTCACTCCCCTTTCCTTTGTCCAGTTTCGCGCCAGAGCAGGGCTGAGGGATCCCTGAACCGGTGTAGACTGGCTTATGCAGAGATGGGCACCATCTGTGCCCATCAAAGCATTTCCAGAGGCTGGGGGAGGCTACTCCTCCCCAGCCCTGACACCTTATTCCAAAGGGAGAGGGTGTAACACCCTCTCTCTGAGGAAGTCCTTTGTTCTACCTTCCTGGGCCAAGCCTGGCTGGACCCCAGGAGGGCAGAAACCTGTCTGAGGGGTTGGCAGCAGCAGCAGCTGCAGTGAAACCCTGGGAAAGGCAGTTTGGCAGTACCCGGGTCTGTGCTAGAGACCCGGGGAATCATGGGATTGTCTCCCCAATACCAGGATGGCATTGGTGGGGCAATTCCATCATCTTAGACATGTTACATAGCCATATTCGGAGTTACCATTGTGAAGCTATACATAGGTAAAGACCTATGTATAGTGCACGCGTGTAATGGTGTCCCCGCACTCACAAAGTTCAGGGAATTGGCTCTGAACAATGTGGGGGCACCTTGGCTAGTGCCAGGGTGCCCTCACACTAAGTAACTTTGCACCCAACCTTTACCAGGTAAAGGTTAGACATATAGGTGACTTATAAGTTACTTAAGTGCAGTGTAAAATGGCTGTGAAATAACGTGGACGTTATTTCACTCAGGCTGCAGTGGCAGGCCTGTGTAAGAATTGTCAGAGCTCCCTATGGGTGGCAAAAGAAATGCTGCAGCCCATAGGGATCTCCTGGAACCCCAATACCCTGGGTACCTCAGTACCATATACTAGGGAATTATAAGGGTGTTCCAGTATGCCAATGTAAATTGGTATAATTGGTCACTAGCCTGTTAGTGACAATTTGGAAAGAAATGAGAGAGCATAACCACTGAGGTTCTGATTAGCAGAGCCTCAGTGAGACAGTTAGTCATCACACAGGGAACACATTAAGGGCACACTTATGAGCACTGGGGCCCTGGCTGGCAGGGTCCAGTGACACATACATCTAAAACAACATATATACAGTGAAATATGGGGGTAACATGCCAGGCAAGATGGTACTTTCCTACACCTCCTTCTGCTGGCACACACTCTGCAAACTTCGGAAGATCTTTAGATGGATCCCAGCAGACTGTCGCAGGACAGTCACCCACACCTTGGTCACTAGCAAGCTCGACTACGGCAACGCCTTCTACGCCGTCACTTAGAAACATAAAAAAACGATAACTCTTCCAGAACGCCGCCGCCGCCAAACTCATTCTGGACCTCCCTCGCCAAGAACACATCGCCCAACACCTGGGGACCCGCTACTGGTTGAGAAGCAAATCACCTTCGAGCTACTTAGCCACACGTACAAGGCCATACACAATGCAGGACCAGCCTACCTGAACCACCGCGTCTCCCTCCACACCCCTGCCAGATCCCTCCACTTCGCCCAGATGTCCTTGGCGACCATCCCTTGCATCCACAAAACCACTGCCAGAGGACGATCCTTCACCTACATTGCAGCAAAGAGCTGGAACAACCTCCCCCTGCACCTTAGACAAAGACCGTCAGTCACCATCTTCAGGAAGAACCTCAAGACGTGGCTCCTTGGATGAGGCCCCTCCCCCCTCAGCGCCTTGAGACCCTCATGGGTGAGTAGCCACGCTTTACAGAACGGGATTGATTGGCTGAAGTCCTCAACAGTGCTGCCCCTTCTCAGCATCCCCTCTTGCTTCCCATGAACAGTAGCCACATGTGCAGATCAGTAGGGGCTGCTCATGTGCAGGGTGTGATGATTCTTGGGAGTTTCTCTCACCAGTGGGTTGATTGTAGAGATTCAGGTGAGAAGCCATGTTTGAGGCTTAGTCTGGGCCAGGGATGTCTACATAGGCTTTATAGCATCTGATCCTTGACAGAATTTCGGGCTGTGACTTAGTTTACATTTACATTAAATGTTTCTAAATTGGAATCCTCTATGTAGCTAGTAGCTATCATGAAAACCTGCCATTGATTGGTATCTCGTGCACCACTTTTGCTCAGTCCTAAAAAATGAGCAAGCTGTATACAAGGACTGCGGTCCGAAAGAGTGAGCCCTAAAACGCTATTACCTGTTTTTAGGTACAAGGGGAGTTGTGCATAGTGGGTTTAAGCAGAACCCTTGCCTCTGTTCTTGACTAGTGTGCTAAGGCACCCGGGCCCCACCATGTGACTGGGCATAAATGAAGGTAGAAGACTCCAACGGAATGAGGGAAACCCCAGGGGAATGACCCAATGGCAACACAGGTGAGGTATCCCCAACCTGTGACTCTCACACCCTCTCATTCAGCAGGGCCCCTTTCTCGATGAGTGCATGGTGACCTGGGGTGGTTGTGGGCACGGGGATGTCTGGGTTATGTTAAAGTGTCTTTCAACGTAAGGTACACCCTTAATAGACGGTTGTGGTGAGGAACGTGACAGTTGTGGCTGTCTGCAATGCCAGACAAGTTCAGACGTGACTTCTAGTCTGAACATGGTATGCCAGCTGTGACCCCCTGCCCTGCACCATTACTGCTAGCCTTCCAGGGTTTTGTTTTTGTATGAGCTCCATCCTGGAGTACAATTTTGCCCACCCCTCCATGAACTTTTGCTTTTTATATCAAGGATCTACCTTTGTATCCTTTGGCTGATGTGTTCAATGGTTAAAAAACACCGTGAGGGTTCTCAGGATATATTTTGAAGCACCTCTGTGCCATTCCTAGAGTTGTGAAGCCTCCTTGCACTACTCCTGGGGATTATACAGCTGCTCTGTGCCATGCTTTACTCCTGCAAACAAAACTGCCTTAATACCTAAGTTAAGAACTGTGTTCATCTGTTAATAAAGCAGTTGTAAAACAGGCTTGTGCCCTGCTGAGTCTATGGCTTGTGAATCTTTTTGTCTGCCTTGCTTTAAACCCACTGATTTGTAAAACTATCTAGTGCTCAGCCTTAAACCAGTGGACTGGAAAGCTGCTTTCAACCTGCGGACTATAAAGTTTCTTTCAAGCAGTGGACCAGAAAGCTGGTTCAGCTTGTAAATTAGGTGCTTTTTAAAGGTGCTTTATGCTTTCTGTATTGTAAAGCTGCTTTGGGCTCCACTTCACACCAGTGGGTTTCAAAGCGTCTCTGTATGGAAACCCAGGCATTGGGAATCTGCTGTGCTCTACCTTATTACAGATTTGCTCTGCTCTCTCCCTTAAACCTGTGGGCCTTTAAAGCTGCTCATTGTGCCCTGCTATCAACCTGTGGAGTGTATAGTGGCAGAGTGTATAGTGGCAGAGTGTATAGTGGGTCTCGGAGTATAAGGGATTGTTGCTGTGTCTTCACATTTGGTTCTTGTTAGTGTTGTGGTAGGGAACGAAGCGTTGCTTGGTCTTTGTTCTTGGTGGTATCTTGGTCTGTGCTAGTGGGTTCTCTTTGTATGGAATGCGGCTTTGCCTGCTCTTCGCTCTTGGTTCCTGGTGGTCTCAAGGTGTGGAGTAAAAAGTTGCTTGGTCTTTGTTATGGGTGGTGTGTCTTGGTATGTTTGGCCTGTGCTATAGGTTTCTAGCAGACTCTCTGTAATGAGTGCGGCTTTGCCTGCTCTTCGTTCTTGATTCCTGTTGGTCTGAAGGTGTGGAATGAAGAGTTGCTTGGTTTTTGTTCTTGGTTATTAGTGGGTTGTGTGTGTGTGTGTGTGTGGGGGGGGCAGCTTCACTTGTTCTTCCTCTTGCTTCCTGGCGGTCTCAAGGTATGGAATAAAACATTACTTTGTTGGTTCCTGGTGGTCTAGAGGTGTAGAATGAAGCATTCCTTGGTCCTTGGTCTTGGTGTCCGTTGGTCTTGGTAGGCTTGGTCTGTGCCATTGGTTTCTAGTGAGTTCTCTGTGTAAGGAATGCGGCTTCCCCAGCTCTCAGCTCCTGATAGTCTCAAGGTGTGGAATGAAGAGTTGCTTGGCCGTCTCTCATAGTTCCTGGTGTTCTCTAGTTGTGGAATGAAGCATGGCTTGGGCTTAGCTCTTTGTTCCTGGTGGTCTCGAGGTGTGGAATTGTTTCTTTGTCTTTGCTCTTTGTTTATGGTGGTATCTTAGTGTGGAATGAATTATTGCTTGAGCTTTGCTCTTGGTTCCTGGAGGTGTTTTTTGATCTTTGTTATGGTCCTGTCTAGGTATGCTTGGTCTTCGCTCTTGGTTATTAGTGGGTTCTTTATGTAAGGAGTGCAGCTTTGCCTGCTCTTTACTCTTGTTTTTTTTTTGTGGTCCCTAGGTGTAGAATGAAACTTTGCTTTGTTGGTTCCTAGTCATCTTGAGGTGTGGAATGAAGCATTGCTTGGTCTTTGGTCTTGGTGTTGTCTTGGTATGCTTGGTCTGTGCTCTTGGTTTCTAGTGGGTTGTCTGTGTATGGAGTGCAGCCTTGCCTGTTCTTTCCGGTTCCTTGTGGTCCCTAGGTATGGAATGAAGCATTGCTTTGTCTTTCCTCGTGGTGTAGAAGGGAGAGTTGCTTAGACTTGTATGGTTCCAGGTGTGGAATTAAGTGTTTATTTGCTTATGGTGGTATCTTAGTGTGGAAAGAAGCATTGCTTGGTCTTTGGTCTTGGTTCCTGGTGCTCTGTGTTTCTTTGCTTTGCTCTTGGTTTATGGTTGTGTCTTGGTGTGCTTGGTTTTTGCTAATAGTGGATTATGTTTGTAAAGAGTGTAGCTTTGCCTGCTCTTTACGGTTCTTTGTGGTCCCTGGGCGTGGAATGAAGCATTGCTTTGTCTTTGCTCTTGGTTCCTGGTGGTGTCTTGGTGTGGAATGGAGCATTGCTTTTTCTTTGCTCTCGTTTCTTGGTGGTATCTTGGTATAACATGAACTGTTACTTGGTCATTGTTCTTGGTTCCTAGAAAATTCTCTGTGAGAATTGCAGCTTCTTCTACTCTTTGCTCTTTGTTCCTTTAAAGGTCTCTTGGTATGGAGTGCAGCATTGCCTGCTTTTTGTTCTTGGCTCTTCTGTTGAGCGTGGAATGCAATATTGCCTCATCTCTACTTTAGGGGCAGTTTAAGAGGCATGTTTGGCTGTAGAACTTATTACCTTCTCCTCTTGTGGTTATGCTTTAGAAAGGTGTCTGGGTGCGTACGTCCTCGCTGCATCATTTCCACTCTTGGGTCCGTTCTGCAGGGGTGTCATGAACACCCCACTATCGCAGCCACCGCAGGGGTGGAATTATTTAGGGGCCTCTTCTCTCTGCAACTTTGCACACAAATGCTCATCCTTAACGACAATGAAATATGTGTTGTTAGAAAAGCGAAAGAAGGGTGGATGAAAGAGTAGAAGGGTAACAAAATGCTTGGGTAGGAAAATGAAAATGTAGATTAGTAGAAGGATGCATGGTGGGGTGTAAGGATAGGTGACAGTGGATTGGTGAAAGGATGAATGGCTGGGTGAAAGGGTTGATGGGTGAAAGGATGTGAGGGTGGCTGAAAGGGTTGGTGGGTTAATGAGGATGGGTGAAAGGGTAAATGGCTGAAAGGCTGGTTGATTGGGAAAGACTGAACGATGGATGAAAATAAATGGATGACAGGATATAAAGGTGAAGTGGTGGAAATCTGCAGGTGGATAAAAGGGCCTAAGGATGAATGGATAGATGCTTGAAGAGAAGAGGGAGCTCTTCTATTGGAGGGAGGGTTCACTTGCTTTAGTTGCCTGGTGCCATCGGAGCACTTGTCCAAAGTGGGGCTACTTCCTTGGGTTGCTGGGTATGGAATGCATCAGCAGACACCCAGCCTGGCAGTTGTGCTTGTTTAAACAGTACTTAGGACAACAAAAAACTCTCCCAGTGTTTCATATAGCTCCTCCCACAGGTTGTCAGTCTTGTAGACTTCAGGGAACCCTCCCTCATTGAGCATAGAGTTATGAAATCGCGCACTTCTCCTTTTGTCTGGTGCACTGCATCGCACTACTGCTCACGGTAGTGTTCTGCAGCCTCAGACTGTCTGCGTGTGGACGGGGATGGTGCACAGTATCCGTTCACTATCTTCCCTCCTAAACTGTTAACAGTGAGGTGCTTGTTAATGAAGACTTATGGTTGGAGCTTGTTCTGGATAAACAGTCCAAGGATACCTCCAGTGTGATTGGGCACTTTACAAATCCCATCAGTTTAACAGTCAAGGTTTCAGCTTCTGCTAGGCTGCTTTTCATATTCACAGCGTACCTGAGGAGGAGTGTGGCGGACGGTGCAGCAGGGCCTATCTACCTCTCATACTACTGACATGTTCTGCTCTTGAGCGGGTTGGATGCTGCTTGCATTACTTTGAGATTCGGCTGCTGTACGTTCTTGAGGAACACATCTACTTGGCGGTGCTTCCCGTGAGGTGAAAGAGTTCTAGCAGTGCAAGATTCCCTTACGCAATGAAGCCCCCCCCGTAGAAGTCTAATTACCTATTTACATACACGCTCCATGCTCGTCACGGCACCGTCCATGCTGGAAGCTTTCCTCACATTCTAACCAGTAGCATACTGCTGGTTGCAGTGCAAGTTTCGTGTGTGTGTGTGTGTGTGTGTGTGTGTATGTATGTATATATATATATATATATATATATATACACACACTGTAACATGGGCAGTTTTCGCTGCCGTTCTCAGAGCAGGTTGAGCATGGAAAGCAGCTGTGCATGCAAGCTTCTCTTGTAGTTTAACATCTTAGAGATGTGCTGTTGCTTGACTTGAGATGACTGGGATAGGGAGGGGGTTAAAGTAGAGGAGCATGAGGGATGTTTAGGTCTGCGTTGGTGAAGGAAGTTTGTGTTACCATTGCACACATCAGTGGTCCGGCCTCACCTGAGGTTTGGTGTTCAGTTCAGGAAGCTCCTTCAAGAGTATTGCATCCATTTTTGGACCCTCATTGGAACATCTGTATTCCATTCTAAAGACCACCTTTGGTATAAGGTTCTTGGGCTGGGGACGGGCTGTGGCTTATTGTGTGTGGCCCCTTGAGGTGTGTTTCCCCTTTTGGAAGCCGCGTATGGTCTATCTGCAGTTCTGGATTCGTGTTCTTTTCTGAAGTCTAACTGTGGCATGGTGTGTCCCGCTCTGGATAGCACATCTGGCACATTATGTGCAGTTCTAATGATCATGGGTAGGCTCTTTGTTTCTGCGCCGGGGCTCCCTGAAGTCTTCCAGATTTGCAGAGAGGAATTACATTTAATAACACCCAGTATTCAGTCAGTTTCTTAAAACATGGATATGCAAAGTTATTGTAATGAAAGTACACCAGTGACATCTGAAGAACGATGTGGTGTTTACTTAAATTCCATGAAAACAAACACCATTCAGTGTGGAAGCCGTTCACATGTCCATTGTAAAGCGAAGTATGTTCTATGAGCGTCTAATAAATGAATTCCCACTAAATCTGGTTTGCTGTTCTCGGGGACCAGTTGTTGCGACATATTCTGCTAAAGTCACTGTAGAGTACGGCACGGTCTGGTTTCCATTCATCTACAAGGCCATTGAGAACTTGACATCTGATGACAGCTCATCTGCTATGCCTTAAGCGGTCCACGCCACTTCAAGTACTCAATTGGAACTTGAGTGGTGTGAAGTTGTTTGTGGATTACAGTGGAGGCTGGTGTGTTGTGGCGGAAGACCATCCCAATCTAGCTTGACGGTTAGATGCTAAACGTCAGAGGGTTACAGAAATGGAACTAGTTTTCTGTAGTGTGGGTTGACAACATGGGTTTCAGAAAGGAATACTTTGTGTTGCAGAGACCCTCAAGGATGTCCGTTCCAAGCTAGAGCAGAGTATCTTGCCGTGGATCAATGCATCTGCTCTGCTTCCACTGAAGCACAGCTTCCAAAGCTACGTTTATGTTCTAGTTGCAGCCCTAATGTTGTTTGTCATAGTTAGAGACTGAGGGAATATTTCAGTCAGCCACTTCTGTGTGAGGGATCCTTGGTCGGTAAGGTATCCTAATTTTGGCGGTAAAGGAATTGTGTGTGCTTGGAGCTGGCATAGCCCTCTAGCTGTTGGAACTTTGTAGTTTTTGTAACAAGTGGTTGGTTACTCTCTATTTATTTTCTTATTGCAAGCATGAGCACAGAAAGAAAAACTGAAAACCTAGTTTAAACACCCTGCAACGGCAAAAAAAAATGAAGAATGGAAAGTAAAAAACAAAAATAGTGACATTTTGGCCAAGTAAGCATTTAGAGTTTTAAGTAACTGAAAGTGCCACTGACTAAAGGTGATATTTGTATGTTTGCCAAAATAAAAAAGTAAATATGATGTACCCAAACAAATCTGCAGATGTGCACCTCTGTGCCTTTACTGTGTATCCTTATCTATACATATGTATGTAAAAGGTGCCAATGTTGTTGATTTGTATTTTATTACATGCGGCTGGATAAATCTAAGACTGGTGGAGCCGCTTAAAAACAAAGGAATGCTCCCCTGAGAACAAAGAAACGAATAGCCCTTGTGCTACAGATATATTCGTGCTACATTGACATCACATTCGTCGTTGCTTGGACTTCGGCAGGGTGAAATCAGAATGTCATTAATATCTGTTCGTGATGTGGCCCATGCCAGAGAGGCTAGGATCTGCAGCTGTAAAGAGCTGTTCTGAGCGAGCCCTACCCTTTCACACAACCTACCAGCAATCTGTAGTGAACTGTGACTTTGTGATTAATATGAGGGGTAAGATCTAGATCGGGGCAGTCTGTCATCACATGGAAGTAGATGTTCAGTTTTGTAGCGGAATGTGTCTGGAAAGGGTGTGGCTTCCGCCTGTTCAAGCCTGCGAGGTGGACTATGAGTTTGTACTAGAAAACATAAGTAAAGTTCAGTGAATCTAGTGAACAAGCTTTCAAAATTTTAACTATTCCCTAAGCATGATTTTGCCTGTTTAGAATAAAAATACAAGCTCTCGTATGACAACCCAGAAGTATGGAATTTAATTGTTTAAACCAAGTGTTGCTTGCCTGTTTCTGGCTATTTGAGAATTGAGGTAGCTCATCTGTAATCTAAGATGAAGCTTTTTGAGGCTGTGAAAGGCATGTATCCTTACCGGCATCTTCTCGTCGTGCCTCTCTGATCCAGCACCTACTCCCTGTTACTAACGAGGTACTCTCTCTCTCTCTCTCCCCCCACAGGGAAATTCAGCTCTTGCGTCGGTTGCGGCACCGGAACGTCATTCAGCTCGTAGACGTGTTATTTAATGAAGAGAAGCAGAAGATATATCCTTTGCTGCGTAGTTGGGACGAGGGGCTTGTGATTGTACTAAAGTAATCTCCTCTCTTCTCCCCTTAGTGAATGCTGTCTGTGGCTCAAGGCGCTTTATGGTGGTCACGTCAGCTCATGACAAGCATAGCCAAAGCTCCAGTCTCTCCTCCTTGGCCGTTCTTACACGAACCCCTGTTATCCTGCTAGTCTAGAACCATGTCCCTCACATTAAACCGTATCAGTCCTGCACTTTTTCTAGGTAATCTAAAATGTCTTCCCTCTTCCTGGATGATGGGTTGCAATATGTCACCTGCAAGAATTGATGATGAAAGATCTCAACAATTGAATGCATGAGACAGGAGTAAAGCAGCTTTTACAACTTGCTGAATTAAGAGAACCTGGGCATGTTGTTGTGAAGTCAGCTGGAGAGTAGAAGGCTGCAGCTTCCTGTGAAGACACTTGGGCTGTGCTGGAAGTGCTTAAGCACCACAAGGCCTAGCTTCTGTGCACCCTTACCTTCTGACACCTTCTACTGAGCTTCAGACACCTTTCCACACACTCCTTACTCTTTCTTTCTAGGTACTTTAAGAGCGCAGGTATTAAAATGCGTGGTACGTTCTGGAGCTATGTCTTTTTGAAAGCTGAGTGGACTTGTATAAATTTTGTGACGTTTGACCTCGCCACATTGAACAAAACGTAAATGACCAATACAAAGCTGATGGCTTGAACCAGTGGATGCAAAAACACAAGCTTCGGAGCAGGCAGATGGTGGGTGTCTTGGTTGTACTACTATACTTAAGCTACTGCAGCCCTTGGTGACCCTTTTGTTGGGTGTAATTTGTGGGGTTTGGTGGGCAGGACACCTCCACGTGCATGCTTAAAGGTGAGAGGCAATCTTTGGAAAACCCAGTGCTGCAGAATCCATGCACAGGTCTCAGATGGCTGCTCTGTCTAAAAGACCATGCTTCATTCATTTTTCACAGTGCTGTAACGGTCACTCGAGTTCCTGCTCTGTTCTGGTCTCCAGGTGTAAGAAGCATGCCGGCAAGGTCAAGATAGAGACCGGTTGGAGATGACCATCAACTCTGACAACTCCCACGTACAGCAGTTCGCAAATCGTCAAATTGTTTTTTTGGGGGGCGGGGGGGGGGGGGGGGGGGAGAGAGAATACCTGTAGATGCAATGTTATTTGGAATTGGTTGTTTCTAAATTCAGCAGAGTTTTGCTTAAAATTTGACCCTTTTGGTTAGCCCTGATGGGCAGTGTTCACCTTCTCGCTCAGACGTGCCTGACTCTGTACTTTATTTACTTTCTAACATCGGTGGGTGATTTACCCCAACACCAAGCCACTCGGAATATTGTGTGTAATCTCCCACACTGACTGACTTGGAATATAGTGCCTCATCAGTGATAATATTTCAGACCACCCGAGCCAGTATTGTATCTTTTGGCCACCATTGGTGGGGAACGTACACACATTGAGTCGAAATGGGACATTTTTCTGTGAATTCATGGCCTAGTTCTTATGCGGCGGGGACCTTTGCCCTCTGCTTAAGGCTGAGCAAAATTCCTCTTGCATTTTCATAATCTTTTTGAGTTCATATTCCTTTCATATCCTCCACCCACCCTCCCAGCACCCATTTCTCCCACAGACTCAACCCATTCACCTGCATGGTCTGTAGGAAAGTCTTTGGGGCATGCATTAATTGCTTTGTGGTGACAGGTGCTTCCTTAACTATTCCCACGTATATGGTGATGGAGTACTGTGTGTGTGGCATGCAGGAAATGCTTGACAGCGTGCCAGCGAAACAGTTTCCAGTCTTTCAGGCACACAGGTGAGTCTTGCACGAGGTGGTCTGGGGGAGAGGAAGAGTGTTGTGCCAGGGTGAGAGCAGCATTGTACTGGGGGATTAGAGCAGAGTTCTGAATAAGTTTCCAGCAGTCTGCTCTTCTAGTGCAGGAATTTCACATCGCATTGCAGATGTTTTGTTGATTAATTTGTGGAATGTTTTACACTTCCAAGAGTAGAGCTGTGATAAAGAAGGCCCAGAAGGGAGGAGAAAGAGGGTCTACCTGGAGAGAATAGGGGAGAAGCCTTGGGTATAGTGTCGGTTTGTAAAAGTATCTTGGAGAATGGCACTTTGCAGATGGCTGTTCTCAGACATCTTATGGCCAGTGTGTCGGGGACAGGGATTGAGGGAAACGGTAAGAAGTATCATTGGGGATTTAAGGGGTGTTCAATTTGAGTGCCTTGTGCCCTCCATTTTGTCCACTGCACCTGAGCTTTGGAGAGGAGTCGCAAGCCCGTTTCAAAATGCACCACATGTTTTCTACTGTTGCACCCTAGATAAGTTTTGCCTTGCTGTGCTGGAGGGGTGCACCCACGTGCAACTTCACCTCTAGCAGAAGGTCATTTCGGTATAGGCTCTTCCTTCTGATTTTGGGATCAGCAATTTCATCTTCCTAGTGCAAAAGTGGACAACATATTTTGAGTACATGTTGTGAGGGATTATGCCTGAGCCCAAGCTCAGGGGGACTGCTGAGTATTCACTAGACACCTAATGTGTGATTCAGGCCTGTCCATTTTGATATTCAGGCACCTAAAGTTTGTGGACGTTAGAAAAGCTTGTTTCAGTACCAACTGTAGTTTGTAACTGGCTCCCAGCAGACCTAGCTGGGCCTGTTTGGTTCCTTTGGGGTGCTGCAAATTTTAGTGTTCATAAACACTCTGTGACATTAGACTTGGCTTCTAATTGTGTGGCTGGAAATGCAGAAAAAAAAATTGCAAAAAAAACCCTCTAGAAGCTGCTCACACACAGCCCTCCTTGTAAAGCAACCACTCATCAAGGGGATAGCTGCCAAACTGTTATATGCCCAAATACCTTTGCTGTGAGACAGATTTGTGTAACTTGCAGTACAAGTGAATAGTTTGCTCTAGAGCTTCTAGTAAACACTGGCACTTCTCTGTGTCCCAGGGGCACATTTGACAGAATGCTGAACATATGCAGTTTCTGTACAGTGCTCGTTGGCTGTAGAACTCCCGGGTTATCACAAGGTCTGTTTGCTGCTGTATCTCTAGCATAGAAGGTTCTTCAATGATCCTTTATTTCACTGTTCTTTCTCTATTGATTGTATAAATGAACACCACTAATTTGACTAAATTCTAGTTCTTGCTGTACATCGTCCTGTAGTGCATATTACTATAATGTGCCATGCTGTCCTTTTTGGTTTTAAATCAAAACTACCTCTTAGAATACGTCTGCAATCCTGAACCTCACTTCATTGAGAGTCTGGACATAACACCAGTGGTTACTTCTTGCAGGGAGGCCCAGTAACCACGGATTGCCTCTGGAGCTAGAGAGAAGGTGATGTGAGGCTGCCTTTGGCTTGTAGGGAGTCATGCCAGTGTGAGTAACCAGCCTGGCAGGCCAGTATCCCCTGGAGATGAGCAGCCGACTTATCCTCTCCACAGTGTCAGACCTCCCATGCCGCCCCTCTCAAATCGATCCGCTTACCTGAAGAGTGGTTGTGGTGGTCTCATTTCTTTCAGCTTCTCTTTGTTTTTCTATACTTTTGTGAGGAATGAGGCATCTGCTTTCGTTAAGTAGCCCTGCACAGGGTGCTGGCGGGCTAGTCTCACTGCTTCGTGTGTCCCAGAATTAGCATCACAAGTGCTCGTCCTGAGGTATCGAACGTGCTGCTCTGGTGAGCTGGGCTGACTGAAGAACTAAGTGCCACTGATGGGTTGCTTTGGAGCTCTGCAAAATAAGGACAGTCCGGGAAGGGTCCAAGATGGAGCTGATGCAAGTGAGAGGGATAGGTGGGACTGACAGACATGTCGAGCTATTCAATCTTACTCTGCTGCGTCTTTTTACCTCAATCACTGGGACCCCCACATAGCTCTGCCAATCGACTGGTAATCCGGTAGTGGGATCCCACGTACACCTTGTCTTGCAGTGTCTGGTAATCTGGCACTGTAATCCCACATCATGCTCTGCTAGTGGCCTAGCATCCTGAACGTCAGCTCTCCCTGCTGTCATCTCTGGGACCAACGCAAAGCACTAGAGTTGTCCTCCTTTCTGATTTATAGAAACACAGCTATTGTAATACACAGCCCTACACACACATCAAAAAACATGCATGCACAGTCACCCAGTACTTTGCTTTTAAATACCATGCCCATGTATTCTCTCCCTTGTCTACACGCAGTGTTCTTCCCGGGATCTCCAATCCCATGCCTCCCCCATGTGCAATGAGTGCCCATGTAGCCCCCTCTCCTCCTCACACATAGCAGTGTTTCCTTTCTCCCACAAGCTTTGTAGGCTGCTCTGTGCCTGAATGCCCAGTTTTTACTTGTGTTCCGTGCCTTATTTTACCACTGTGACCATGTCCCACACCAAGCCCTAACTCTCCATGCAGTCAGTGCCCGGGCGTCCCCGATGTCAGACCTGTGCTCCCCTCATGTGATTAGCTGTCTGTCTTCTTTTTTTGCAGGTACTTCTGTCAGCTCATCGACGGGTTGGAGTATTTGCACTGTCAGGGGATTGTGCACAAGGACATTAAACCAGGGAACTTGCTGCTCACAACTGATGGGACGTTGAAAATTTCTGACCTCGGGGTGGCAGAGGTATGAAAATTATTTTGTGGCAGGGGCTACAGAGATGTGCACTGTTGACCACGGGTAAGGGCCTCGAAAAATCATGAAAATGTTCCTAGACCTGCAGGTCAAGTAACTTGAATAATCTACTTCACCTAACTGCAAACTATTCGACCTGTAAATGGGTCTCAAGCTGTGTGATCCTCGGCAATTCTTTTTATTTTATGGTGTCACCTTTTTCTTCATTCTCGCACCTTCAGGTATGTGAGCTTGGCATTTCTGCTGTACAAAAAGTCTATTTTGTTTGATTAAATAGATTAAACCAGTGATACTCTGGTGTCCTGCACCACTTAACTTGAGGAACACCTCATATTTGAAGATCTCTTGCAGCAAAAGTGTGAAACATTATAAGCTCTCTTCAGAATTTAAACAGTGTCATTGGTATGCAGAATCATTTTAGGCTAGTACATCGGGTTATCAGTGTATTGAGATTTTTATTTTTATTTTTTTAAAGTGATACCTTTCAAACCTAAATCCAGAAACATTCACCCATCCCCCGGAAAACAATGGCTGTGGTGTAATGAGGGAAGTCGGTTGTTAATGCACTCTGTGGGTGCCCGGGGATCCCACTCTACATGCACAACGTGATAGTTTATTAAACCAAACCCAGGCAAAGCTTTTGTCAGTGCTCGTCCTGAAGTCCTGCATCGGAAGCCCTCTTATATGCAATGGTGAAGAAAAAGGAGGGGTGGGGAGTGAAATAAAACAACTGCCTATCATCACACAATTTGCTAAAGTGGAAAGTATATAACTAACCCCAGCCTTTTGGGTTTTGACGTTGTGCAATTTAGCCATCAGTGTGGCCCTCTGTGACATCACTGACCAAACTTTGTGGCCGCTGGGAAAATGCTGGTTCCCATGGACTAGATCCATCCTTGAAGCTGCGGTCATGGCCTCTTTGAACCCCCCCCCCCCCCCCAACCCAAAGCACTCTCGGCAGTGCAGCAGGTTATATTCCATGGACTAGACCCATCCCTGAAGCTGCAATCATGGCCTCTTTGAATCTCTGTTGGTAATTCAAGCATCACCACAAGTTCAAGCTCCTTGCTGATACTCTGAAATTCTATCCGAGGGCCTTCACAAATTGAATAGTAGTGCTGATGACAGATCCTCGCATGACTCCACTGCAGCAGCGCTTGAGTAAGTCTATCATGGCGCACTGTCAGAAGCAACTGTGCTGTTGCGCCAGCCTGTCTTGGGTTTGTTCCAAGAGAGGTATGCATTGGAGGGTGCTGCTCAGACAGCAGGGGTCTGCTCGCTTGCACCAACCGACCGTATGCTAATGATTCCTCCTAACTTAAAAAACATTGCAGGCAGATGTGCTCTGCTTGTTCGTTATTTTCTATAGATTAGGAATGTTCTGTACCGCCGATTAGAAAATTAGTGCCCCTGTCACCTCCTGATACAGAAGTGCCTCTTGCAGTCTTCACCATGGCTTCTGTAGAGCACCTGCAGAAACCACGTGTCCCCTCGCACCAGCGGATCTCAGGCTTGTTCCACACGCGGCAGTCTGTCACCTCTGATACATAAGTGCCTCTTGCAGTCTTCACCATAGCTTCTGTAGAGCACCTCCAGAAACCACGTGTCCCCTCGCACCAGCGGATCTCAGGCTTGTTCCACACGCGGCAGAGTCTGTCACCTCTGATACATAAGTGCCATTTGCAGTCTTCACCATGGCTTCTGTAGAGCACCTGCAGAAACCACGTGTCCCCTCGGACCGGCAGATCTTGGGCTTGTTCCACATGCGGCAGAGTCTGTCACCTCTGATACATAAGTAACTCTTGCAGTCTTCACCATGGCTTCTGTAGAGCACCTGCAGAAACCACGTGTCCCCTCGCACTGGCAGATATCTGGCTTGTTCCATGAGAGGCATCCGTGTAAGGGTAGTGGGCATGCAGCAGAGTATGTTTGCTGATTACTGTTTCCTGTTTCTTCCCTGCAGTCAGATCTTGCTGCGTGACACTTAGTTTCTTAAGACCTAGAAGATACCATAGTAAAGATAGGAAAGTTACTGACCTGTAGCATTAGGCTTCAGAAGGCTAGAAATGCCAGATTCGTGACAGCCTATCGGAGCCTTCACTAAGGTTTTTGAAAAGGGTTGTCTGAGTCACTTGTGCTATAAGGAAATGTACTGAAACCACTCCTCTTGGAATCACTTTTGATTTTGGACTTTTCCTAGAGGCACAGTGTCCTTCACCCCCCCCCCCCCCCCTTTTTTTGTTTTGTTTTTTTTGTTCTTGCAAGACTTTTGTTTTTAATAGAATGTGTTGGGAAATGTGAAAAAATATTTTAATGTGTTCTGCTATCTCCAAAGAAATAGGCCTGAGGTTCGGAAAATTGTTTTTAGTATTTGGGATTCGTGGAGCGCACAGTCATGTTAACGGGCATCGCTTTCAGTACTCTGGGATAACCTTCCTAACTGTTCTTCACAAGGTTCCATATGCTGGAGTCTTTGATAACGAGAAGTTAATCTTGCCCTCCTTATTACAGGCGCTGCATCCATTCGCAGAGGACGACACGTGTAGGACAAGTCAAGGCTCGCCAGCATTCCAGCCCCCAGAAATTGCCAACGGCCTTGATACCTTCTCAGGCTTCAAAGTGGACATCTGGTCGGCAGGAGTCACCCTGTAAGTAACCACCACATTCTGACACCTTCACCTTCATGCTGCCACTGTAGCGCACGGCCCCTTGTCACCATCATCTCCACCAGAAGGTGTTTTTTGATGTTTTGGTTAAAATAGTATGCATGCAGAATGTTTTCTGGGATCCCAGCGATATTCGAAATACTGAAGAAAATCCCATGGTGACTCTGGTTCCGAATCCCTGTTCCCAAAGCGCTGAGATTTGCATGTGAAGTGCCAGACACAATCATCAGTCTTGCCTATATTTGCTTTTGCTGTGAAGTAAAAATGTGTGTTTTGGTCTGTTGCTGAGCTGAGGAGGTGTCTGTGCTCGGAGGGACGCTGGGCTGAGTTGGTCTTGATGGCTCCACTCTCCTGGTTTCTCTGCTGGGCAGGAGTGGTCTTAGCTCGGTGGTTCGTCTGCGCGCTCTCTTTAAAGAATGGTTTGGCCTTGTGGTGCACTTACCCGGTCTCTCTGCTGGGCTTGGGTGGCCCTCTTTGGGTGTAGAACTGAAGTCTTGCAGTTGTCTCCTTGCAAACCACTTCCTCTGTGTCTCTTCCTTTGAAGGTACAACATCACGACTGGCTTGTACCCATTTGAGGGCGATAACATCTATAAGTTATTTGAGAACATTGGAAAGGGAGACTACACCGTTCCAGAGGACTGTGGCCCGCTGCTCTCTGACCTGTTAAGAGGTGAGTGCTTGTTCAGTCAAGACTCCAGATTGCGCTGCTGTGGTGGGGGGAGGTTACTGAGTCGCAGACTTCTGCGGCCTGTCCCTAGCACTGGACTGGAGTCACAAGCTCTAGGAACAGTTTGGCTCAGCTGGATTTGGATTCGAATGAGGCCATGGAAACCCACCTTGATTTTCTGTGAGATCTTCCTAGTTGGTTATGAGCGTTAGCCCAATCCGTTAAACAGTGTTGACACATTTCACTTTTTAGAGGTGCTGGGAGAGATCGTCTACAGCAGGTGGTGAAGCCACTTTTGAAGGGCGGGTTCTATGTGGTTGTTTGACAGAATAGTCCGGTCTGCAACTCTTGTTCCAGGTGGTCATGTAGCATCCGCTTGTAGTGTGGGAGTAAACAGTGACTGACAGCAGTTGTGGCATAATGGGGTGGTCTCTGTGGGGAAGTAAATTATTGCTCTCTTCTCTGGACTGAGGTATTCGGCCGAAGATCTTGCATCAGGAGACTGTATTCTGCTCCAGTTTAGACCTGGAAACCCTGTGCCAAATGGCCCCATCCCTGCAAAGGCTTTCACAATCTTTTCCTAATGACGACCCCAGGATGGAACTCGATGGAAATGCTTAGACGGCAGAAATAACATAGCACACGCTTTGGCACCGCTTTGTTTCCCTAGTATTGCTTTCTTTTCGGATTCCAAATGTTGAGTGTGTAATACTATGGATTTTAGACTTGCTCCCTTTCATACTTCAGGAATGCAAGAGAATATATTCATGCATTTTCTTTTGCCATGTGTCCGAAGTCCTACCCCACCCACAATCTTACAACTGCATTCTACCTAAAGTATGAGGCTGTTTGAGATCTGCAACTCAGCCTTATGGAGTTCTGCTCATCCCTTCAGTGAGCGGTAATCTTCTTCTGTTTGATAAAGGTCTTCTGCTGACGTTGCCTGCGTGGTCCTCTCCTTCTAGGGGTTCTCCACATTTGTAATGATTCCACTGCACTTTCATTACAAGAAAGCCGGGCATAAGAGTACTAATTCTTACCAGTGGCCATTGAAAAGCTATGCCTGGCTTCTGTGGGCAGTTTTGTAACATGCAATCTGAGGGCTGGTTCTTTCCTTCTCCATGAACCTCACACCTTCATGTTAAAGCTTTAAAAGCTGTTTCCAGTCCCTGACACAAGGTGGCAGTATTGCTTTGGTCAGTTAGGCTGTTCACTGTGATTGAACTTTTCTTGTATTGAACAGCACAGGGAAGATGTGCTGCTTTATCTTGGGTCTAACAGGGTAGTTTTGTGTCTCAGAGATGACAAAAGGACTTGTTTAGCAGCAATGAATGCTCCTTGCAGCCCACAAAGCCATTTGGAAATGAGTAATTTCGAGGTTTCTGACGCTTCTGCTGATGGTGACGTTCCCCCACCCGCCTGACATTGCTCACCTCAATCTTCATACAGTGTTTGCAGCACAGTCTGATGCAGTTGCTCTGCCCTGCTCTCAAAAACTGGGTTATTAATGTGGAAGGGCGACTAACGAGCTTCATAAACAGTCTGCTTGAGTGAAAACACAGTTCAAGGAGAATCTCTTCTCCACCCCATCACCTGTGGCCAAAGCAGCAGGCAGTGCTCAGTGATGTGAGTCGATCACGCAGTACCAACAGTTTAAAGTGAAGAACATTCCCAAACTAATTCAGAAAAACATAATGAGCAGGAAGACAGCAAGGGCCTTATTTAGATTTTGGCAGAGGGGTTATTCCGTCACGACGACGATGATGGATATCTCATCCGCTGAAATCTAAACCCCTTTGTTTCTTATGGCACGGAGGCTTCTGCGGACACGACATCCATCACCGCTGTACAGAGTAACCCCCTCCGCCGGAATGTAAACCCCTTTGTTTCTAATGGCACGGAGGCTTCTGCAGACAGGACGTCCATCACCGCTGTGAGCGAGTAACCCCCTCCGCCGAAATCTAAATCCCTTTGTTTCTTATGGCACAGAGGCTTCTGCGGACCAGACATCCATCACCGTTGTACAGAGTAACCCCCTCCGCCGGAATCTAAACCCCTTTGTTTCTTATGGCATGGAGGCTTCGGCAGACCAGACATCCATCACCGCTGTGAGCGAGTAACCCCCTCCGCCGGAATCTAAACCCCTTTGTTTCTTAAGGCATGGAGGCTTCTGCGGACAGAACGTCCATCACCGCTGTGAGCGAGTAACCCCCTCCGCCGGAATCTAAACCCCTTTGTTTCTTATGGCACGGATGCTTCGGCAGACCAGACATCCATCACCGCTGTGAGCGAGTAACCCCCTCCGCCGAAATATAAACCCCTTTGTTTCTTATGGCACGGAGGCTTTCGCAGACAGGACGTCCATCACCGCTGTGAGCGAGTAACCCCCTCCGCCGGAATCTAAACCCCTTTGTTTCTTATGGCACGGAGGCTTCTGCAGACAGGACGTCCATCACCGCTGTGAGCGAGTAACCCCCTCCGCCGGAATCTAAACCCCTTTGTTTCTTATGGCACGGAGGCTTCTGCAGACAGGACGTCCATCACCGCTGTGAGCGAGTAACCCCCTCCGCCGGAATCTAAACCCCTTTGTTTCTTATGGCACGGAGGCTTCTGCAGACAGGACGTCCATCACCGCTGTGAGCGAGTAACCCCCTCCGCCGGAATCTAAACCCCTTTGTTTCTTATGGCACAGAGGCTTCTGCAGACAGGACATCCATCACTGTTGTACAGAGTAACCCCCTCCGCCGGAATCTAAACCCCTTTGTTTCTTATGGCATGGAGGCTTCGGCAGACCAGACATCCATCACCGCTGTGAGCGAGTAACCCCCTCCGCCGGAATCTAAACCCCTTTGTTTCTTATGCCACGGAGGCTTCTGCGGACAGAACATCCATCACCGTTGTACAGAGTAACCCCCTATGCCGGAATCTAAACCGCTTTGTTTCTTATGGCACGGAGGCTTCTGCGGACAGGACATCCATCACTGTTGTACAGAGTAACCCCCTCCGCCGGAATCTAAATCCGAATCCAAGATTAAAAGAATAAGAGGAACTTGAGGTATGATTTTTAAGTTTAAATGGAAAGTGTGTGAAAAGTAAAGTGCCATTTAAAAACACTTTGCTGTTGCCTGGAACCTGGACCTGACTTCAAGGCGACCTCGGTGGAGCAGAGAGCAGATGCACCAAGCAGGGTGTACGTGTCAGTGTTTACCTTTGTACCCTGAAATGAAAGAACGTCCCAACGCAGCAGGGCTTAAGGCTGATGCCAACTTGGGTCCTTCTGAGTCGGACGTGTTGTCGAGCTCCTGCCGAAGCTGTGGGTTTTACTGTCACAGGCTTTGAGTGAGACCGTGCTAGATGTTATGACCATTAGAGATGCTTCGGTGGCGGCACAGATTCGCTGCCTCGTCTTGGTCCTAGGCACTTCCTTTGGACGTACTCTTAGCTTGGCAGCTCACCACAAGGCTGGGGGCCTTTGCAGAGCAGTCCCACTTCAACCTGTTTTCAGTAGCGCAAAAACTTCCAAACAGAACAAACCTGGTTTTGCCTGACTATGGTGCAACCTTCCGGATCAAGCTCTGCACCTTGTCCTGGTCCTCAAGAGGTGGGGAAAACGACTAAGTCCCACCTTCTCCAGCTGCTGGGAAAGTTTTTGTTGTTGTTGTTGTTGTTGCTGGTCAGTATTGCAGCACCGACGTCTCCTGAGCTAGCTTCTAGCACCAGGTCCATCTCCAACCTGGTCACCTGCATGGTCCAGTCCTCTGTGGTCAGATAGACCCTCTTTGGATCAGGAGGAATCCTGCTTTTTATGTCCCTGAATCGGGCCAACAGGAGGGGCAACCACTTTACCCTTGGAGAGCAGTTCCTGTCCCCAGGTGCAGCAGGAGCTGGGAGTCTATAAGCGAGTCCTCCTTCCAGCAGCAGTGTCCTGCAGGAAGGCTGTCCTCTTCAGGCACAGTCTGCCCAGGTCCAGAAATGTTCTGAGGTGGTGGTTGAGTTTCCAGATTTATCTTCTGCAGTAGCCAGTGCCTGCAAAACTACTGCCACGCAATCCCAGCAATTTTCTCACAGTGCTCCTGCCTCCTTTTGGAGCACTCAGTCTTAGCCTTACTGTACAATCACCCAGGAGTCCTTGTTTGTGTGGCAGAACCCTTTAGTGAACATGCAGACCTATCTTCAGCGCCTTAACCATTCCCTTATTTAGATGAGCTCTCTTCCCACCTCTCATAGTGAAAGCAGCTCATCTCCTCACTGTGACTGGGGACAGGCTGTCTGGGAAGACACTAGTAATGGACGGGAGAACCCTCCCTGACATCTGAAGTAGTGCTAGTGCTGTCAGATATTCCTGGACAGTTATCACCGTCCAACAAAATAGTGTCAAGTGCTCTGAAGTTGAGGGCCTTTAGGACTGTTAAACTAATGGGTTTTGCACAGCTCATCAAAGTGCAGCGGTAACAAGCCTCTGTTGCACTTGTGGATTGTGACAATCTGTACTTCTGGGCATCGTACTGCATTCTCATTGTACTTGGAGGCTGGTCAGACATCCCTTTCTTGCCACAGGTCATGGGACCAAGACTTGGTTAGTTCCAGCACCAGAGCCGAAACGGTCTCTTTCTAGGGGATGTCATGTTTTCTGTTCCAGTCATGGTCAGCCCCCATTTCTATAGACTGAACCTGTCATAGTCCCAGACTGATGGAACAAGCCTATTTCCGGTCTTCACTGATGGTCAAGCCTAGGTCCTCCTATGGAATGTCTGTTGCAGTACCAGAGTCTATATCATTTTCTTCTATGGGCTGTGACTGTTTGTCCAAGACCGACCAGGCAGGTCCGTCTTGTGACTCCTCCCTAATGACTGAGCCCCGTTCCTTCCGTCGACTGCCCCTAGCACCAAAATCAAGACCAGGTCATTCTATGGACACTCACTTTTTGTGTCCCAGACTGACCAGGCATGCTCATCTCAGGACCTCTCCGCGCCCTCTTATGGACTGACTCTGTTTCAGACGAAGAATAGTGAGGTCTATTTCCTGAGTCCTCCTCCCTCCTATGGTGGTCAAGGCCAGCTCCTGTTATGGACTGCTCCTTTTAGTTTTCCCAAAAAACAGCTAGATAGGCCCATCTCCTGATTCCTCCTCTGGTTTTGGAGCCTAGCTTCTCTGTTGTGCTGTGCCCGTTGAGAGGTAGAGCACCACCGAGCCACCAAGAAGACAGCAGCAACACAAGCATAAAAGAGCAAGAGGCCAGGCTTTCCTGGTGTTCAGGCGCACCTTCCATCCACCAATCCCAAAACACAGAAGACAGAAGAAAAAAAAACAAATGTCGAGAGGTAACTGTCTAGCCAGTCCGGACACGCAGCTACTGCAGTCGTCTTGGGAGGCAGAGTGCATCATGTTGGTGAATTGTTGGGAGTAAAAACTCCTTCCTCTGCACACAGTGGCTTCGAGATGCTGTGTTTTAGAAGATTTAAAGGAAGCTTTTGTCTGAGCTTGCCTTCCCGGAGTCCTTGAACAAGTACTTGTCACTCCAAGCATTTACACTCTCTTTCGCGTAACCTTCTTGTTTTGGACAGACTGGAATATTCCTTTCCGGTAAGACTGAACCTTGAAATTAAAATTTAGTTTACCGAGGCAGTCTGTCCTTGCCTTCAAAAAGCCCCAGGCCTGTGCGCTGCAGAGAGCGAAACACACGTCTGTTGGTTACAGTTTGACAATTCTGTAGCAAGTCAGTGATTGAAGATCGAAAAAAGCTTAAGTAATAATAACAACTATAATTGAGGAACCACCCTACCTTTGTGTTATTCTGAATACATAAAGTAGGGATTTTGGATTTACATACTGTATTTGAGTAACCTATACGCCTGGGTAATATTATTTGACAGAGCTGAAGAGTTGGATGTACAGCCCATTGCAGAAACTCTTTGGGTCAGACTGTGGCTTGTGGTACATACCGCCACATTGAGAATGGCTGGTTGGCTGCAGCCAACCCGCCACTTCTCCACTCATACCGCCATGGCGGTATCAGCTGCCGGGCCCGAGATGTCAATCTCTCACACATTCTCACCCAGCCATCCCCCCCCTGCCCCCTCCCCCCATCGGAAGCCCAACTTACCTTGGTCGAGGAGGTCTTCCGGCAGGGATCGGGAAGGGGCGCTGCTACCACCAGCAGCGCCCACCAGCGTGGTGGTCAACTGGCACGGCAGTGCTGGTGGTAGCAGCGCCAGCTTACACTGTACGCCAGTATGATCACTGCCAGATTACCGCCCTTCTTGTGACAGAAGTCTAGCAGTGATCATATTCTGGCAGACAGCTGGTAGCCGTGGTGACAGTATTTGGGCGGCCGTCACTCCGGCGGTAGGTGGTTTTTACTGCCAATGACATAATTTGGGCGTTAGTGTCTTGTGAGTGGAGGTAAAGGTTCTTGCAAATTAAGACTGCTGGACCACTGGTTCATTGCATCGAAGGAGACAAGTGTTGCATTGGGCCAACGCCAGCAGTAATCACCTTTTGTTCATCAGCGCCAGAAATAGTCTTTCCTCTGACAGACATTGAGTCCCAATCAATTCCTCAACTGCACTTCACATTGATGCTCAGTAAATGCACCAGAAAGCAGTCGGGTGCTAGATTTTATTTCAGCTCACAGCAGCACATTCTGTGTAGCAGCCAAGTAGACAGTGACTCACGTTTCTCTGAAAAAGTATTTTGGTAATCAGTGTTCGATGGCATATGTTGCTGCAGATACACATGTTTGGCACAGTCCGCTGCCTGGTGTTGGGCTCGGAGTATTACAAGTTGTTTTTCTTCGAAGAAGTCTTTTTGGTCACGGGACCGAAGGACTCCTCCCTCCTCGGCTCCATTGCGCATGGGCGTCGACTCCATCTTAGATTGTTTTTTTCCGCTGTCGGGTTCGGACGTATTCCTTTTCGCTCCGTGTTTCGGTTCGGAAAGTTAGTCAGAATCTCGGAAGAAAGCGTCGGTATTGTTCCGTTCGGTATCGGGATAGTTAGGTACATCAACACCGATCATCGGAAGACTTTGGGGTAGTTTCGATCCCCCATCGGGGCCTGGTCGGCCCGACCGCGTGCGACATCGAAGCCGATGGAACAGACCCCGTTTCGTTTCTGCCCAAAATGTCACAGTAAGTATCCTTATACAGATCAGCACTTGGTCTGTAACTTGTGCTTGTCCCCCGAGCACAAGGAGGATACCTGTGAAGCCTGTTGAGCCTTCCGGTCCAGAAAAACACTCCGGGACCGAAGAGCCAGGCGTCAACAAATGGCGTCCACGTCGACAAAACAACGTTTCGACGAGGAAGAGGAAACATTCTCGGTTCCGGAATCAGAATCCGGAGACTCCGACGTCGAACAACAGCAACAAACTGTGAGTAAGATGTGGAAAAGTAAATCCATCGACAAACTGAAAGCCCAGGGGACGCCACTGCCAACAGGCCATGGCTCGACCCATAAAACAGGCGACCCGTCGAAGGCGCCGAAAAAGGGCACGCCCATAGCGAAGACACCCGACTCCGGTCGAGGGACCGCCATGGAGCAACCTCGGAGCCGAGAAAGCGGCTCCGAGAGACAAAAACAAGATACCGGCACCGAAAAACATCGGCACCGAGAATCCATGCCGAAAGGAACAAAAATTCTGTCTGTGCCGAAACCGAAAAAAGATTCTCTCTCGGCGCCGAAAAATACCACACCTTCATCCTACTCAGAGGAACAAGGAATAAGTGGCCAAATGCACAGATTTGGACAAGAGCTCCAAAGTGTAGAATCGGACTACACACAAAAGAGACTGTACATCCAGCACGACACAGGGAAGATATCAACCCTTCCCCCAATCATGAGGAAAAGAAGGATCGGACTTCCAAAGGATGACGCACAACCACAAGCCAAAGTGGTTAAAAAAGTTACGCCTCCGCCCTCTCCACCACAGGCATCGCCGGCACAAACACCGCCACAAATGCACTCACCAGCGCAAACTACCATAAGTCATGACGATCAGGATCAAGACGCTTGGGACCTGTATGACACCCCAGTGCCGGACAATGATCCCGAGTCATACCCCACAAAGCCGTCACCGCCAGAGGACAGTACCTCATACTCGCAACTGGTGGCTAGGGCAGCAGAATTCCACAATGTCCAACTGCATTCCGATCCTATAGAGGATGATTTTTTATTTAACACCCTCTCGGCTACACACAGCCAATATCAATGTCTCCCAATGCTACCAGGGATGTTACGGCACGCAAAACAAATTTTTGAAGAGCCCGTAAAATCAAGAGCCATCACCCCAAGGGTGGATAAGAAGTACAAACCACCACCCACAGACCCAGTGTTTATTACTTCGCAGTTACCACCTGACTCCGTGGTAGTAGGGGCAGCTCGCAAGAGAGCAAATTCACATCCATCTGGCGACGCCCCACCTCCGGACAAAGAAAGCCGAAAATTTGATGCGGCAGGGAAAAGAGTAGCATCACAGGCAGCCAACCAGTGGCGCATCGCAAATTCACAAGCGCTGCTGGCCAGATATGACCGCGCACACTGGGACGAGATGCAACTTCTCGTAGACCATCTTCCCCAGGAATACCAAAAAAGGGCGCAGCAAATAGTGGAAGAGGGACAAACGATCTCAAACAATCAAATCCGCTCTTCACTAGACGCAGCCGATACTGCAGCAAGAACAGTCAACACTGCTGTCACCATAAGGAGACACGCTTGGCTACGCACTTCAGGCTTCAAACCTGAAATCCAGCAGGCTGTCCTTAATATGCCCTTCAACGAGAAACAACTTTTTGGCTCTGAAGTGGATACAGCCATTGAAAAACTTAAAAAGGACACAGACACGGCCAAGGCCATGGGCGCACTCTACTCCCCGCAGAGCAGAGGCTCTTTCAGAAAAACTCCATTTAGAGGGGGGTTTCGTGGCCAACCCACAGACACCACCAGCCAACAAACAAGAACCACACCATATCAGGGTTCCTTCCAAAGGGGAGGTTTCAGGGGATATCGGGGGGGGGTCAATTCCCAAGGAGTAGGGGAAGATTCCAGACTCCAAAAACACCTCCACCTAAACAGTGACTTTCAAGTCACGCAACCCCTTCACTCAACACCAGTGGGGGGAAGACTAAGCCAATTCTACCAATCTTGGCAACAGATTACAACAGACAATTGGGTATTAGCAATAATCCAACATGGCTATTGCATAGAATTCCACAACTTCCCACCAAACATCCCCCCCAAAACACGCAAAATGTCACCACAACATTTAGAACTTTTAGGACTAGAAGTTCAAGCACTACTGCAAAAGGATGCAATAGAGTTAGTACCAGTACAACAAAAAAACACAGGAGTTTACTCCCTGTACTTTCTAATTCCAAAAAAAGACAAAACATTAAGACCAATATTAGATCTCAGGACACTAAATACCTACATCATATCGGACCATTTTCACATGGTCACACTACAAGACATCATTCCACTGCTCAAACAGCAAGATTACATGACCACATTAGACCTAAAGGATGCGTACTTTCATATACCAATACACCCTTCTCACAGAAAGTACCTACGGTTCGTATTCAAAGGAATACATTACCAATTCAAGGTGTTGCCATTCGGAATAACAACTGCACCAAGAGTGTTCACAAAATGTCTAGCAGTAGTAGCAGCACACATCAGGAGACAACAGATACATGTGTTCCCTTACCTAGACGATTGGCTAATCAAGACCAACACAGTAAAAAAATGCGCAAACGACACCACATTTGTCATACAAACCCTTCACAAACTGGGGTTTTCCATCAACTATACAAAATCACACCTAGAACCGTGTCAAACACAACAATATCTAGGAGCAACCATCAACACATCAAAAGGAATTGCCACTCCAAGTCCACAAAGAGTGCAGGCATTCCACAAGGTAATAAGTGCTATGTTTCCAAACCAAAAGATACAAGCAAAACATGTGCTAAAACTTCTAGGCATGATGTCATCATGCATAGCCATTGTCCCAAACGCAAGACTACACATGCGACCCTTACAACAGTGTCTAGCATCACAATGGTCACAGGCACAGGGTCAACTTCAAAATCTGGTGTTGGTAGACCGCCAAACATACCTCTCGCTTCTATGGTGGAACAGCAAAAATTTAAACAAAGGGCGGACATTTCAGGACCCAGTGCCTCAATACGTTATAACAACAGATGCTTCCATGACAGGGTGGGGAGCACACCTCAATCACCACAGCATTCAAGGACAATGGGATATACACGAAACAAAATTTCATATCAATTACCTAGAACTGTTAGCAGTATTTCTAGCGTTAAAAGCCTTCCAACCCATAATAACACACAAATACATTCTTGTCAAAACAGACAACATGACAACAATGTATTATTTAAACAAACAAGGAGGAACACACTCAACACAATTGTGCCTCCTAACACAAAAAATTTGGCAGTGGGCGATTCACAACAACATTCGCCTAATAGCACAATTTATTCCAGGAATACAAAACCAACTAGCAGACAACCTTTCGCGAGACCACCAACAAGTCCACGAATGGGAAATTCACCCCCAAGTTCTGAACAAGTACTTTCAAATTTGGGGAACACCCCAGATAGATTTGTTCGCAACAAAAGAAAACTCAAAATGCCAAAACTTCGCATCCAGGTACCCACACCGCGAATCACAAGGCAATGCTCTATGGATGAGTTGGTCAGGGATATTTGCGTACGCTTTTCCCCCTCTCCCTCTCCTTCCATATCTAGTAAACAAGTTGAGTCAAAACCAACTCAAACTCATACTGATAGCACCCACATGGGCAAGACAACCTTGGTATACAACTCTACTAGACCTTTCACTAGTACCGCATGTCAAACTACCCAACAGGCCAGATCTGTTAACACAACACAAACAACAGATCAGGCATCCAAACCCAGCATCATTGAATCTGGCAATTTGGCTCCTGAAATCCTAGAATTCGGACACTTAGACCTCACAAGAATGCATGGAGGTCATAAAACAAGCTAGAAAACCTTCCACTAGACACTGCTATGCATCTAAGTGGAAAAGATTTGTTTACTACTGCCATGCCAATCAAATACAACCATTACATGCCTCTACTAAAGACATAGTAGGATACTTACTACATTTGCAAAAAGCAAATCTCGCTTTTTCATCTATAAAAATACACCTCGCAGCAATATCTGCTTACCTACAAACTACTCATTCATCGTCTCTATTTAGAATACCAGTTATTAAAGCATTCATGGAAGGGCTAAAAAGAATTATACCACCAAGAACACCACCAGTTCCTTCATGGAATCTTAACATCGTCTTAACAAGACTCATGGGTCCACCTTTCGAACCCATGCATTCCTGTGAAATGCAATATCTAACCTGGAAGGTCGCATTTCTCATTGCAATCACATCCCTCAGAAGAGTAAGTGAAATACAGGCATTTACCATACAAGAACCATTTATTCAAATACACAACAATAAAATAGTTCTAAGAACAAATCCAAAATTTCTGCCAAAAGTAATCTCACCATTCCATTTAAATCAAACAGTAGAATTGCCAGTGTTCTTCCCACAACCAAATTCTGTGGCTGAAAGGGCACTACATACATTAGACATCAAAAGAGCACTAATGTATTACATTGACAGAACAAACTAATCAGGAAAACAAAACAACTGTTCATAGCTTTTCAAAAACCACACATAGGAAATCCAATCTCTAAACAAGGCATTGCTAGATGGATAGTCAGATGCATTCAAACATGCTATCTTAAAGCCAAAAGAGAATTGCCTATTACACCAAAGGCACACTCAACCAGAAAGAAAGGTGCTACAATGGCCTTTCTAGGAAACATTCCTATGAGCGAAATATGTAAGGCTGTAACCTGGTCTACGCCTCATACGTTTACTAAACACTACTGTGTAGACGTACTAAATGCACAACAAGCTACAGTGGGCCAAGCTGTACTAAGAACATTATTCCAAACTACTTCAACTCCTACAGGCTAAACCACCGCTTTTAGGGGAGGTAACTGCTTTATAGTCTATGCCAAACATGTGTATCTGCAGCAACATATGCCATCGAACTGAAAATGTCACTTACCCAGTGTACATCTGTTCGTGGCATTAGTCGCTGCAGATTCACATGTACCCTCCCACCTCCCCGGGAAGCCTGTAGCCGTTTAGAAGTAGATCATAAATCTTAAACATCTGAACATTTGTAAATAATTATTAGAAACTCTTAACGTACATACATATTCACTCCATTGCATGGGCACTATTTATACCAAACAACTCCATCCTCACCCTCTGCGGGGAAAACAATCTAAGATGGAGTCGACGCCCATGCGCAATGGAGCCGAGGAGGGAGGAGTCCTTCGGTCCCGTGACCAAAAAGACTTCTTCGAAGAAAAACAACTTGTAATACTCCGAGCCCAACACCAGGCAGCGGACTGTGCCAAACATGTGAATCTGCAGCGACTAATGCCACGAACAGATGTACACTGGGTAAGTGACATTTTCATTTCAACAGCCAGCTAATTTGTGAGATTTTCTTTTTTGAGATAATTATGAAATATCAATACAAATTCTTGGCTCTCCCTTCTAAGGTGGTCACAGTCTGCAGAACTTCATGTGCACATCCGTGACTTTGATAGAAAAGTGGGTTGTCTCTGAGTCGAGTTCACCCTGTACGCTCTTTACTATTACGGTTCACAGGTCCCCGAAACACAGCGCCTTCTCCCCGGCCTCTGAGCGTCATTGCTCTCAACCTCGGGGTGTAATCGCAGATAGTTGGTGACCATTCCTTGCATCTGGGAGATGAGACCTGTAGGAAGCTGGCCTGGTGAGGGTGGGTACATATAGTACTTACACCAGGTTCAGGTATCCAGTCTTAGTGAAGTGTAGGCCGTGTCTAGAAGCCAAGGCTCTCTAGCGATAGCTGTGGATGAGCAGCCAAGGCTTATCTAGGAGACATGCAAAGCTCATGCAATACCACTGTAGTCACACAGGACTTACACACATGAAAGAAAACACTCAGTGTTACAAAAATAAAGGTACTTTATTTTTGGAATAAATCACCACAAGATACTAGACTGGTGACCAACCCTTAGGAGGTAAGTAACTCACTAAATATATGCACTAGTAATTCGAAACCGGCATAGAAAAGGTTAGAAAATAGTGCAAATAGCAATAACCAATAGTGACCCAAACCATATACTAAAAAAATTTACCCCCACCTTGGTAAGTAAAATGTGCAGAGGGGAGCTGGGAGTACTAGAAAGCCACAGGGGTAAGTAATACAGCACCTCCCGGGGACCTGTGATGCACGAGTAAAACACTGGAATTTCCCCAAACCACCCCAAAGGAGGAAATGAAGAAAAAGACACCCAGACAAGACTGCAAGAAACCCAGCGGTGGATTCCTGAACAAAGAAGACCTGCAGAGAGAGGGTGTAGGAAGTTGGCTCTGTACGTACTATTTCAAAGTAAGGAATAGCATGCACAGAGTCCAATGGTTCCCCTTAGAGGTAAGATAGTGGCAAAAAGAGATAATTCTAATGCTCTGTTTTGTGGTAGTGTGGTCGAGCAGTAGGCTTATCAAAGGAGTAGTGTTAAGCATTTGTTGTACACACACAGGCAATAAATGAGGAACACACACTCAAAGACTTAACTTCAGACCAATAGTTTTTATATAGAAAAATATATTTTCTTAGTTTATTTTAAGAACCACAGGTTCAAGATTTACAAACAATACTTTAAATGAAAGGTACTTCACTCCGGTATCTTAGGACTTTGAATCATTACAATAGCATGTACAATTTTGACAAAAATGGCAATAAGCTATTTTAAAATTGGACACAGTGCAAAATTCAACAGTTCCTGGGGGAAGTAAGTATTTGTTAGTTTTTCAGGTAAGTAAAGCACTTACAGGGTTCAAAGTTGGGTGCAAGGTAGCCCACTGTTGGGGGGTTCAGGGCAACCCCAAAGTTACCACACCAGCAGCTCAGGGACGGTCAGGTGCAGAGGTCAAAGAGGTGCCCAAACTGCATAGGCTTCAATGGAGAAGGGGTTGTAGGAAGTTGGCTCTGTATGTACTATTTCAAAGTAAGAAATAGCATGCACAGAGTCCAAGGGTTCCCCTTAGAGGTAAGATAGTGGCAAAAAGAGATAATTCTAATGCTCTATTTTGTGGTAGTGTAGTCAAGCAGTAGGCTTCTCAGAGGGTAGTGTTAAGCATTTGTTGTACAAACACAGGCAATAAATGAGGACACACACTCAAAGACCATTCCAGGCCAATAGGTTTTTATATAGAAAAAGCAGGCACAAAGTACCCCCTCAGCAGCACAGGGGCGGCCGGGTGCAGATTGCAAACAGGCATCGGGTTTTCAATAGGAATCAATGGGGAGACCCGGGGGAGTCTCTTCAACGATGCAGGGGGGCCTCGGGGTCACTCCTGCACTGGAGTTCGGTTCCTTCAGTTTCTGGGGGCTGCGGGTGCAGTGTGGTTTCCAGGCGTCGGGTTCCTTGAAGCAGGCAGTTGCGGTCAGGGTTAGCCTCTGGATTTCCTCTGCAGGCGTCGCTGTCGGAGATCAGGGGGGGGTCAACTCTGGTTACTCACGGGCTCTGTCGCTGGGGAGTCCTCCCTGTAGTGTTAAGTTTTCCGCAGGTTGAGCCGAGGGCGTTGGGTGCAGAGTGGAAAGTCTTATGCTTCTGGCAGGAAACGTGTGGTCTTTAAAAGTTGCTTCTTTGTTGCAAAGTTGCAGTTTTTTTGAACAGGGCCGCTGTTCTCAGGAGCTTCTTGGTCCTTTTAGATGCAGGGCAGTCCTCTGAGGCTTCAGAGGTTGCTGGTCCCTGCTGGATGCATCGCTGTTGCAGTTTTTCTTGAAGTGGGGAGACAGGCCGGTAGGGCTGGGGCCAAAGCAGTTGTCGTCTGTCTTCTCTGCAGGGCTTCAGGTCAGCAGTCCTCCTTCGTCTTCAGGTTGCAGGAATCTATCTTCCTCTGTTCTGGGGGCCCCTAAATACTCAATTTAGGGGTGTGTTTAGGTCTGGGAGGTTAGTAGCCAATGGCTACTAGCCCTGAGGGTGGCTACACCCTCTTTGTGCCTCCTCCCTGAGGGGAGGGGGCCCATCTCTAATCCTATTGGGGGAATCCTCCATCTGCAAGATGGAGAATTTCTAAAAGTCAGTCACCTCAGCTCAGGACACGTTGGGGGCTGTCCTGACTGGCCAGTGACTCCTCCTTGTTTTTCTCATTATCTCCTCCGGCCTTGCCGGCAAAAGTGGGGCCGTGGCCGGAGGGGGCGGGCATCTCCACTAGCTGGGATCTAGTTACAGTTCCTGCAGGGGGAGGTGAGAAGCACCTCCACCCAGTTCAGGCTTTGTTCCTGGCCACAGAGTGACAAAGGCACTCTCCCCATGTGGCCAGCAACATGTCTGGTGTGTGGCAGGCTGGCAAAACTAGTCAGCCCACACTGGAAGTCTGGTATGTTTTCAGGGGGCATCTCTAAGATGCCCTCTGGGTGTATTTCACAATAAAATGTACACTGGCATCAGTGTGCATTTATTGTGCTGAGAAGTTTGATACCAAACTTCCCAGTTTTCAGTGTAGCCATTATGGAGCTGTGGAGTTCGTGTATGACCGACTCCCAGACCATATACTCTTATGGCTACCCTGCACTTACAATGTCTAAGGTTTTGCTTAGACACTGTAGGGGCATAGTGCTCATGCACCTATGCCCTCACCTATGGTATAGTGCACCCTGCCTTAGGACTGTAAGGCCTGCTAGAGGGGTGACTTATCTATGCCATGGGCAGTGTGAGGTTGTCATGGCACCCTGAGGGGAGTGCCATGTCGACTTAATCATTTTCTCCCCACCAGCACACACAAGCTGGCAAGCAGTGTGCATGTGCTGAGTGAGGGATTCCCAGGGTGGCATAAGACATGCTGCAGCCCTTAGAGACCTTCCCTGGCATCAGGGCCCTTCGTACCAGGGGTACCAGTTACAAGGGACTTACCTGGATGCCAGGGTGTGCCAATTGTGGAGACAAAGGTACAGTTTTAGAGAAAGAACACTGGTGCTGGCGCCTGGTTAGCATTCCTTAGCACACTTTCAAATCATAACTTGGCATCAGCAAAGGCAAAAAGTCAGGGGGTAACCATGCCAAGGAGGCATTTCTTTACTGAGGGGACCAAGTCTAAGAGTGACAGTGGAGTCCAGGAGGAGTAGGAGCTACTACCCACCGAACTGTGGATGCAGGAGTTGGTCCGTTCTGAAGAACAGGTCAGCACTGCAGCCCAGGAGTCGGAAAAGAGTTCCAGATGGATGCAGAAAATGTTCCATGCCGGAAGTAAGATTGCAGACGGGTGTTGGTGCAGAATTTACACCAACAAGCCTTGGCAAAGGTAAACTTGTGGTCAGTGGAAAAGAGGTGCTGCTGGGGATTAGCAAGACCCAGGAGGGGGAGTCGCAGGGGCCGCTCAGCGTCGCAGAGAGTCAGCAGGAGTAAAGGCAACGGCCATAGGAGTCCCACAGGACAGGGACACAGGAGTCGCCGAGGAGGCCCACGCAGCACTACAAAAGAGGATCCCACACCGCAGGAGAACTACGCAGGAGGCTGTGCTTTGCAGCATGGAGTGCTGAGGGCTGGAGCTACACATCACCTGAAGATCCCTTGAAGGAGATGCAGACGAGCTTTAGCAGCTGCAAGAGACTCTGTGCACAGGGGTATTATCCTGCATGGGAAGGTACAGGCTTACCTCCACCAAAGTTGGACAGCTGGCAAAGAGGACTACTCCGGACCACCACCTGTGATGCAGGATCCACGCAGCTCAGCAGGAGAGGGGATCCACGCAGCCGGTCGTCGCTTGTTGTAGGTGTCTGCGGTTGCAGGGAAGTGAAACCTTCACTCCAAACGAGATTCCTTCTTCTTGTGCAGGCTGAAGAGTTGCAGTCTTCTGAGGATGCACGGTGAGGAAATTGTTGGAAAGCTGACAGGAGCCCTGGAAACAATGTTGCTGAAGAGTCCTTTCTTCTTGGAAGCAGCTTGTCGGGTCCTGGAGGTTCCAGTCGCAGTTCTGGAGGCCAGAAGTTGAAGTAAAAGTTGCAGAGGCATCATGCTGGAATCTTGCAAGCCGAATCGGAGGGCCCACCCAAGAGAGAGACCCTACAACAGCCCTGAAAGGGGGATTGGTCACCTAGCCAGGTAATCACCTTTCGGGAGGGGGCTCTGACGACACCTGCCTGACCTGGCTACTCTGGTGCGACCAGTGTTCCCTGCCAGCCTTGGAATCAAGATGGCAGAACCCTCTGGAGGAGCTCTGGGCACCACCCCTGGGGTGGTGATGAACAGGGGAGTGCTCACTCCTCTTTCCATTGTCCAGTTTCGCGCCAGAGCAGGGACAGGACTGGACATAGGTCCCTGAACCAGTGTGGACTGGTTTATTCACCAAATGTGCCCTTCAAAGCATACCAGTGGCTTGGGGAGGCTACCCCTCCTAAGCCAGTCACACCTTCTTATAAAGGGAGAGAGTGTTACCTCCCTCTCCCGAAGGAAATCCTTTGTTCTGTCTTCCTGGGCTTGATCGTATCCAGCAGCAGGAGGGCCGAAACCGGTCTGAGGGGTGGCAGCAGCTTGGGGTGCCTGGAAAACCCTGTAAGACTGGTGGTAGCAACCCGGGGGGTCCTCCAAGGAGCCCCCAGAGTGTATGGAATCATACTGCCAATGCTTGCCACAGTTTTGGGGTATGATTACGACCTGTTTCATGCCAAACATGCACAGGTTAGGAGTTACAATTATGTATGCCAATTGTGGGGATAAAAAGTTACCAGCAACCAAATTTAGAGGAGAGAGCACAGTCTCTGGGGTCCTGGTTAGCATGAGCCCAGTGAAAGTCACACTGACAACAGGCACAAAATTGGGGGTAACCATGCCAAGAAAAATTGCACTTTCCTACAAGACCATACAGTGCTGCACTCTTGCTCATTCTGTACCCTTGATGGGCCTGACGGGAGACAGCACATTCCCAGTGCAGTTCCTGCTGCTCATATGTTTTAGTTGATGGACACTCTCTGACTGCATCACGCGTCTACTCCTTGCCTCACAGAGTTAAACCAGAGCTCTGCCCCAGCTTCACAAGCTTACTCTCAAAAACCAGACCTGTCACTTCTCCTAATTGCCTTTCATACTTTCAGGAACCGTTCACGCCCACCAGCTCTCTTCCTCGCCACCTCTTCTCATCATTAACTCCCACTTCCCCATTAACACCAGCCAGGCATTCTCCCCTCTCCCTCCTGAGGCTGTAGCTTTGAATTCGCTGCTGCAGTTGTCTTTGCGGCTTCCACTGCTGGCCCTGCTTCCTGCGTGTTTCGCTGATCAGTGCCTCATCACCACCTGGCCACTGCACTGGCGCCACCTGGCCACTGCACTGGCGCCACCTGGCCACTGCACTGGCGCCACCTGGCCACTGCACTGGCGCCACCTGGCCACTGCACTGGCGCCACCTGGCCACTGCACTGGCGCCACCTGGCCACTGCACTGGCGCCGTCTGTCTGAAACCTCCTTGGTACTTGAGCTGCCTGTTCACTAGGTCTTCCTCGGTTCTCTGCCTCTTGCTGTCCTGACCTCCGAGTGCTAGCGCCACCTAGGCATCTTTGCAGTGGTTTGAGGTGGCGTCCATCATAGACAAGGGAAAGAGGGGGCCTGCTTTCTCTGTTCGGGTGGGGCGTGGCACAGAATCTTTATCTGAGCAGTCCTCCTGTGGCAGCTCAAGAACTAATTTCCATATGGGCAATTCTCGTCTCTGGCTGCATAGAGGAGCTTACCACAATGAAATGCAGTTTTACATAGACATGACCTCTGGTTCTAAGTGATTCAGGCGTTTCTGCAGATCACTTTAGTGATCGCCTGAGGGCTGACTCCACCAGTCATTTGTCTGCCAAGGTAGCACATGAAGTGGCTACCTTTTGGACTCCTGTTTACTGTCCTGGCTCATTCCATCAACCCAAGTAATTCCCTGGAAGAGATTCTGAACCAGTCTCGGTGGTGGGATTCTCTCTGCAGGGAGCATGTCTCCTTTCCTCTGTTCCTGCCCCTAAGTTAACTGTATCTATGTTCAGCCATAGTTTGGGCAAGGTTTCTTTTGGCATTTGGACCCATTTGCCTGTCTTTTTGTGGGTTTCGTGACTTCTCTGTGACCGTGTACCTTTATGGAGTGAATGCTGGTGTCTGGACACCACATACATGGTTGTGTAAGATGGTAGGTCTCCTGCAAACTGCATTTGTCCTTGGTGGAGATGACCACATGCACCTCCCTTTACTCGACACCTCGTGACATCAGTCTTGCCTTTTGAGTTGTTGGTGGCGAGGCAGGGGGTAAATGGACATGTTCAAAAATCTTTCTTTGTTTAGTCAAGACTTCCTCTTTCTCACTGAAGCCTACTTCTGCAGAAGCACCATGAGAGAGTGGAGACTCTTGGACTCCTCTGTCTTGACCTCTGTTCTAGAAGACCATGAAAACAGGACAGAAGGAAGGGGGATGCTCTTTCCTCTGAATGAGAGAAGTTATGAAATAATTTGTGTTCTGGTTGGCATCAGCTTCCTAATCTAGGGGGATAAATACTCTTGTGCCCATGTCTTTGGTAAATATGTAGGGCATCGAGGAAACTTCATAGACTTCTGATCACTGCCTTGGTTGCGTCCTGAAGATCCTTCTGATGTGACCACTGGAAAGAAAAGTACCTCCAAAGGGAGAAGATGCCCAGACTGCTAGAAGATCAGTTCCTGGGCGACTGCCTAAAGCAGATGTGTTGAGGATCCCTCAAATAGGATTCCCAGCTGTCTCAAAATCATGCTTCCAGAGCTTGGATTCAAGAACCTTTGATCCTGTGAGTGGTGTACTTGCATGTCTCTCACCCACTGTGTATCAGTTCTTGCCCATGCACTGACCGGAGGGAGCTTTCTTCCACAGTGTACAGTCTGGTCTTCTTGCCATGATTTTTATTCCTTATTGGTGAAGTCATCCGCGTCCAGTGGTGCCCTTGTCTTGTGAATGTCCTGCCAACACTGAGGTCCAGTCCTCTAAAGCTTGGTTCCCTGTTCTAGACAGTGCTGGCAGTCAGCAGTGTATCCCTGCTCAGTGCATGTGTATGGTGAACAAGAAATCCTGTATGCCCCTGTTCTTGGAGATCCTTTCACCCCGTAACCAGACCACCCTTTCGGATGCAGATGCTTTGTCCTTTCAGTAAAGGTCTATGTTGGATTAATAGTTGACACTCTTGCTTGATGGTTATCTCTTGGATCAACACCACCTTGACTAGTTCCTGGACTCTGTGCTAAGCCCACAAAACTGGGCTCCGAGAAGGTAGATACACTCCTATCTCATTGGTAGGGAAAAAAAATCACTTTTTGTATTTATTTATTTGAAAAAAAAAAAGTTATTTATGGTATGTACTGTCCCACTATGAAGACATGTAGGTGTGCATTTCCAGTATCTTCGCACCACTGGTGTGACAATCACTGGATTGCGGCAACGTCTGAAGCATCTCATGTTAAGTATCTGTTGGTCTTTAACAGTAAAGTCCAGTTTCCAGTGAGAACTGGCCCTAGGGGTGCAGTGGGTATCTCCTATCCTGTGGGTGCCCCTGGCAGTGGTTTTACACACAGACAACCTCTCAAGGAAATGGCCCTTGAGCGGGATGGGTATTGGTATGGGACGGGGGGGGGGGTTCCCACAGTTGATGCTGATCCCCAGCTATATTTCTCCCCCTTTGAAAACTTTAAAACAACTTTTGGCCTTAACTGTTTTTGAACTACACTGGTTTGACCTAGATGCCAGTTACGAGATACCTGACAGCCGCCAGACCAAGCCTCCAACTCTTTGGTCATCCCACAACCATTATTTCCTATGCTCTGCGTGGTCCCCTTGTTGTTTGCTGATAGGTTTTTGGGTTTAGGGAAATATTGGATTTTTGTCCATTTACGACTGGAAATTTGCCAGCTGGTGTAGGAAAGTACCATCTTGCCTGGCATGTTACCCCCATATTTCACTGTATATATGTTGTTTTAGTTGTATGTGTCACTGGGACCCTGCCAGCCAGGGCCCCAGTGCTCATAAGTGTGCCCTGTATGTGTTCCCTGTGTTATGACTAACTGTCTCACTGAGGCTCTGCTAACCAGAACCTCAGTGGTTCTGCTCTCTCATTTCTTTCCAAATTGTCACTAACAGGCTGGTGACCAATTTCACCAATTTACATTGGCATACTGGTACACCCATATAATTCCCTAGTATATGGTACTGAGGTACCCAGGGTATTGGGGTTCCAGGAGATACCTATGGGCTGCAGCATTTCTTTTGCCTCCCATAGGGAGCTCTGACAATTCTTACACAGGCCTGCCACTGCAGCCTGAGTGAAATAACGTCCATGTTATTTCACAAGCCATTTACCACTGCACTTAAGTAACTTATAAGTCACCTATATGTCTAACCTTTACCTGGCAAAGGTTGGGTGCTAAGTTACTTAGTGTGTGGGCACCCTGGCACTAGCCAAGGTGCCCCCACATTGTTCAGGGAAAATCCCCGGACTTTGTGAGTGCGGGGACACCATTACACGCGTGCCCTATACATAGGTCACTACCTATGTATAGCTTCACAATGGTAACTCCGAACATGGCCATGTAACATGTCTAAGATCATGGAATTGCCACTCCAATGCCATCCTGGCAATGGAGAGACAATTCCATGATCCCCCGGGTCTCTAGCACAGACCCGGGTACTGCCAAACTGCCTTTCCCGGGGTTTCACTGCTGCTGCCAACCCCTCAGACAGGTTTCTGCCCTCCTGGGGTCCAGCCAGGCTTGGCCCAGGAAGGCAGAACAAAGGACTTCCTCAGAGAGAGGGTGTTACACCCTCTCCCTTTGGAAAAAGGTGTCGGGGCTGGGGAGGAGTAGCCTCCCCCAGCCTCTGGAAATGCTTTGATGGGCACAGATGGTGCCCACCTCTGCATAAGCCAGTCTACACCGGTTCAGGGATCCCCCAGCCCTGCTCTGGCGCGAAACTGGACAAAGGAAAGGGGAGTGACCATTCCCCTGACCTGCACCTCCCCTGGGAGGTGCCCAGAGCTCCTCCAGTGTGCTCCAGACCTCTGCCATCTTGGAAACAGAGGTGCTGCTGTCACACTGGACTGCTCTGAGTGGCCAGGGCCAGCAGGTGACATCAGAGACTCCTTCTGATAGGCTCTTACCTGTGTTGCTAGCCTATCCTCCTTCCTAGGTAGCCAAACCTCCTTTTCTGGCTATTTAAGGTCTCTGCTTTGGGGAATTCTTTAGATCACGAATGCAAGAGCTCATCAGAGTTCCTCTGCATCTCTCTCTTCACCTTCTGCCAAGGAATCGACTGCTGACTGCACTGGAAGCCTGCAAAACCGCAACAAAGTAGCAAAGACGACTACTGCAACCTTGTATCGCTGATCCTGCCGCCTTCTCGACTGTGTTCCTGGTGGTGCATGCTGTGGGGGTAGTCTGCTTCCTCTCTGCACTAGAAGCTCCGAAGAAATCTCCCGTGGGTCGACAGAATCTTCCCCCTGCAACCGCAGGCAACAAAAGACTGCATCACCGGTCCTCTGGGTCCCCTCTCAGCACGACGAGCGTGGTCCCTGGAACTCAGCAACTCTGTCCAAGTGACTCCCACAGTCCAGTGACTCTTCAGTCCAAGTTTGGTGGAGGGAAGTCCTTGCCTCCCCACACCAGACTGCATTGCTGGGTACCGTGTGATTTGCAGCTGCTCCGGCTCCTGTGCACTCTTCCAGGATTTCCTTTGTGCACAGCCAAGCCTGGGTCCCCGACACTCTAACCTGCAGTGCACGGCCTCCTGAGTTGTCCTCCGGCATCGTGGGACCTTCTTTTGTGACTTCGGGTGAGCTCCGGTTCACTTTTCTTCGTAGTGCCTGTTCCGGCACTTCTGCGGGTGCTGCCTGCTTCTGAGTGGGCTCCTTGTCTTGCTGGGCGCCCCCTCTGTCTCCTCACCCAATTGGCGACATCCTGGTCCCTCCTGGGCCACAGTAGCATCCAAAAACCCTAACCGCGACCCTTGCAGCTAGCGAGGCTTGTTTGCGGTCTTTCTGCGTGGGAACACCTCTGCAAGCTTCTTCACAACGTGGGACATCCATCCTCCAAAGGGGAAGTTCCTAGTCCTCTTCGTTCTTGCAGAATCCACAGCTGCTACCATCCGGTGGCAGCTTCTTTGCATCCACAGCTGGCATTTCCTGGGCATCTGCCCACTCCTGACTTGATCGTGACTCTTGGACTTGGTCCCCTTGTTCCACAGGTACTCTCGTCCGGAAATCCATCGTTGTTGCATTGCTGGTGTTGGTCTTCCTTGCAGAATTCCCCTCTGACGACTTCTGTGCTCTCTGGGGAACTTAGGTGCACTTAGCACCCACTTTTCAGGGTCTTGGGGTGGGCTATTTTTCTAACCCTCACTGTTTTCTTACAGTCCCAGCGACCCTCTACAAGCTCACATAGGCTTGGGGTCCATTCATGGTTCACATTCCACTTCTAGAGTATATGGTTTGTGTTGCCCCTATGTCTGTGCTCTCATTGCAATCTATTGTGACTATAATTGCTTGCATTGCTTTCTAATGCTATTACTGCATGATTTTGGTATTGTGTACATATATCTTGTGTATATTTGCTATCCTCATACTGAGGGTACTCACTGAGATACTTTTGGCATATTGGCATAAAAATAAAGTACCTTTTATTTTTAATATATCTGTGTATTGTGTTTTCTTATGATATTGTGCATATGACACTGGTGGTATAGTGGGAGCTTTGCATGTTTCCTAGTTCAGCCTAAGCTGCTCTGCTAAGCTACTCTTTTCTATCAGCCTAAGCTGCTAGACACCTCTTCTACACTAATAAGGGATAACTGGACCTGGTACAAAGTGTAAGTACCCCTTGGTACCCACTACAAGCCAGGCCAGCCTCCTACATTGGTTGTGCAGCGGTGGGATAAGTACTTGCAACTACTTACCACTTTGTCATATTGTACTTTTCATAAGAGAAAAATATACAAAACAAGTTCAGTGTATGTACACCTAACCAAAAAGTTTTGCTTTTCTTCTCTTACTCTATTGCTAAGTCCTGAAAAGTACCTCTAAACTTTCAAAAAGTTTCTTAAAAGTGGAATTTTTTTTTTCCTGTTAAAAAGTTCTGAAACTTTTTCTTTCTTTTTCTGTCCCTTAAACCTTTTTTTTCTATCATGTCTGGTACAGGTCAAACTCTGGATCTGACCAGCACTGCTTAAGACCTCCTTAGCTGGAAAGGTGCAAGGAGTCTCTGCATTGATAGAGGTTTAGGGGTAGGGAAGAATCCCTCTAGAGAATTGTTAGTTAATATGCTCATTGAACGTAAGACCATAGCTGGCACATCGGGTGAGAGATTAGCTGATGGTTCACACTCTGATTCTGGGGTAGCCCCAGCAAAAGTGTTAGAAGGGAACCTTCCCAACCTGCCCCTTAGCAGGCCACCTAGCAGGGCTGGTACTTATGTGAGTTCTTATCACAGTAGGGAGATTACTACTTTAGGCCAGGTTGTTAGAGTGCCATCTGTTAGGGACAGGTCTCCCTCTGTCCATTCACACCATTCTTCTGTGTCTAGGCATGCCCAGCCCACCCACCCTGATGGCAGACTGTTAGAAAGGGAACTCAATAGATTGAGAGTGGAAGAGTCCAGGCTGAAGCTTAAAAAGCAACAGCTGGATCTAGACAGGGAAGCATTTGACTTAGAAAAAGAAAGGAAGAGGTTGGTGTTTGGACCCCATGGTGGCAGCAGCAGTATTACAGATAGTAATCCTGTGAAAGAGCACGATTCTAGGAATCTGCACAAGATAGTTCCCCCTTACAAGGAGGGGGATGACATTAACAAGTGGTTTGCTGCACTTGAGAGGGTCTGTGTTGTACAGGGGGTCCCTCAAAGGCAGTGGGCTGCTATCCTATGGCTATCTTTCAGTGGAAAGGGTAGGGATAGGCTCCTTACTGTGAAGGAAAGTGATGCCAATAATTTTACAGTTCTTAAAAATGCACTCCTAGATGGTTATGGCTTAACCACTGAACAGTACAGGATCAAGTTCAGAGAAACCAAAAAGGAGTCTTCACAAGACTGGGTAGACTTTGTTGACCATTCAGTGAAGGCCTTGGAGGGGTGGTTACATGGCAGTAAAGTTTCTGACTCTGAAAGCCTGTATAACTTAATCCTGAAAGAGCATATTCTTAATAATTGTGTGTCGATTTGTTGCACCAGTATCTAGTGGACTCTGATCTGACCTCTTCCCCAAGAATTGGGAAAGAAGGCAGACAAATGGGTCAGAACAAGAGTGAACAGAAAAGTTCATACTGGGGGTGACAAGGATGGCAAGAAGAAGGATGGTAAGTCTTCAGACAAGGGTGGGGACAAATCTAAAAATGAGTCTTCATCAGGCCCACAAAAACACTCTGGTGGGGGTGGTGGGTCCAAATCCTCTTCTAATCAAGTAAAGAAACCATGGTGCTATTTATGTAAAGTAAAAGGCCATTGGACAACTGATGCCAGTTGTCCAAAGAAAAGCACCAAGCCTCCCACCACCACAACCCCTACTGCTACACCTAGTGCCCCTAGTAATAGCAGTGGTGGTGGGAGCAAACCTACTAATAGCTAAACCAAGGGAGTAGCTGGGCTCACTTTTGGCAATTTAGTTGGGGTTGGTCTTGTTAGGGAGACCACAGAGGCTGTGTTAGTCTCTGAAGGTGCCATTGATTTGGCCACCTTGGTTGCTTGTCCCCTTAATATGGATAAGTACAAGCAACTTCCCCTAATAAATGGTGTTGAGGTTCAGGCCTACAGGGACACAGGTGCCAGTGTTACCATGGTAATAGAGAAACTGGTCCACCCTGAACAACACCTACTTGGTCACCAGTACCAAGTGACTGCTCATAACAACACTCTTAGCCACCCCATGGCTGTTGTGAATCTCAACTGGGGGGGTGTTACTGGTCCAAAGAAAGTTGTGGTTGCCTCAGATTTACCTGTAGACTGTCTACTAGGTAACGATTTAGAGACATCAGCTTGGGCAGAAGTGGAGTTGGAGGCTCATGCAGCAATGCTGGGCATTCCTGGGCATATTTCTGCTTTGACAAGGGCTCAGGCCAAAAAGCAAAAAGGACAGGGTGACTTGGATCCTGGAACAATGGACCAAGTGCTCCCTAAAGCTAGGGTTAGTAAAGGTAAAACACTAGCTACTATCCCTCCCTCTACAGTGGATTCAACTTCTGAGGAAGAAGAATTTCCACCCTGTGCAGAACCTTCACCAGAGGAGCTGGAAGCAGACACTGCTGAGCTTTTGGGTGGAGGGGGGCCTGCCAGGGAGGAGCTGAGTGTGGCACAGCAGACCTGTCTTGCACTAGAGGGTCTAAGACAGCAAGCTGTCAAACAGCAAAATGGGGATGTCAGTGACTCTCACAGAGTTTACTGGGAGGACAACCTCTTGTATACTGAAGCAAGGGATCCAAAACCTGGAGCAGCCAGGAGATTGGTGATTCCCCTGCAATACAGAGAGTTCCTCCTAATTCTAGCCTACGTCATTCCCTTGGCTGGACATTTGGGACAAATGAAAACTTGGGACAGGCTTGTCCCCTAGTTTCATTGGCCTAGAATGTCAGAGGACACAAAGGAATTTTGTAAGTCCTGTGAAACCTGTCAAGCCAGTGGCAAAACAGGTGGCACCCCAAAGGCACCCCTTATTCCACTGCCTGTGGTTGGGGTTCCCTTTGAAAGGGTAGGGGTTGACATAGTTGGCCCCCTTGACCCTCCTACTGCTTCAGGCAATAGGTTTATTTTGGTGGTAGTGGACCATGCCACCAGATATCCTGAAGCAATTCCTCTAAGGACCACTACAGCTCCTGCAGTGGCAAATGCCCTCCTGGGAATCTTTTCCAGGGTGGGCTTCCCAAAAGAGGTGGTATCAGACCGGGGTAGCAACTTCATGTCTGCTTACTTAAAGGCCATGTGGAAGGAATGTGGTGTGACATACAAGTTCACCACACCCTATCATCCACAAACAAATGGACTGGTTGAGAGGTTTAATAAAACTCTCAAAGGAATGATAATGGGACTCCCTGAAAAACTCCGGAGGAGATGGGATGTCCTGTTACCTTTCCTCCTTTTTGCTTACAGGGAGGTACCCCAAAAAGGAGTGGGCTTCAGCCCCTTTGAACTCCTATTTGGACACCCTGTAAGAGGTCCTCTAACACTTGTAAAGGAGGGTTGGGAACAACCATTAAAAGCTCCTAAGCAAGACATAGTGGACTATCTACTTGGCCTAAGATCCAGAATGGCTGGGTATATGAAAAAGGCCAGTAAAAACCTTCAGGCCAGCCAAGAGCTCCAAAAGCAATGGCATGACCAGAAGGCTGTTCTGATTCAGTACCAACCAGGGCAGAAAGTGTGGGTCTTGGGGCCACAGGCTCCAAGAGCACTCCAAGACAAATGGAGTGGTCCCCACATTATTGTTGAGAAAAAGGGTGAAGTCACCTACTTGGTTGACTTGGGCACTGCCAGGAGTCCCCTTAGGGTGCTCCATGTCAATCGCCTAAAACCCTACTATGACAGGGCTGATCTCACCCTGCTCATGGCAACAGATGAAGGACAGGAAGAAGAGTGACCCTCTCCCTGATCTCTTCTCTTCCACAGAACAAGATGCTCTAGTGGAAGGTGTAGTTCTAGCAGATTGTCTTACTGCTGAGCAGAAAGATCATTGCATAAATCTCCTGGGTCAGTTTTCTGAACTCTTTTCTACTGTGCCAGGCACCACTTCTTGGTGTGAGCATACTATAGATACTGGAGACAGCTTGCCTGTCAAAAGTAAGATCTATAGGCAGCCTGACCATGTCGGGGACTGCATAAAACAAGAGGTGCAGAAAATGCTTGAACTGGGAGTGGTTGAGCACTCTGAAAGTCCATGGGCCTCTCCTGTGGTACTTGTACCAAAACCTCATTCCAAAGATGGAAAGAAGGAAATGAGATTTTGTGTTGATTACAGAGGTCTCAACCAGGTAACTAAAACTGATGCTCACCCTATACCCAGGGCAGATGAGCTAATAGATACACTGGCATCTGCCAAGTATCTAAGCACCTTTGATTTGACTGCAGGGTATTGGCAGATCAAGTTATCAGAGGATGCTAAAGCAAAAACTGCATTTTCAACCATTGGAGGGCACTACTAATTCACATTAATGCCTTTTGGGTTGAAAAATGCACCTGCCACTTTTCAGAGGTTGGTGAATACAGTCCTGCAAGGGTTGGAGGCTTTTAGTGCAGCATATCTAGATGATATAGCTGTATTTAGCTCTACCTGGGATGATCACCTGGTCCACCTATGGAAAGTTTTGGAGGCCCTGCAAAAGGCAGGCCTCACTATCAAGGCTTCAAAGTGCCAGATAGGGCAGGGGAAAGTGGTTTATCTGGGACACCTTGTAGGTGGAGAACAGATTGCTCCACTTCAGGGGAAAAGCCAAACTATTATAGATTGGGTTCCCCCTACAACTCAGACCCAGGTGAGAGCCTTCTTAGGCCTCACTGGGTATTACAGGAGGTTCATAAAGAACTATGGCTCCATAGCAGCCCCTCTTAATGACCTCACTTCAAAGAAGATGCCTAAAAAGGAATTGTGGACAGCTAGCTGTCAGAAAGCTTTTGAGGAGCTGAAACAGGCCATGTGCTCTGCACCTGTCCTAAAAAGCCCCTGTTACTCCAAACAATTCATTGTCCAAACTGATGCATCTGAATTAGGGGTAGGGGCAGTCTTATCACAACTTAATTCTTAAGGCCAGGATCGACCTTTTGCTTTTATCAGCAGGAGGTTGACCCCTAGAGAAAAGCGTTGTTCTGCCATAGAGAGGGAGGCCTTTGCTGTGGTCTGGGCACTGAAGAAGTTGAGGCCATACCTGTTTGGCACTCACTTCATTGTTCAGACAGACCACAAACCTCTACTTTGGCTAAAACAAATGAAAGGTGAAAACCCTAAATTATTGAGGTGGTCCATATCCCTACAGGGAATGGACTATACAGTGGAACATAGACCTGGGAGTACCCACTCCAATGCAGATGGACTCTCCAGATATTTCCACTTAGACAATGAAGACTCATCAGGTCATGGCTAGTCTTATTGTCCTTCGTTTGGTGGGGGGGGGGGTTGTGTAGGAAAGTACCATCTTGCCTGGTGTGTTACCCCCATATTTCACTGTATATATGTTGTTTTAGTTGTATGTGTCACTGGGACCCTGCCAGCTAGGGCCCCAGTGCTCATAAGTGTGCCCTGTACGTGTTCCCTGTGTTATGACTAACTGTCTCACTGAGGCTCTGCTAACCAGAACCTCAGTGGTTATGCTCTCTCATTTCTTTCCTAATTGTCACTAACAGGCTAGTGACCAATTTCACCAATTTACATTGGCATACTGGAACACCCTTATAATTCCCTAGTATATGGTACTGAGGTACCCAGGGTATTGGGGTTCCAGGAGATCCCTATGGGCTGCAGCATTTCTTTTGCCACCCATAGGGAGCTCTGACCATTCTTACACAGGCCTGCCACTACAGCCTGAGTGAAATAAAGTCCACGTTATTTCACAAGCCATTTATCACTGCACTTAAGTAACTTATAAGTCACCTATATGTCTAACCTTCACCTGGTGAAGGTTGGGTGCAAAGTTACTTAGTGTGTGGGCACCCTGGCACTAACCAAGGTGCCCCCACATTGTTCAGGGCAAATTCCCCGGACTTTGAGTGCGGGGACACCATTACACGCGTGCGTGTGCACTATACATAGGTCACTACCTATGTATAGCTTCACAATGGTAACTCCGAACATGGCCATGTAACATGTCTAAGATCATGGAATTGCCACCCCAATGCCATCCTGGCATTGGGGAGACAATTCCATGATCCCCTGGGTCTCTAGCACAGACCCGGGTACTGCCAAACTGCCTTTCCTGGGGTTTCACTGCAGCTGCTGCCACCCCTCAGACAGGTTTCTGCCCTCCTGGGGTCCAGCCAGGCTTGGCCCAGGAAGGCAGAACAAAAGACTTCCTCAGGGAGAGGGTGTTACACCCTCTCCCTTTGGAAAAAGGTGTCAGGGCTGGGGAGGAGTAGCCTCTCCCAGCCTCTGGAAATGCTTTCATGGGCACAGATGGTGCCCATTTCTGCATAAGCCAGTCTACACCGGTTCAGGGATCCCCAAAGGAAAGGGGAGTGACCACTCCCCTGATCTGCACCTCCCCTGGGCGGTGCCCAGAGCTCCTCCAGTGTGCTCCAGACCTCTGCCATCTTGGAAACAGAGGTGCTGCTGGCACACTGGACTGCTCTGAGTGGCCAGGGCCAGCAGGTGACATCAGAGACTCCTTCTGATAGGCTCTTACCTGTGTTGCTAGCCTATCCTCCTTCCTAGGTAGCCAAACCTCCTTTTCTGGCTATTTAGGGTCTCTGCTTTGGGGAATTCTTTAGATAACGAATGCAAGAACTCATCAGAGTTCCTCTGCATCTCTCTCTTCACCTTCTGCCAAGGAATCGACCGCTGACTGTGCTGGAAGCCTGCAAAACCGCAACAAAGTAGCAAAGACGACTACTGCAACCTTGTAACGCTAATCCTGCTGCCTTCTCGACGGTTTTCCTGGTGGTGCATGCTGTGGGGGTAGTCTGCCTCCTCTCTGCACTAGAAGCTCCGAAGAAATCTCCCGTGGATCGACGGAATCTTCCCCCTGCAACCGCAGGCACCAAAAGACTGCATCACCGGTCCTCTGGGTCCCCTCTCGGTACGACGAGCGTGGTCCCTGGAACTCAGCAACTCGGTCCAAGTGACTCCCACAGTCCAGTGACTCTTTCAGTCCAAGTTTGGTGGAGGTAAGTCCTTGCCTCCTAACACCAGACTGCATTGCTGGGTACCGCGTTATTTGCAGCTGCTTCGGCTCCTGTGCACTCTTCCAGGATTTCCTTTGTGCACAGCCAAGCCTGGGTCCCCGACACTCTAACCTGCAGTGCACGGCCTCCTGAGTTGTCCTCCGGCGTCGTGGGATCTTCTTTTGTGACTTTGGGTGAGCTCCGGTTCACTCTTTTTCGTAGTGCCTGTTCCGGCACTTCTGCCGGTGCTGCCTGCTTCTGAGTGGGCTCCTTGTCTGGCTGGGCGCCCCCCTCTGTCTCCTCCCGCAATTGGTGACATCCTGGTCCCTCCTGGGCCACAGCAGCATCCAAAAACCCTAACCGCGACCCTTGCAGCTAGCAAGGCTTGTTTGCGGTCTTTCTGTGTGGGAACACCTCTGCAAGCTTCTTCACGACGTGGGACATCCATCCTCCAAAGGTGAAGTTCCTAGTCCTCTTCGTTCTTGCAGAATCCACAGCTTCTACCATCCGGTGGCAGCTTCTTTGCATGCACAGCTGGCATTTCCTGGGCATCTGCCCACTCCCGACTTGATCGTGACTCTTGGACTTGGTCCCCTTGTTCCACAAGTACTCTCGTCCGGAAATCCATCGTTGTTGCATTGCTGGTGTTGGTCTTCATTGCAGAATCCCCCTATCACGACTTCTGTGCTCTCTGGGGAACTTAGGTGGACTTGGCACCCACTTTTCAGGGTCTTGGGGTGGGCTATTTTTCTAACCCTCACTGTTTTCTTACAGTCCCAGCGACCCTCTACAAGCTCACATAGGTTTGGGGTCCATTCGTGGTTCGCATTCCACTTCTAGAGTATATGGTTTGTGTTGCCCCTATGTGCTCTCAGTGCAATCTATTGTGACTATACATTGCTTGCATTGCTTTCTATTGCTATTACTGCATGATTTTGGTATTGTGTACATATATCTTGTGTATATTTGCTATCCTCATACTGAGGGTACTCACTGAGATACTTTTGGCATATTGTCATAAAAATAAAGTACCTTTATTTTTAGTAGATCTGTGTATTGTGTTTTCTTATGATATTGTGCATATGACACTGGTGGCATAGTGGGAGCTTTGCATGTCTCCTAGTTCAGCCTAAGCTGCTCTGCTAAGCTGCCTGAGCTGCTAGACACCTCTTCTACACTAATAAGGGATAACTGGACCTGGTGCAGAGTGTAAGTACCCCTTGGTACCACTACAAACCAGGCCAGCCTCCTACATCTGGGTCATCAGCCCACTAGCTGTACTGTGGTGCCCAGCACCAGGATAGATTGAAACATTTCCTAGCAAGGTTACTTTGTTGCATTAAGTTTTACCGGACACCCCTTTACGCAGACTGGCTTGGCCATGATTATTTCTAAACACTGTTACAGAAGTCCCCTGGAGCTACGGAGCTTGGGAGGAGTCAGAGCGCGGGCAGTGAAGGACAATGATCTAAAATATCTAACAAGTCAACGGTACCAAGGCCTTGGTTCACTGTCTTATCACAGTCGCAGAAGGTACCATACCCAGAACTGCTCTTTCTACCTACCTGTAAGTAAAAGTCAGGATCTTCGTAGGAGATAGAGCTGTGCCTGGCTATTAAATTTGTGTTTTCCTTCTCATGGTGCATCTTAGTTTTTATCCTCTTATCTCGGGAGTAAGTTCTGCCTCTCCTGGTGTAGAGCGAACAAGCGGTCAGGTGCTTGTAAACAAAACAGTAGCTATCCATTTCAGATTGCGCATGTGGTGACCCTGGGACACACATAGTGAATGACAAAATTCACTCAGGATACTGCCTGCTAACTGTAGGAAAGTACCATCTTGCCTGGCATGTTACCCCCATATTTCACTGTATATATGTTGTTTTAGTGTATGTGCCACTGGGACCCTGCCAGCCAGGGCCCCAGTGCTCATAATTGTACCCTGTATGTGTTCCCTGTGTGATGACTAACTGTCTCACTGAGGCTCTGCTAACCAGAACCTCAGTGGTTATGCTCTCTCATTTCTTTCCAAATTGTCACTAACAGGCTAGTGACCAATTTCACCAATTCACATTGGCATACTGGAACACCCTTATAATTCCCTAGTATATGGTACTGAGGTACCCAGGGTATTGGGGTTCCAGGATATCCCTATGGGCTGCAGCATTTCTTTTGCCACCCATAGGGAGCTCTGACAATTCTTACACAGGCCTGCCACTGCAGCCTGAGTGAAATAACGTCCACGTTATTTCACAGCCAATTTACACTGCACTTAAGTAACTTATAAGTCACCTATATGTCTAACCCTCACTTAGTGAAGGTTAGGTGCAAAGTTACTTAGTGTGTGGGCACCCTGGCACTAGCCAAGGTGCCCCCACATCGTTCAGGGCAAATTCCCCAGACTTTGTGAGTGTGGGGACACCATTACACTCGTGCACTGTACATAAGTCACTACCTACGTACAGCGTCACAATGGTAACTCCGAACATGGCCATGTAATATGTCTAGGATCATGGAATTGTCACCCCAATGCCATTCTGGCATTGGGGGGACAATTCCATGATCCCCCGGGTCTCGAGCACAGAACCCAGGTACTGCCAAACTGCCTTTCCGGGGTTTTTACTGCAGCTGCTGCCAACCCCTCAGACAGGTTTCTGCCCTCCTGGGGTCCAGGCAGGCCTGGCCCAGGAAGGCAGAACAAAGGACTTCCTCTGAGAGAGGGTGTTACACCCTCTCCCTTTGGAAATAGGTGTCAGGGCTGGGGAGGAGTAGCCTCCCCAGCCTCTGGGAATGCTTTGATGGGCACAGATGGTGCCCATCTCTGCATAAGCCAGTCTACACCGGTTCAGGGATCCCCCAGCCCTGCTCTGGCGCGAAACTGGACAAAGGAAAGGGGAGTGACCACTCCCCTGACCTGCACCTCCCAGGGGTGGTGCCCAGAGCTCCTCCAGTATGCCCCAGACCTCTGCCATCTTGGATTCAGAGGTGTGCTGGCACACTGGACTGCTCTGAGTGGCCAGGGCCAGCAGGTGACGTCAGAGGCTCCTTCTGATAGGCTCTTACCTCTCTTGGTAGCCAATCCTCCTAACCTGGTAGCCAAACCTCCTTTTCTGGCTATTTAGGGTCTCTGCTTTGGGGAATTCTTCAGGTACCTAATGCAAGAGCTCATCAGAGTTCCTCTGCATCTCCTTCTTCACCTTCTGCCAAAGGATCGACCGCTGACTGCTCAGGACGCCTGCAAAACCGCAACAAAGTAGCAAAGACGACTACTGCAACCTTGTATCGCTTCATCCTGCCGCCTTCTCGACTGTTTTCCTGGTGGTGCATGCCCTGGGGGTAGCCTGCCTCCTTCTTGCACCAGGAGCTCTGAAGAGATCTCCTGTGGGTCGACGGAATCTTCCCCCTGCAACCGCAGGCAACAAAAGACCGGTCCTCTGGGTCCCCTCTCAGCACGACGAGCGTGGTCCCTGGAACTCAGCAACTCTGTCCAAGTGACTCCCACAGTCCAGTGACTCTTCAGTCCAAGTTTGGTGGAGGTAAGTCCTTGCCTCCCCACGCTAGACTGCATTGCTGGGTACCGCATGATTTGCAGCTGCTCCAGCTCCTGTGCACTCTTCCAGGATTTCCTTCGTGCACAGCCAAGCCTGGGTCCCCGAAACTCTAACCTGCAGTGCACAACCTTCTGAGTTGTGGGACTCCCTTTTGTGACTTCGCGTGGACTCCGGTTCACTCCTCTTCTAAGTGCCTGTTCCGGTACTTTTGCCGGTGCTGCCTGCTTCTGTGAGGGCTCCCTGACTTGCTGGGCGCCCCCTCTGTCTCCTCATCCAAGTGGCGACATCCTGGTCCCTCCTGGGCCACAGCAACATCCAAAAACCCTAACCGCGACCCTTGCAGCTAGCAAGGCTTGTTTGCGGTCTTTCTGCGTGGGAACACCTCTGCAAGCTTCTTCACGACGTGGGACATCCATCCTTCAAAGGGGAAGTTCCTAGTCCTCTTCGTTCTTGCAAGACACCAAGCTTCTTCCATCCGGTAGCAGCTTCCTTTCACCCTCAGCTGGCATTTCCTGGGCATCTGCCCACTCTCGATATTGTTGCGACTCTTGGACTTGGTCCCCTTGTTCCACAGGTACTCTCGTCCGGAAATCCACTTTGGTTGCATTGCTGGTGTTGGTCTTCCTTGCAGAATTTCCCTATCACGACTTCTGTGCTCTCTGGGGAACATAGGTGCACTTCACACCTACTTTTCAGGGTCTTGGGGTGGGCTATTTTTCTAACCCTCATTGTTTTCTTACAGTCCCAGTGACCCTCTACAAGCTCACATAGGTTTGGGGTCCATTTGTGGTTCGCATTCCACTTTTGGAGTATATGGTTTGTGTTGCCCCTATACCTATGTGCTCCTATTGCAATCTACTGTAACTTTACATTGCTTGCATTACTTCGTTTTGCTTTTACTGCATAATTTTGGTATTGTGTACATATATCTTGTGTATATTTGGCATCCTTATACTGAGGGTACTCACTGAGATACTTTTGGCATATTGTCATAAAAATAAAGTACCTTTATTTTTAGTACTTCTGTGTATTGTGTTTTCTTATGATATAGTGCATATGACACTAGTGGTATAGTAGGAGCTTTACACGTCTCCAAGTTCAGCCTAACCTGCTTTGCCATAGCTACCTTCTATCAGCCTAAGCTGCTAGAAACACCTCTTCTACACTAAGAAGGGATAACTGGACCTGGTACAGGGTGTAAGTACCTCTGGTACCCACTACAAGCCAGGCCAGCCTCCTACACTAACTATCAATGGTTCCAAGAAAACGCCGCTCACGGGCCCAGGAGCAGCTTGCAGAGGCGCGACCGGTTGTCTCCGAGGCTCCTAGAGCAGTACTGTCTACGGGGAGCCTTGTAACCCTGTTCCTTTGTAGTAGAAGAGGTAGGCTTCCCTTGGACCTCCCCTTGCAGTAGCTCGCTCTCTCGTCCTGTGTAGCCCACTGGCACTGTGGGAGGTACTTTTTACCCTCATGGGAGTGCCTTTGTGATGTATTGTTCGACTTGTAGGACTCCATAAATTGCCCAATACGAGATGTTTACCTTTGCATTGAGCTCTGTCTGCTTGTTTTCACTAAGGGCATAGAACTCGGAGCCATAAGGCTGTAGCGTTGCAAGCTTCCATCACGTAACAGAGGTTGCAACAAAGGCAGCAGAAAGCATGCTTCTGTCTTTCACAAAACACTGTAACACAGACATTAGCTGTCAGTGCATGCTTCCTTTACTCACAGAACAGACATTAGCTGGCAGTGCATGCTTCCTTCACTCACAGAACACTGCAACACAGACCGAAGCTGGCAGTGCATGCTTCCTTCACTCACAGAACACTGCAACACAGACCGAAGCTGGCAGTGCAAGCTTCCTTCACTCACAGAACAGACAGAAGCTGGCAGTCCATGCTTCCGTCAATCACAGAACACAGCAACACAGACAGTAACTGGCAGCGCATGCTTCATCATTCACAGAACACTGCTGCACAGACAGTAGCTGTCAGTGCATGCTTCCGTCATTCACAAAACACAAACACAGAAGCTGGCAGTGGATGCTTCCGTCATTCACAAAACACTGCAACACAGACAGAAGCTGGCAGTGCAAGCTTCCGTCAATCACAGAACACAGCAGCACAGACAGTAACTGGCAGTGCATGCTTCATCATTCACAGAGCACTACAACACATGCAGCAGCTGCCAATACATGCTTGCGTCACTCACAGAACACTGCAAAACAGAAGCTCGCAGTGCATGCTTCCTTCACTCTTAGAACACTGCTGCACAGACGGTAGCTGTCAGTTCATGCTTTTGTCATTCACAGAACACTGCAACATAGGCCGTGCAGGCTTCCTTCACTCACAGAATGCTGCACCACAGGCAGAAGCTGGCAGTCCATGCTTCCGTCAATCACAGAACACTGCAATACAGAAGCTGGCAGTGCAAGTGTCTGTCATTCACAGAACACTAATAGACAGCTGGCAATGCAAACTTCCTTCACTCACAGTACACTGCAACACAGACCCTGCCGGCTCCCTTTACTCACAGAAAACTGCAACACAGACAGAAGCTGGCAGTGCATGCGTTCGTCATTCACAGAACACTGCAACACAGACGGAAGCTGTCAGTGCATGCTTCCTTCACTCACAGAACACTGCAGCACCGACAGTAGCTGTCAGTGCATGCTTCCTTCACTCACAGAACACTGCAGCACAGACAGTAGCTGGCAGTGCATGCTTCCTTCACTCACAGAACACTGCAACACAGACCGTGCCGGCTCCCTTTACTCACAGAAAACTGCAACACAGACAGAAGCTGGCAGTGCATGCTTTCGTCATTCACAGAACACTGCAGCACAGACAGTAGCTGGCAGTGAATGCTTCCTTCACTCACAGAATACTGCAACAAGGACAGAAGCTGGCAGTGCAAGCCTCTGTCATTCACAGAACACAGACAGAAGCTGGCAGTGCAAGCCTCCGTCATTCACAGAACACTGCAACATAGAGGCTGGCAGTGCATGCTTCCTTCATTTAGATAACAAGTATACCTATACCAACATCAGCCCAGGCAACAGCAGTGAAAGTTGTTTGTATTAGAGACAGAATGTGCAACTCAATCAACAGCCGTGCAGGCTTTCCTCACACGCATGCAGTGTACAGTACTCCAGCAGCCGTGCAGGCTTTCCTCACACGCATGCAGTGTACAGTGATGGCTTTCCTCACACAGGTGCAGTGTACAGTACTCCAGCAGCCGTGCAGGCTTTCCTCACACGCATGCAGTGTACAGTACTCCAGCAGCCGTGCAGGCTTTCCTCACACGCATGCAGTGTACAGTGATGGCTTTCCTCACACAGGTGCAGTGTACAGTACTCCAGCAGCCGTGCAGGCTTTCCTCACACGCATGCAGTGTACAGTACTCCAGCAGCCGTGCAGGCTTTCCTCACACGCATGCAGTGTACAGTGATGGCTTTCCTCACACAGGTGCAGTGTACAGTACTCCAGCAGCCGTGCAGGCTTTCCTCACACGCATGCAGTGTACAGTACTGCAGCAGCCGTGCAGGCTTTCCTCACACGCATGCAGTGTACAGTGATGGCTTTCCTCACACAGGTGCAGTGTACAGTACTCCAGCAGCCGTGCAGTCTTTCCTCACACGCATGCAGTGTACAGTACTCCAGCAGCCGTGCAGTCTTTCCTCACACGCATGCAGTGTACAGTACTCCAGCAGCCGTGCAGGCTTTCCTCACACGCATGCAGTGTACAGTACTCCAGCAGCCGTGCAGGCTTTCCTCACACGCATGCAGTGTACAGTACTCCAGCAGCCGTGCAGGCTTTTCTCACACACATGCAGTGTACAGTACTCCAGCAGCTGTGCTGGCTTTCCTCACACATGCAGTGTACAGTACTCCCAGCAGTATACAGTACCCCCCAACAGCCGTGCTGGCATTCCTCGCACACATGCACTGTACAGCACTCCCAGTAGCTGTGCAGGCTTTTCTCACACACATGCAGTGTACTGTACTCCCCGCAGCCATGCAGGCTTTCCTCGCACACATGCAGTGTACAGTACCCCAAGCAGCCGTGCTGGCTTCCCTCGTGAGTAATACACAACAGATAGTAGCATCACATAGTAGGACAAGCTCCCCTCACACATGTACTTCACGGTGTCAGCAGTGCAGACTTACATCTCGCATTCCCTGAAAAGACTTCCTGAGCTGATGTTTGCCCTCTTTGCCTCTTGCAGGGATGCTCACCTACGACCCAGCAAAAAGGTTTTCCTTACAACAGATCCGGCAGCACAGGTGAGTGCAGCCACCCTCTCTTTCACTCGTAGGTGTCTGGGGGTGGGGGTTGCAGATTTCTTTCACCACCTCCTGTGCATGTAATTGGTGTTGGCCTGCCATGACTTGTTTCTTGTGTCTGTCCCCATTCATATATCCTGCCAGTTCCCTCTGATTCCCCACTGTGCTGCGGTGTTGAAAGGGTTCGGGATGGTCGTGTGGTCCTTCCTCTACCTATTGTTGGGCCCTTTGCTGCATGTCCTCCTTGTTGGCCTGGACACATGTCCCTATTATCCATCAGTTTCCGCTGTCCGCCTCTCTTCCTGCCCGTCACTGCTCACAGCCTAATTAGTACATTGACTCTTCTCTCCTTTGCCTGCCTCGCCTGGTGTCAGCACCATACCCGGGTCGTTACCCAGCTTCTCAGTGCTACCTTGGCTGTCATGCCCCAAGAGTGGGTGCTGCCTCGTCCACTGTCTTGATGCTGCTAGCCTATCCTTCTTACAGGATGTTGGAAACCACCAGCCCCGTGTGGTGCCAGACCTGCCCCTTCCGGCTGCCTGCCTTGACCTAGCGTCCAGCCCCTCTTGCGCACCTCTTCCTGGTTTGAGCAGCTATCATCCTCTTCCATCAGTTGGCCCACTAATCAAGTCCCCAGCCAACTCTCCTTGTTGTCCGCTATGCTGCCAGACCCAAGTCACCCACATCTCCAGATACTAGCCGCACCCATCCACTTATCAGTTTGAGCACAAGGCAGGCAACTTGCCTCTCCACCCAAGTTTATAGTGTGAGCTCCTAACTAACTCTCTACCTGCCTGCCCACTTGCTTCAGGTTTGAGCCCCTAACACCCATTCATCTCTTGTGGAGTGTGCCCAGACCACCCACCTCTCCCTGATGTTGAGGCTGCTGCATGTGCTTCCTTTCTCTGGTGTAAGCTGCCAGCATCTACCCTACTTTGCTTCCTCTTTTGCTATCTCTCTCCTCTCCATAGTGTCAGCCACTTAACCACTTCTAACTTATGGCCCCCCCTCCATCCCATGCTCCGCGTCAGCCTCTCTCTCTGCTTCCCCCTGTATGAGATCCATGCACCTCTCTGGCGTGAGCCCTCCCTTCCTGCACAAACCCACCAGTGTGGTACGTTGAGATTAATTTCTGGAGCATGTGCGTCATCGCAGACTGCCAGCCCCACTGACAGGTGCCTCCAGGGAGCCCGCCGTAGGTAGAGTGGGATGAGAGAAGTAGGGCAACTGCCGAGGAGCTGTGCACTGACATGTACGAGCGGCCAGGAGTGGGGGTACCTCATTCTGTTGCTCTAACCCCGGAAGGGAGGATAGGAGTCAGTGGCAGGGGTCTCAGGCCCACCTGGGATATACTTTGGGGTTCCTGTTTCTCCTAATGGAGGTCTTTTCAAGATCAGGATGGGTTTGAAGTGCCAGAGAATGGCTTGTTTTGAGCTTTCTGGTTGGACTAGGACATCTTCATTTCAGGGTGAGTCAGAGCAGCTCTTTCCAGGCCTGCAGTTATTTCTGTTCATCCTGGCTCTGTGCTAGACTGCGTCAGTGGCCAAGGCTTCGGGTGGGCTCTGCCTCTCCTTTTACTTCCTAGCTTTGCCTGCCTTTCAACTACTGTACAGGGCGAGGGGAGCTGGGATGCTGGGTGAGCACTGCCTCTGTTCCCATCAGTGCCCAGCTCTCCAGTCTTGGACCTGGATGAGAGATGCTGCGCTGCGTCAGCACACCGTTTCCATAGCAACCACCTCCTTTCCTCTGAGTGTCACACTTCATTTGATCAGCCATAGCTACCATAGCCCTGGTGTCTAATGTGAGATGGTGGGGGCAGTGGGAGTGTGACTGTAGACACTGAGGCGCATCTGGAGAGGAAGAGGCAATGAGACTACACCCCACCACCCCCTCCTCCTCACCCCCTAACACGCACATCAACATTTTATGCCAGACTCCTGGCGCCAGTCAGGACCCAGGCTCCGGATGCTGCAGGTTGTGAAGCAGTGGTGTCCTGTGTTTGTGTCAGGGTGGGAGACCGACTCCTCCTGTGTTACCTCATGCATGTCATTGCAAGAGCCTGGGGCTTTGCACCCCTTGTGCTGGATTAAAGACTTGGGTGAAGGGCAGCTCTCTGCCGGTGCCCAGGGTAAAGGTGCTTCCCTGCGGTGCAGCCCCCACCATATACGGCTGATAAGATATGAACACCACAGCATATAGCCTGATGGCAGCAGATGGAGCAGCAGGACATAGGATGTGGTGGCAGTATATTGGACAATTGGCCTTAGGGGAGGTGCAGCCATAGGTCACATGAACATAGGTGGCTGGTGGCCATCTGTGGAAGCTTAAGGATTGGTCCATGCTGAAGAGCTGTGCCACGGTTACCTAGGTGTGGAGTAGTCTAGGACCTGGATCACACCTACTAATGCTGCTGAGTGTTGGCTGATATTTTGAGTACTTTCTCAGTGAATTATTTGTTGTTACTCATCCTATCTACAGCTGGTTTCGGAAAAAACACCCGCAGGCAGAAGCATGTGTCCCCATCCCCCCCAGCCCAGAGACAAGGGACCGGTGGCGTAGTATGACTGTGGTGCCATACCTAGAAGATCTGCACGGGTACACAGAGGAGGAAGACGAGGAGCTGTTTGACTTGGAGGATGAGATTATCTTCACTCAGGACTTCACAGTGCCAGGTGAGAGTCGGGGCTGGGAGTCTCTGGGCCTGACGGTCTCCTGTCAAGAGCCGGCTGATGTGGTTGTCATTTTTCCTGAGGCAGCAGTTTAGCTCATGATGGTATTGGGAGTCTGTGGAAGGATGTGTGCATGAGGCTTATATCGGCTGAAGGAAACATCTTGGCTAACCGCATGCACTGAAGCTGGTCTCCCCTCCATCTGCACTGCAGTGAGATGGCGTCAGCAAGCTTTTATAGGCCTTGTTGGTTTTGGCCTCACTCTTTAAGTTGCCGCAAGTAGTCTTCTGCTTGGCCTTCATCTTTCATAGGTCGCCATGTCGGAGATGTCGTGCTGAAGTCCTGATGTAGTCGAATGTCGGCAGCTGCAAGTGCAACTATACGTTTCCTTTGTCCACCACAAGTCTGCCTCCTGTCGGAGGTGCTTGGGAGCAGTTCAGAGCCAGTTCTCTGCTCTAGAATGTGCTATAGACTTGTGACATACCTACAGTCACAAATACACTGCTGTGAAAGCAATGTGATGGGCAGTAAGCCTCCTCAGTGGAGGAAACCTCTTGTCGCTGAACATCTTTCACCATGGCGCACCCATTCAACAATATTAAGCTTGGCTCACACAGTCCATTCTTCAATAGTGGCTTCAAGGTACAGAAAAGAAACCGCCACATAGTTTCTTGATGTCCTCCAAGCTGCTGTTGGCGGTCCAGGTGCACCTTCTGAAGAACTTTGTCCAGTGAATCGCCTAGTTGGCCTACTCCCCCGCCGGTGCTGTTAAGAGCAGAGAAAGTCAAACAAGAACAGGAAACACAGCTGTCTCCCACAATTGTGGCCAAACTAAAGTTGTTCCGCACTGACTCCGTTTTTTTTTTCTGTGACACTTCCCCTCCGCGCCCAGGACTGCTGTCCTTTGCTTCATACAAGAGCTGTTCCTCACAGCAGCCCACGCCTTTCAGAGAAGTGGCGGGAACAAAGGTTTCTAGGAAGGCGCTGACTTCCCCAAGGAGCAGCGTGATCTGCGCTGCTGAGCGGTCCTTGCCATGCAGTACATCTCGTCCCAGCTCCCCTCCCTCTGTGTGCTGTTGTTTCTCCACTCCTCTGCGTCTCCTCCATCCTTCCGGCTTATTCTCCATTCTTTTCTCCTAGTTTCGGAAGTTGTCCCCTGCTCTCCTAGGCTCTCTGCTCCATTCCCACGTCACCTCTCCTCCAGCACAGTCTACTCCTGGAAGTGTTGGAGGTCTTGGGCTCTGGCAGCCTATGGCCTGGAGTGTGCCGGTCTAGGCCTGCAGCCCTGAGCTCTTTGTCTTAGGAAGGCTTTCCTGGAATGTCCTGCAAGTTGGGACAAGGTTGATCATAGCTATGTAATTGTAAGCCAGTCTAGCAGGGTCGAACTGGAAGCAGCAGAAAATAAGCTCCATCTAGGTGCTTTTTAGTCACTCTTTGCAATCATCCCACCATTAGTCATTGAATCGGTCAGTGCGTGCCTGCTTTGTCCTCAAGCATTGGCAAAGCCAATAGTTTGCTTCAGTAAAATCCAGGTGCTGAGCAATTGGCTCCCAGCCAGTGCTTGTTTTCTTTCGCATCACACAAATGTTTAAAAAAAATATATATATATATATCCACAGTGGCTGCCAGTGAGTTTGCATGTATGTGTAGGCAGCTGCCGTGCAATGCTTTTTCTTTTAGTTTGAGAAGACCATTCCAAGAAAGCTACTATGCGGGAGGAGAGTGCGATTGTAGTGAATGGTGGAGCAGGCTGACGGAGAGCGAGCCTAGGAAGAATGAAGGCACTGTGGTAAAGAGGGAGTACTGAAAACTGATCAATTGCCCCCCCCGACCTTGGTTTTGACACTGTATAAATCCATACTTGCATTGTCCATGACTGACCTTAGACTAATGTGCAGCACCGGGACCACTACACATGTTTATGGCGTGCCTCTGTGTTTATATGGTTGTGTGTGACATGCAACTTACTCTCTGTGTGCAGCTGCATTTGGGGTCATTCGAGGGAAAGCAAGGTTCTAGGCGTGTTTGGGTATTCCGTGAACTGGTGGGTTAAAGTACGGGCTCATGGTTGCTAATGTTGCTTTAGGTGTCATTAGTTTTACCATAACTGTGCGCATAGGGCCCTGCAGTGAGCCAATGGGGACACGGGCACCAGCTTATGTGGGCACAAAACTGGTTACAGAACAGCAGCCGTCTAGAAAGTTTGTTTCCCCGCCTGGTTCTCACCCACATTTAAACTACTGCCACTCTGCAATGAACGAAAAACAGTTCTACCTTTAGTTATCTCTTGTAAAAGATACGCAAGTTAAACTTTTTGCTTTTATTTTGTCTGCTACCGCTTCATAGTAAAACATAATTTGTTTTTTTTAAAAAGCTTGGTGGGTCTGGACAATAATGGACCAGGCGGGGAAAGCCACAAGGAAGGGTAGGTGGGCCTCAAGGGCTAAAGAGCAGGAAAACACATGCAGTCCATGGAAAACTGAAAGAAAAGGTATTTATTCGAGACTTGTATAGCACGAACATGACCTGCCTGGGTATCGGAACGCTGTACATAATGCAGTCTGGTCATTCAGACATAGGAAGGGAATGAGCAAACACATTAAGAAGGAACAGCAGGGAGCAACACACATACAATATATCAATCAGCAGGCGGGACCAAGATCAGGAAAGTGCAGTCAGAAATGAGTAGGCAGGGACCAAGCAAACCTAGTATATCGAACAGGGCAGCTCCAGGGTCTGAGTAATCCTCCAGAAGATGGACACGCTGAGAGGCTTCAAGTCTCCTGATAAAGGAATGTGTGCATCAGAAGCCTTTTTACCTCTTTTTGGAAGGAGGTAATCGAGGGGTTTGTTTTGGTTTCAGGAGGTAATGCGTTCCATATTCTTGGAGCACAGCCAGAAAAGGAGCGTTTGTAAGTTTTCTTCATGTTAAATTTCTGAGATTTCAACAGGGAGTTTGTGCTTCTTAAGGAGCAACTGGTTGATAGGAGTGTTATAGTGAAAGCTGTTGTGTGTCTTGCCGACAATCTTCAGTCAGGTTCTTGCTTCAGACGAGAGCCATTTTAGATGTTGGCGGACTGGAGTAATGTGGTCAGCACCTCTGGATCCTCTTATGAGCCTCGCATGGGAGTACAAATTGGCCTTTAACGGAGCCAGCTTTACTTTGCATAAGCCTGCAAGAGTAGCACTCCCGCAATCTAATCCTGGGATGATTTGGGATTGGACCACTAGCTTAAAGTCATGAGGGGGGGCAGGAAGGGTTTGATCTTCCTTAGGGTGTTCAATTGTTATGAGCTCCCTTAAAGTAAACATCAACAGTGGAAGAATAGAAGTCAACCAGTCAGAACATTGTGAGACTGAAATGGAAGTGGGCATAACAGAAACAAGAATAGGGAGGAGAGCCATTGAATAGCGACTAAGGAACCGAGGTGGACTACAAACCCATCTCATCCGTGGGAAAGGGGCTGGTCCAAAGCCACCTCTGTAGGGTATTGTAGACTGCAGGTCTTGCCAACAGGCAGCTAAAGAGGTGTGTAAAGGTATCTGTACTCTTGGGGATGTATGCTACAGCTGAGGACTTACAGGAGGTCCCAGACGGCAGACTTTTAAAGGTCTGCTGGCCCAAGCCAGGAACTCTACTTGCCGCATGTGAAGCAGAGGTTATTCTGAACCTGGGGCCCATCCTAGGCTGCCGAGTCACTCATTTCAAGGAGCCCAGTCCCTGGTTGGATCTGTGCTGCGACGTTTTAAAACCAGCATCTATAATTAACCTGTCTATGGTAAGAATCTAAACCTGCCTCCTGTAAGAAGGGCAGTGGGGGAGGTCGAGGCCAGCGCAGAGGTCGTGAAGCACTGGCCTACGCACAGTGTCCTAAGTGTTCAAGAAGTGCTGTCCTAGGGCAGGACTCGTTACTTGACTTGTTTGTGTGGCTCTCAAGCACCACTTCTAAAATGATGCCTTTCCATGGAGCAGCTTGTAATGCCCATTTGTTCTTTGCTTCTTAGGTGATGAGGGATATCAGATCCTTGGGATCTGGTCTAGAGGGAAAGCTGAGCAAGGGGAGCAGCTGTCTGCAGAAGAATATCCGCTCCCAGAAGTCAAAGAGCAGGAAGCAGCTCTTGAGGCAGATACTGAGCAGAGGAGGGAGTTACTGAATCTTCAGGGAGCTCAGTCAGCAGGAGGCAGACTGCAGGAGGCAGATGCTGATCAAAGGAGGGAGCTACTGAATCTTCAGGGAGCTCAATCAGCAGGAGGCAGACTGCAGGAGGCAGATGTTGATCAAAGGAGGGAGCTACTGAATCTTCAGGGAGCTCAATCAGCAGGAGGCAGATGCTGATCAAAGGAGGGAGCTACTGAATCTTCAGGGAGCTCAGTCAGCAGGAGGCAGATGCTGATCAAAGGAGGGAGCTGCATGGAGCTCAGTCAGCAGACGATAGACTGCAAGAGACAAGCTCAGGAGAGGAGGGAACTCTTAAATCTGCAGGGAGCTCAGTCAACATGAGGCACACAACAGGAGACTATGCTGAACAAAGGAGGGAGCTGCAGGGAGCTCAGTCAGTAGGCAATGGATTGAAGGATACAGATGCTGAGCAGAGGGAGCTGCTTCATCTGCAGGGAGCTCAGTCAGCAGGAGACAGGCTGCAGGAGAGCGAGGAAAGAGCTGGAGGCAGTCAGGAGATGGTGTGAGCAGGCATGAGAGCTGCGTTTCAACAGAGGACCTTGAAGCGTCGGTGCCAGTGCAGGAAGCTGAGCCAACAGGGGGTTAGGCTGCCTGACGCAAGCGCTGAGCAGAGGAAGCGGCTTCTCCTGTGCAGGGAGCTCCGTCAACAGCAGGTAGATGTCAGGAGGCTCACTGAGCAGATAAGGAAGCTGCCACCTGTGCAGGGAGCTCAGTCAACAGCAGATAGATGGCAGGAGGCTCACTGAGCAGATTAGGAAGCTGCCACCTGTGCAGGGAGCTCAGTCAACAGCAGATAAATGGCAGGAGGCTGGTGCTGAGCACAGGAGACAGCTGCTACTTGTGCAGGGAGGTCACGCAGTACTGGACAGACTTGAGCAGAGAAAACAGCTATTGCCTGTACAGGGAGCTCAGTCAGCAGTGGCTAGATGGCGGGAGGATGACGCTGAGCAGAGGAGGGAGCTCAGTCAGCAGTGGCTAGATGGCAGGAGGCCGACACTGAGGCTGAGCAGAGGAGGGAGCTGCTGTCGGTACAGGGAGCTCAGCCAGCAATGGCTAGATGGCAGGAGGCTGAGGCTGAGCAGAGGAGGCAGCTGCTGTCAGTACAGGGAACCCAGCCCACAAAAATATTAAACGACCCTGTAACGCAGCTAAGAGAGTTAATGGCTGTTCCTGGGCATGAGGCTCAGTCACTGGAAACACAAAAGCCAGTAACACTAAGTGATGAAGCAGAACAAGAGAAGAAACCTCAGAGACTTATCTCATCAGAAAGCTTGCTGTTCATTGAGACTCCAGTCCCACCACTGTCTTGAAAAGTACAATGATAGACATATATTACTATTCTCATCTGTATTCATCACCAAACTCTTCTCCCTCGCCATCCCTCCGCTCTTTGTACCTAGTCTGCAACTCTAGTGTCCCCCTCCTCATCCCTCCACTCTGTACATAGTCTACAAGACGCTAGTGTCCTCCCTCCCCATCCCTGCGCTCGCTGTACCTAGTCTTCAAGACTCGTGTCGTCCTCATCCCTCTGCTCTCTGTACCTAGTTTTCAAGACTCGTGTCCTCCCTCCGCTCACTGTACCTAGTCTTCAAGACTAGCGTCCTCCCTCCTCATCCTTCCACTTTCTGTACCTAGTCTTCAAGACTCTAGTGACCTCCCTCCACTCTCTGTACCTAGTCTTCAAGACTCGTGTGCCCCTCCCCATCCCTCTGCTCTCTGTACCTAGTCTTCAAGACTCTATCCTCCTCCGCTCTCTGTACCTAGCCTTCAAGACTCTAGTGTCCCCCTCCTCATCCCGCCACTCTGTACGTAGTCTACAAGACGCTAGTGTCCTCCCTCCCCATCCCTGCGCTCGCTGTACCTAGTCTTCAAGACTCGTGTCCTCCTCCTCATCCCTCTGCTCTCTGTACCTAGTTTTCAAGACTCGTGTCCTCCCTCCTTATCCCTCCGCTCTCTGTACCAAGTCTTCAAGACTCTAGTGTCCTCCCTCCGCTCTCTGTACCTAGACTTCAAGACTCTAGTGTCCTCCCTCCTCCATCCCTCTGCTCACTGTACCTAGTCTTCAAGACTCTAGCATCCTTCCTCCTCATCCTTCCGCTCTTTGTACCTAGTCTTCAAGACTCTAGTGTCCTCCCTCCTCCATCTCTCTGCACTCTGTGCCTAGTCTTCAAGACTCGTATGCCCCTCCCATCCCTCCGCTCTCCGTACCTAGTCCTCAACTCTTGTGTCCTCCCTCCTCTTCCCTCCGCTCTCTGTACCTAGTCTTCAAGACTCTAGTGTCCCCCTCCGCTCTCTGTACCTAATCTTCAAGACTCTAGCGTCCTCCATCCCTCCACTCTCTGTACCTAGTCTTCAAGACTCTAGTGTCCTCCCTCCTCCATCTCTCCGCTCTCTGTACCTAGTCTGCAAGACTCGTGTCTTCCCTCCTCATCCCTCCGCTCTCTCTACCTAGTCTGCAAGACTTGTGTCCTCCCTCCTCCATCCCTCTGCTCTCTCTACCTAGTCTTCAAGACTCGTGTCCCCCTCCACTCTGTGTACCTAGTCTTCAAGACTCTCGTGTCCTCCCTCCTCTCTCTGTACCTAGTCTTCAAGAGACTCGTGTCCTCCCTCCTCATCCCACCGCTCTCTGTACCTAGTCTTCAAGACTCCAGTGTCGTCCTCCTCATCCCTCTGCTCTGTACCTAGTCATCAAGACCCTAGTGTCCTCCCTCCTCCATCCCTCTGCTCTCTGTACCTAGTCTGCAAGACACTAGTGTCCCCCTCCTCATCCCTCTGCTCTGTACCTAGTCTTCAAGACTCTCGTGCCCCCCTCCTCATCCCTCCGCTCTCTGTACCTAGTCTTCAAGACTCTATTGTCCTCCCTCCGCTCTCTGTACCTTGTCATCAAGACTCGTGTCCTCCCTCCTCATCCCTCCGCTCTGTACCTAGTCATTGAGACTCTAGTGTCCCCCCCTCCTCATCCCTCCGCTCTCTGTACGTAGTCTTCAAGACTCGTGTCCTTCCTCCACTCTCTGTACCTAGTCTTCAAGACTCGTGTGCCCCTCCCCATCCCTCCGCTTTCTGTACCTTGTCTTCAAGACTCTAGTGTCCTCCCTCCGCTCTCTGTACCTTGTCATCAAGACTCTAGTGTCCTCCCTCCTCATCCCTCCGCTCTCTCTACCTAGTCTGCAAGACTCGTGTCTTCCCTCCTCATCCCTCTGCTCCCTGTACCTAGTCTTCAAGACTCTAGCGTCCCCCTCCCCAAACCCTCCACTCTCTGTACCTAGTCTGCAAGACTCTAGTGTCTTCCCTCCTCATCCCTCCGCTCTCTGTAACTAGTCTTCAAGACTCTAGTGTCTTCCCTCCGCTCTCTCTACCTAGTCTTCAAGACTCTAGTGTCCTCCCTCCGCTCTCTGTACCTTGTCATCAAGACTCTAGTGTCCCCCCATCCCTCCAGTCTCTGTACCTAGTCTTCAAGACTCGTGTCCTCCTCCTCATCCCTCTGCTCTCTGTACCTAGTCTTCAAGACTCTAGCGTCCTTCCTCCTCATCCTTCCGCTCTTTGTACCTAGTCTTCAAGACTCCTGTCCTCCCTCCTCATCCCTCCGCTCTCTGTAACTAGTCTTCAAGACTCTAGTGTCCTCCCTCCTCATCCCTCCGCTCTCTGTACCTAGTCATCAAGACTCTAGCGTCCCCCTCCCTCAACCCTCCACTCTCTGTACCTAGTCTGCAAGACTCTAGCGTCCCCCTCCCCCAATCCCTCCGCTCTCTGTAGCTAGTCTTCAAGACTCTAGTGTCCTCCCTCCTCATCCCTCCGCTCTGTACCTTGTCTTCAAGACTCTACTGTCCTCCTCCATCCCTCCGCTCTCTGTACCTAGTCATCAAGACTCTAGCGTCCCCCTCCCCAACCCTCCACTCTCTGTACTTAGTCTGCAAGACTCTAGTGTCTTCCCTCCTCATCCCTCCGCTCTCTGTAACTAGTCTTCAAGACTCTAGTGTCCTCCCTCCGCTCTCTCTACCTAGTCTTCAAGACTCTAGTGTCCTCCCTCCGCTCTCTGTACCTTGTCATCAAGACTCTAGTGTCCCCCCATCCCTCCACTCTCTGTACCTAGTCTTCAAGACTCTAGCTTCCTTCCTCCTCATCCTTCCGCTCTTTGTACCTAGTCTTCAAGACTCCTGTCCTCCCTCCTCCAGCTCTCCGCTCTCTGTACCTAGTCTTCAAGACCCTAGTGACCTCCCTCCTCATCCCTCCGCTCTCTGTAACTAGTCTTCAAGACTCGTGTCCTCCATCCTCCATCTCTCTGCTCTCTGTACCTAGTCTGCAAGACTCTAGTGTCCTCCCTCCTCCATCCCTCCGCTCTGTACCTTGTCATCAAGACTGTAGCGCCCCCCTCCCCCAACCCTCCACTCTCTGTACCTAGTCTGCAAGACTCTAGTGTCCTCCCTCCTCCATCCCTCCGCTCTGTACCTAGTCTGCAAGACTCTCGTGCCCCCCTCCTCATCCCTCCGCTCTCTGTACCTAGTCATCAAGACTCTAGCGTCCCCCCCAACCCTCCACTCACTGTACCTAGTCTGCAAGACTCTAGCGTACCCCTCCCCAACCCTCCACTCTCTGTACCTAGTCTGCAAGACTCTAGTGTCCCCCCTCCTCATCCCCCCGCTCTGTACCTAGTCATTGAGACTCTAGTGTCCCCCCTCCTCATCCCTCCGCTCTCTGTACGTAGTCTTCAAGACTTGTGTCCTTCCTCCACTCTCTGTACCTAGTCTTCAAGACTCGTGTGCCCCTCCCCATCCCTCCGCTTTCTGTACCTAGTCTTCAAGACTCTAGTGTTCTCCCTCCGCTCTCTCTACCTAGTCTGCAAGACTCGTGTCTTCCCTCCTCATCCCTCCGCTCTCTCCACCTAGTCTGCAAGACTCGTGTCTTCCCTCCTCATCCCTCTGCTCTCTCTACCTAGTCTGCAAGACTCGTGTCTTCCCTCCTCATCCCTCTGCTCCCTGTACCTAGTCTGCAAGACTCGTGTCCCCCTCCCCCAACCCTCCACTCTCTGTACCTAGTCTGCAAGACTCGTGTCCTCCCTCCTCATCCTTCTGCTCCCTGTACCTAGTCTGCAAGACTCTAGTGTCCTCCCTCCGCTCTGTACCTCATCATCAAGAGACTCGTGTCCTCCCTCCTCATCCCTCCGCTCTGTACCTTGTCTTCAAGACTCTAGTCACCTCCCCCATCACTCCGCTCTCTGTACCTAGTCATCAAGACTCTAGTGTCCTCCCTCCTTCATCCCTCCGCTCTCTGTAACTAGTCTTCAAGACTAGTGTCCTCCCTCCTCATCCCTCTGCTCTCTGTACCTAGTCTTCAAGACCCTAGTGACCTCCCTCCTCATCCCTCTGCTCTCTGTACCTAGTCTTCAAGACTCTAGTGTCCTCCCTCCTCCATCTCTCCGCTCTCTGTACCTAGTCTTCAAGACCCTAGTGACCTCCCTCCTCATCCCTCCGCTCTCCGTACCTAGTCTTCAAGACTCTACTGTCCTCCTCCATCCCTCCGCTCTCTGTACCTAGTCATCAAGACTCTAGTGTCCCCCTCCGCTCTCTGCACCTTGTCTTCAAGACTCTAGTGTCCTCCCTCCTCCATCTCTCCGCTCTCTGTACCTAGTCTTCAAGACCCTAGTGACCTCCCTCCTCATCCCTCCGCTCTCCGTACCTAGTCTTCAAGACTCTAGTGTCCTCCCTCTGCTCTCTCTACCTAGTCTGCAAGACTCGTGTCTTCCCTCCACTCTCTGTACCTAGTCTTCAAGACTCTAGTGTCCTCCCTCCTCATCCCTACGCTCTCTGTACCTAGTCTGCAAGACTCGTGTCTTCCCTCCGCTCTCTCCACCTAGTCTGCAAGACTCGTGTCTTCCCTCCTCATCCCTCTGCTCTCTCTACCTGGTCTGCAAGACTCGTGTCTTCCCTCCTCATCCCTCTGCTCCCTGTACCTAGTCTTCAAGACTCTAGCGTCCCCCTCCCCAAACCCTCCACTCTCTGTACCTAGTCTGCAAGACTCTAGTGTCCTCCCTCCTCCATCCCTCCGATCTCTGTACCTAGTCATCAAGACTCTAGCGTCCCCCTCCCCCAACCCTCCACTCTCTGTACCTAGTCTGCAAGACTCTAGTGTCTTCCCTCCTCATCCCTCCGCTCTCTGTAACTAGTCTTCAAGACTCTAGTGTCCTCCCTCCGCTCTCTCTACCTAGTCTTCAAGACTCTAGTGTCCCCCCCATCCCTCCACTCTCTGTACCTAGTCTTCAAGACTCGTGTCCTCCTCCTCATCCCTCTGCTCTCTGTACCTAGTCTTCAAGACTCTAGCGTCCTTCCTCCTCATCCTTCCGCTCTTTGTACCTAGTCTTCAAGACTCCTGTCCTCCCTCCTCCAGCTCTCCGCTCTCTGTACCTAGTCATCAAGACTCGTGTCCTCCTCCTCATCCCTCTGCTCTCTGTACCTAGTCTTCAAGACCCTAGTGACCTCCCTCCTCATCCCTCCGCTCTCTGTAACTAGTCTTCAAGACTCTCGTGTCCTCCCTCCTCATCCCTCCGCTCTCTGTACCTAGTCATCAAGAATCTAGCGTCCCCCTCCCCCAATCCCTCCGCTCTCTGTAGCTAGTCTTCAAGACTCTAGTGTCCTCCCTCCTCATCCCTCCGCTCTGTACCTTGTCTTCAAGACTCTACTGTCCTCCTCCATCCCTCCGCTCTCTGTACCTAGTCTTCAAGACTCGTGTCTTCCCTCCTCATCCCTCTGCTCTCTGTACCTAGTCTGCAAGACTCTCGTGTCCTCCCTCCTCATCCCTCCGTTCGCTGTAGCTAGTCTTCCAAGACTCTCGTGTCCTCCCTCCTCATCCCTCCGCTCTCTGTACCTAGTCTGCAAGACTCTCATGTCCTCTCTCCTCATCCCTCCGCTCTCTGTACCTAGTCATCAAGACTCTAGTGTCCCCCTCCGCTCTATGTACCTTGTCTTCAAGACTCTAGTGTCCTCCCTCTGCTCTCTGTACCTAGTCTTCAAGAATCGTGTCTTCCCTCCTCATCCCTCTGCTCTCTGTACCTAGTCATCAAGAGACTTGTCTCCTCCCTCCTCATCCCTCCGCTCTGTACCTAGTCTTCAAGACTCTAGTGTCCTCCCTCTGCTCTCTCTACCTAGTCTGCAAGACTCGTGTCTTCCCTCCTCATCCCTCCGCTCTGTACCTAGTCATCAAGAGACTTGTGTTCTCCCTCCGCTCTGTACCTTGTCTTCAAGACTCTAGCGTCCCCCTCCCCAACCCTCCACTCTCTGTACCTAGTCTGCAAGACTCGTGTCCTCTCTCCTCATCTCTCCGCTCTCTGTACCTAGTCTTCAAGACTCTAGTGTCCTCCCTCCGCTCTCTGTACCTTGTCTTCAAGACTCTAGCGTCCCCCTCCCCAACCCTCCACTCTGTACCTAGTCTGCAAGACTCGTGTCCTCTCTCCTCATCTCTCCGCTCTCTGTACCTAGTCTTCAAGACTCTAGTGTCCTCCCTCCGCTCTCTGTACCTAGTCTTCAAGACTCTAGTGTCCTACCTCCTCCATCCCTCCGCTCTATACCTTGTCTTCAAGAATCGTGTCCTCCCTCCTCATACTTCCTCTCTGTACCTAGTCTTCAAGACTCTAGTATCCCCCTCCACTCTCTGTACCTAGTCTTCAAGACTCTAGCGTCCCCCTCCCCCAACCCTCCACTCTCTGTACCTAGTCTGCAAGACTCTCATGCCCTCTCTCCTCATCCCTCCGCTCTCTGTACCTAGTCTTCAAGACTCGTGTCCTTCCTCCACTCTCTGTACCTAGTCTGCAAGACTCGTGTGCCCATCCCCATCCCTCCGCTTTCTGTACCTAGTCTTCAAGACTCTACTGTCCTCCTCCATCCCTCCGCTCTCTGTACCTTGTCTTCAAGACTCTAGTGTCCTCCCTCCGCTCTCTGTAGCTAGTCTTCAAGACTCTAGTGTCCTCCCTACGCTCTCTGTACCTTGTCATCAAGACTCTAGTGTCCTCCCTCCTCATCCCTCCGCTCTCTCTACCTAGTCTGCAAGACTCGTGTCTTCCCTCCTCATCCCTCCGCTCTCTCTACCTAGTCTGCAAGACTCGTGTCTTCCCTCCTCATCCCTCTGCTCTCTACCTAGTCTGCAAGACTCGTGTCTTCCCTCTTCATCCCTCTGCTTCCTGTACCTAGTCTTCAAGACTCTAGTGTCCTCCCTCCTCCATCCCTCCGCTCTCTCTACCTAGTCTGCAAGACTCTAGTGTCCTCCCTCCTCCATCCCTCCGCTCTGTACCTAGTCTTCAAGACTCTAGCGTCCCCCCTCCCCAACCCTCCACTCTCTGTACCTAGTCTGCAAGACTAGTGTCCTCCCTCCTCCATCCCTCCGCTCTGTAACTAGTCTTCAAGACTCTAGTGTCCTCCCTCCGCTCTGTACCTAGTCATCAAGACTCTAGTCACCTCCCCCATCACTCCGCACCTAGTCATCAAGACTCTAGCGTCCCCCTCCCTCAACCCTCCACTCTCTGTACCTAGTCTGCAAGACTCTAGTGTCCTCCCTCCTCATCCCTCCGCTCTGTACCTTGTCTTCAAGACTCTACTGTCCTCCTCCATCCCTCCGCTCTCTGTACCTAGTCTTCAAGACTCGTGTCTTCCCTCCTCATCCCTCTGCTCTCTGTACCTAGTCTGCAAGACTCTCGTGTCCTCCCTCCTCATCCCTCTGCTCTCTGTACCTAGTCTGCAAGACTCTCGTGTCCTCCCTCCTCATCCCTCCGTTCGCTGTAGCTAGTCTTCCAAGACTCTCCTGTCCTCCCTCCTCATCCCTCCGCTCTCTGTACCTAGTCTGCAAGACTCTCGTGTCCTCCCTCCTCATCCCTCCGCTCTCTGTACATAGTCTGCAAGACTCGTGTCTTCCCTCCTCATCCCTCCGCTCTCTCTACCTAGTCTGCAAGACTCGTGTCTTCCCTCCTCATCCCTCCGCTCTCTCTACCTAGTCTGCAAGACTCGTGTCTTCCCTCCTCATTCCTCCGCTCTCTCTACCTAGTCTGCAAGACTCGTGTCTTCCCTCCTCATCCCTCCGCTCTCTGTACCTAGTCTGCAAGACTCTCGTGTCCTCCCTCCTCATCCCTCCGTTCTCTGTAGCTAGTCTTCAAGACTCTAGTGTCCTCCCTCCTCATCCCTCCGCTCTGTACCTTGTCTTCAAGACTCTACTGTCCTCCTCCATCCCTCCGCTCTCTGTACCTAGTCATCAAGACTCTAGCGTCCCCCTCCCCAACCCTCCACTCTCTGTACTTAGTCTGCAAGACTCTAGTGTCTTCCCTCCTCATCCCTCCGCTCTCTGTACCTAGTCTGCAAGACTCTCGTGTCCTCCCTCCTCTTCCCTCCGTTCGCTGTAGCTAGTCTTCCAAGACTCTCGTGTCCTCCCTCCTCATCCCTCCGCTCTCTGTACCTAGTCTGCAAGACTCTCGTGTCCTCCCTCCTCATCCCTCCGCTCTCTGTACATAGTCTGCAAGACTCGTGTCTTCCCTCCTCATCCCTCCGCTCTCTCTACCTAGTCTGCAAGACTCGTGTCTTCCCTCCTCATCCCTCCGCTCTCTCTACCTAGTCTGCAAGACTCGTGTCTTCCCTCCTCATCCCTCCTCTCTCTCTACCTAGTCTGCAAGACTCGTGTCTTCCCTCCTCATCTCTCTGCTCTCTCTACCTAGTCTTCAAGACCCTAGTGACCTCCCTCCTCATCCCTCCGCTCTCCGTACCTAGTCTTAAAGACTCTACTGTCCTCCTCCATCCCTCCGCTCTCTGTACCTAGTCTTCAAGACTCTAGTGTCCTCCCTCCGCTCTCTGTACCTTGTCATCAAGACTCTAGTGTCCTCCCTCCTCATCCCTCCGCTCTCTCTACCTAGTCTGCAAGACTCGTGTCTTCCCTCCGCTCTCTCTACCTAGTCTGCAAGACTCTAGTGTCCTCCCTCCGCTCTCTGTACCTTGTCATCAAGACTCCAGTGTCCTCCCTCCTCATCCCTCCGCTCTCTCTACCTAGTCTGCAAGACTCGTGTCTTCCCTCCTCATCCCTCTGCTCCCTATACCTAGTCTTCAAGACTCGTGTCCTCCCTCCTCCCTCCGCTCTGTACCTAGTCTTCAAGACTCGTGTCCTCCCTCCTCATCCCTCCGCTCTATATCTAGTCATTGAGACTCTAGTGTCCCCCCTCCTCATCCCTCCGCTCTCTGTACGTAGTCTTCAAGACTGTCTTCCTCCATCCCTCCGCTCTCTGTACCTAGTCATCAAGACTCTAGTGTCCCCCTCCGCTCTATGTACCTTGTCTTCAAGACTCTAGTGTCCTCCCTCCGCTCTCTGTACCTAGTCTTCAAGACTCATGTCTTCCCTCCTCATCCCTCTGCTCTCTCTACCTAGTCTGCAAGACTCGTGTCTTCCCTCCTCGTCCCTCTGCTCCCTGTACCTAGTCATCAAGACTCTAGCGTCCCCCTCCCCCAACCCTCCACTCTCTGTACCTAGTCTGCAAGACTCTAGTGTCCTCCCTCCTCCATCTCTCCGCTCTCTGTACCTAGTCATCAAGACTCTAGCGTCCCCCTCCCCCAACCCTCCGCTCTCTGTAGCTAGTCTTCAAGACTCTAGTGTCCTCCCTCCGTTCTCTCTACCTAGTCTTCAAGACTCTAGTGTCCTCCCTCCGCTCTGTACCTGGTCTTCAAGCCTCTACTGTCCTCCTCCATCCCTCCGCTCTCTGTACCTAGTCTTCAAGACTCTAGCGTCCCCAACCCTCCACTCTCTGTACCTAGTCTGCAAGACTCTAGTGTCCTCCCTCCCAATCCCTCTGCTCTCTGTGCCTAGACTTCAAGACTCGTGTGCCCTTCCCATCCCTCCGCTCTCCGTACCTAGTCTTCAAGACTCTACTGTCCTCCTCCATCCCTCCGCTCTCCGTACCTAGTCCTCAAGACTCTTGTGTCCTCCCTCCTCTACCCTCCGCTCTCTGTACCTAGTCTTCAAGACTCTAGCGTCCTTCATCCCTCCACTCTGTACCTAGTCTACAAGACTCTAGCGTCCCCCTCACCAACCCTCCACGCTCTGTACCTAGTCATCAAGACTCCAGTGTCCTCCCTCCTCATCCCTCCGCTCTCTGTACCTAGTCTTCACGACTCGTGTGCCCATCCCTCCGCTCTCTGTACCTAGTCTTCAAGACTCTAGTGTCCCCCTCTGCTCTATGTACTTAGTCTTCAAGACTCTAGCGTCCTCCATCCCTCCACTCTGTACCTAGTCTACAAGACTCTAGCGTCCCCCTCACCAACCCTCCACGCTCTGTGCCTAGTCATCAAGACTCCAGTGTCCTCCCTCCTCATCCCTCCGCTCTCTGTACCTAGTCTTCACGACTCGTGTGCCCATCCCTCCGCTCTCTGTACCTAGTCTTCAAGACTCTAGTGTCCTCCCTCATTATCCCTCTGCTCTCTGTACCTAGTCTTCAAGAGACTCGTGTCCTCCCTCCTCATCCCTCCACTCTGTACCTAGTCTTCAAGAGACTCGTGTCCTCCCTCCTCATCCCTCCACTCTCTGTACCTAGTCTACAAGACTCTAGTGTCCTCCCTCCTCATCCCTCCACTCTCTGTACCTTGTCTTCAAGAATCGTGTCCTCCCTCATCCCTCCACTCTCTGTACCTAGTCTTCAAGACTCTAGCGTCCTCCATCCCTCCACTCTGTACCTAGTCATCAAGACTCCAGTGTCCTCCCTCCTCATCCCTCCGCTCTCTGTACCTAGTCTTCAAGACTCGTGTGCCCATCCCTCCGCTCTCTGTACCTAGTCTTCAAGACTCGTGTGCCCATCCCTCCGCTCTCTACCTAGTCTTCAAGACTCTAGTGTCCCCCTCTGCTCTATGTACCTTGTCTTCAAGACTCTAGCGTCCTCCATCCCTCCGCTCTCTGTACCTAGTCTTCAAGACTCGTGTGCCCATCCCTCCACTCTCTATACCGAGTCTTCAAGACTCGTGTCCTCCCTCCTCATCCCTCCACTCTCTGTACCTAGTCTTCAAGACTCGTGTGCCCATCCCTCCGCTCTCTGTACCTAGTCTTCAAGACTCGTGTGCCCATCCCTCCGCTCTCTGTACCTAGTCATCAAGACTCTCGTGTCCTCCCTCCTCCATCTGCTCTCTGTACCTAGTCTGCAAGACACTAGTGTCCCCCTCCTCATCCCTCCGCTCTGTACCTAGTCTTCAAGACTCTCGTGCCCCCCTCATCCCTCCGCTCTCTGTACCTAGTCTTCAAGACTCTAGTGTCCTCCCTCCTCCATCTCTCCGCTCTCTGTACCTAGTCATCAAGACTCTAGCGTCCCCCTCCCCCAACCCTCCGCTCTCTGTAGCTAGTCTTCAAGACTCTAGTGTCCTCCCTCCTCATCCCTCCGCTCTGTACCTTGTCTTCAAGACTCGTGTCCTCCCTCCTCATCCCTCCGCTCTGTATCTAGTCATTGAGACTCTAGTGTCCCCCCTCCTCATCCCTCCGCTCTCTGTACGTAGTCTTCAAGACTGTCTTCCTCCATCCCTCCGCTCTCTGTACCTAGTCATCAAGACTCTAGTGTCCCCCTCCCCCAACCCTCCACGCTCTGTACCTAGTCATCAAGACTCCAGTGTCCTCCCTCCTCATCCCTCCGCTCTCTGTACCTAGTCTTCACGACTCGTGTGCCCATCCCTCCGCTCTCTGTACCTAGTCTTCAAGACTCTAGTGTCCTCCCTCCTCCATCCCTCCGCTCTCTGTACCTAGTCTTCAAGACTCTAGTGTCCCCCTCTGCTCTATGTACTTAGTCTTCAAGACTCTAGCGTCCTCCATCCCTCCACTCTGTACCTAGTCTACAAGACTCTAGCGTCCCCCTCACCAACCCTCCACGCTCTGTGCCTAGTCATCAAGACTCCAGTGTCCTCCCTCCTCATCCCTCCGCTCTCTGTACCTAGTCTTCAAGAGTCGTGTGCCCATCCCTCCACTCTCTGTACCTAGTCTTCAAGACTCTAGTGTCCTCCCTCCTCCATCCCTCCGCTCTCTGTACCTAGTCTTCAAGACTCTAGTGTCCTCCCTCCTCATCCCTCTGCACCTAGTCTTCAAGAGACTCGTGTCCTCCCTCCTCATCCCTCCACTCTCTGTACCTAGTCTACAAGACTCTAGTGTCCTCCCTCCTCATCCCTCCACTCTCTGTACCTTGTCTTCAAGAATCGTGTCCTCCCTCCTCATCCCTCCACTCTCTGTACCTAGTCTTCAAGACTCTAGCGTCCTCCATCCCTCCACTCTGTACCTAGTCTGCAAGACTCTAGCGTCCCCCTCACCAACCCTCCACGCTCTGTACCTAGTCATCAAGACTCCAGTGTCCTCCCTCCTCATCCCTCCGCTCTCTGTACCTAGTCTTCAAGACTCGTGTGCCCATCCCTCCGCTCTCTGTACCTAGTCTTCAAGACTCTAGTGTCCCCCTCTGCTCTATGTACCTTGTCTTCAAGACTCTAGCGTCCTCCATCCCTCCGCTCTCTGTACCTAGTCTTCAAGACTCGTGTGCCCATCCCTCCACTCTCTATACCGAGTCTTCAAGACTCGTGTCCTCCCTCCTCATCCCTCCACTCTCTGTACCTAGTCATCAAGACTCCAGTGTCCTCCCTCCTCATCCCTCCGCTCTCTGTACCTAGTCTTCAAGACTCGTGTGCCCATCCCTCCGCTCTCTGTACCTAGTCTTCAAGACTCTAGTGTCCCCCTCTGCTCTATGTACCTTGTCTTCAAGACTCTAGCGTCCTCCATCCCTCCGCTCTCTGTACCTAGTCTTCAAGACTCGTGTGCCCATCCCTCCACTCTCTGTACCTAGTCATCAAGACTCTCGTGTCCTCCCTCAGCTCCGTACCTTGTCTTCAAGACTCGTGTCCCCTTCCGCTCTCTGTACCTAGTCTTCAAGACTCTAGCGTCCTCCATCCCTCCGCTCTCTGTACCTAGTCTTCAAGACTCGTGTGCCCATCCCTCCGCTCTCTGTACCTAGTCATCAAGATCTCGTGTCCTCCCTCCTCCATCCCTCTGCTCTCTGTACCTAGTCTGCAAGACACTAGTGTCCCCCTCCTCATCCCTCCGCTCTGTACCTAGTCTTCAAGACTCTCGTGCCCCCCCTCATCCCTCCGCTCTCTGTACCTAGTCTTCAAGACTCTAGCGTCCCCCTCCCCCAACCCTCCACTCTCTGTACCTAGTCTGCAAGACTCTCATGTCCTCTCTCCTCATCCCTCCGCTCTCTGTACCTAGTCTTCAAGACTCTAGTGTCCTCCCTCTGCTCTCTGTACCTAGTCTTCAAGACTCGTGTCTTCCCGCCTCATCCCTCTGCTCTCTGTACCTAGTCATCAAGAGACTTGTGTCCTCCCTCCTCATCCCTCCGCTCTGTACCTAGTCTTCAAGACTCTAGTGTCCTCCCTCTGCTCTCTGTACCTAGTCATCAAGAGACTTGTGTCCTCCCTCCCAATCCCTCCGCTCTCTGTATCTAGTCTTCAAGACTCTAGTGTCCTACCTCCTCCATCCCTCCGCTCTATACCTTGTCTTCAAGAATCGTGTCCTCCCTCCTCATACTTCCACTCTCTGTACGTAGTCTTCAAGACTGTCTTCCTCCGCTCTCTGTACCTAGTCATCAAGACTCTAGTGTCCCCCTCCGCTCTATGTACCTTGTCTTCAAGACTCTAGTGTCCTCCCTCCGCTCTCTGTACCTAGTCTTCAAGACTCATGTCTTCCCTCCTCATCCCTCTGCTCTCTAGTCTGCAAGACTCGCGTCTTCCCTCCTCATCCCTCTGCTCCCTGTACCTAGTCATCAAGACTCTAGCGTCCCCCTCCCCCAACACTCCACTCTCTGTACCTAGTCTGCAAGACTCTAGTGTCCTCCCTCCTCCATCTCTCCGCTCTCTGTACCTAGTCATCAAGACTCTAGCGTCCCCCTCCCCCAACCCTCCGCTCTCTGTAGCTAGTCTTCAAGACTCTAGTGTCCTCCCTCCGCTCTCTCTACCTAGTCTTCAAGACTCTAGTGTCCTCCCTCCTCATCCCTCCGCTCTGTACCTTGTCTTCAAGCCTCTACTGTCCTCCTCCATCCCTCCGCTCTCTGTACCTAGTCTTCAAGACTAGCGTCCCCAACCCTCCACTCTCTGTACCTAGTCTGCAAGACTCTCGTGTCCTCCCTCCCAATCCCTCCGCTCTCTGTACCTAGTCTTCAAGACTCGTGTGCCCATCCCTCCGCTCTCTGTACCTAGTCATCAAGACTCTCGTGTCCTCCCTCCTCCATCCCTCTGCTCTCTGTACCTAGTCTGCAAGACACTAGTGTCCCCCTCCTCATCCCTCCGCTCTGTACCTAGTCTTCAAGACTCTCGTGCCCCCCCTCATCCCTCCGCTCTCTGTACCTAGTCTTCAAGACTCTAGCGTCCCCCTCCCCCAACCCTCCACTCTCTGTACCTAGTCTGCAAGACTCTAGTGTCCTCCCTCCTCCATCTCTCCGCTCTCTGTACCTAGTCATCAAGACTCTAGCGTCCCCCTCCCCCAACCCTCCGCTCTCTCTACCTAGTCTTCAAGACTCTAGTGTCCTCCCTCCTCATCCCTCCGCTCTGTACCTTGTCTTCAAGACTCGTGTGCCCTTCCCATCCCTCCGCTCTCCGTACCTAGTCTTCAAGACTCTACTGTCCTCCTCCATCCCTCCGCTCTCCGTACCTAGTCCTAAAGACTCGTGTGCCCATCCCTCCACTCTCTGTACCTAGTCTTCAAGACTCTAGTGTCCTCCCTCCTCCATCCCTCCGCTCTCTGTACCTAGTCTTCAAGACTCTAGTGTCCTCCCTCTTCATCCTTCTGCGCTCTGTACCTAGTCTTCAAGAGACTCGTGTCCTCCCTCCTCATCCCTCCACTCTCTGTACCTAGTCTTCAAGAGACTCGTGTCCTCCCTCCTCATCCCTACACTCTCTGTACCTAGTCTACAAGAATCGTGTCCTCCCTCCTCATCCCTCCACTCTCTGTACCTAGTCTTCAAGACTCTAGCGTCCTTCATCCCTCCACTCTGTACCTAGTCTACAAGACTCTAGCGTCCCCCTCACCAACCCTCCACGCTCTGTACCTAGTCATCAAGACTCCAGTGTCCTCCCTCCTCATCCCTCCGCTCTCTGTACCTAGTCTTCACGACTCGTGTGCCCATCCCTCCGCTCTCTGTACCTAGTCTTCAAGACTCTAGTGTCCTCCCTCCTCCATCCCTCCGCTCTCTGTACCTAGTCTTCAAGACTCTAGTGTCCCCCTCTGCTCTATGTACTTAGTCTTCAAGACTCTAGCGTCCTCCATCCCTCCACTCTGTACCTAGTCTACAAGACTCTAGCGTCCCCCTCACCAACCCTCCACGCTCTGTGCCTAGTCATCAAGACTCCAGTGTCCTCCCTCCTCATCCCTCCGCTCTCTGTACCTAGTCTTCAAGAGTCGTGTGCCCATCCCTCCACTCTCTGTACCTAGTCTTCAAGACTCTAGTGTCCTCCCTCCTCCATCCCTCCGCTCTCTGTACCTAGTCTTCAAGACTCTAGTGTCCTCCCTCCTCATCCCTCTGCACCTAGTCTTCAAGAGACTCGTGTCCTCCCTCCTCATCCCTCCACTCTCTGTACCTAGTCTACAAGACTCTAGTGTCCTCCCTCCTCATCCCTCCACTCTCTGTACCTTGTCTTCAAGAATCGTGTCCTCCCTCCTCATCCCTCCACTCTCTGTACCTAGTCTTCAAGACTCTAGCGTCCTCCATCCCTCCACTCTGTACCTAGTCTGCAAGACTCTAGCGTCCCCCTCACCAACCCTCCACGCTCTGTACCTAGTCATCAAGACTCCAGTGTCCTCCCTCCTCATCCCTCCGCTCTCTGTACCTAGTCTTCAAGACTCGTGTGCCCATCCCTCCGCTCTCTGTACCTAGTCTTCAAGACTCTAGTGTCCCCCTCTGCTCTATGTACCTTGTCTTCAAGACTCTAGCGTCCTCCATCCCTCCGCTCTCTGTACCTAGTCTTCAAGACTCGTGTGCCCATCCCTCCACTCTCTATACCGAGTCTTCAAGACTCGTGTCCTCCCTCCTCATCCCTCCACTCTCTGTACCTAGTCATCAAGACTCCAGTGTCCTCCCTCCTCATCCCTCCGCTCTCTGTACCTAGTCTTCAAGACTCGTGTGCCCATCCCTCCGCTCTCTGTACCTAGTCTTCAAGACTCTAGTGTCCCCCTCTGCTCTATGTACCTTGTCTTCAAGACTCTAGCGTCCTCCATCCCTCCGCTCTCTGTACCTAGTCTTCAAGACTCGTGTGCCCATCCCTCCACTCTCTGTACCTAGTCATCAAGACTCTCGTGTCCTCCCTCAGCTCCGTACCTTGTCTTCAAGACTCGTGTCCCCTTCCGCTCTCTGTACCTAGTCTTCAAGACTCTAGCGTCCTCCATCCCTCCGCTCTCTGTACCTAGTCTTCAAGACTCTAGCGTCCCCCTCCCCCAACCCTCCACTCTCTGTACCTAGTCTGCAAGACTCTCATGTCCTCTCTCCTCATCCCTCCGCTCTCTGTACCTAGTCTTCAAGACTCTAGTGTCCTCCCTCTGCTCTCTGTACCTTGTCTTCAAGCCTGTACTGTCCTCCTCCATCCCTCCGCTCTCTGTACCTAGTCTTCAAGACTCTAGCGTCCCCAACCCTCCACTCTCTGTACCTAGTCTGCAAGACTCTAGTGTCCTCCCTCCCAATCCCTCCGCTCTCTGTACCTAGTCTTCAAGAGTCGTGTGCCCTTCCCATCCCTCCGCTCTCCGTACCCAGTCTTCAAGACTCTACTGTCCTCCTCCATCCCTCCGCTCTCCGTACCTAGTCCTCAAGACTCTTGTGTCCTCCCTCCTCCATCCCTCCGCTCTCTGTACCTAGTCTTCAAGAGACTCGTGTCCTCCCTCCTCATCCCTCCACTCTCTGTACCTAGTCTACAAGAATCGTGTCCGCCCTCCTCATCCCTCCACTCTCTGTACCTAGTCTTCAAGACTCTAGCGTCCTTCATCCCTCCACTCTGTACCTAGTCTACAAGACTCTAGCGTCCCCCTCACCAACCCTCCTCTCTCTGTACCTAGTCTGCAAGACTCTCATGTCCTCCCTCCTCATCCCTCCGCTCTCTGTACCTAGTCTTCACGACTCGTGTGCCCATCCCTCCGCTCTCTGTACCTAGTCTTCAAGACTCTAGTGTCCTCCCTCCTCCATCCCTCCGCTCTCTGTACCTAGTCTTCAAGACTCTAGTGTCCCCCTCTGCTCTATGTACTTAGTCTTCAAGACTCTAGCGTCCTCCATCCCTCCACTCTGTACCTAGTCTACAAGACTCTAGCGTCCCCCTCACCAACCCTCCACGCTCTGTACCTAGTCATCAAGACTCCAGTGTTCTCCCTCCTCCATCCCTCCGCTCTCTGTACCTAGTCTTCAAGACTCTAGTGTCCTCCCTCTGCTCTCTGTACCTAGTCATCAAGAGACTTGTGTCCTCCCTCCCAATCCCTCCGCTCTCTGTATCTAGTCTTCAAGACTCTAGTGTCCTACCTCCTCCATCCCTCCGCTCTATACCTTGTCTTCAAGAATCGTGTCCTCCCTCCTCATCCCGCCACTCTCTGTACCTAGTCTTCAAGACTCTAGTGTCCCCTTCCGCTCTCTGTACCTAGTCTTCAAGACTCTAGTGTCCCCCTCTGCTCTATGTACCTAGTCTTCAAGACTCTAGCGTCCTCCATCCCTCCGCTCTCTGTAACTAGTCTTCAAGACTCGTGTGCCCATCCCTCCGCTCTCTGTACCTAGTCATCAAGACTCTCGTGTCCTCCCTCCTCCATCCCTCTGCTCTCTGTACCTAGTCTGCAAGACACTAGTGTCCCCCTCCTCATCCCTCCGCTCTGTACCTAGTCTTCAAGACTCTCGTGCCCCCCTCATCCCTCCGCTCTCTGTACCTAGTCTTCAAGACTCTAGTGTCCCCCTCCCCCAACCCTCCACTCTCTGTACCTAGTCTGCAAGACTCTCATGTCCTCTCTCCTCATCCCTCCGCTCTCTGTACCTAGTCTTCAAGACTCGTGTCTTCCCGCCTCATCCCTCTGCTCTCTGTACCTAGTCATCAAGAGACTTGTGTCCTCCCTCCCAATCCCTCCGCTTTCTGTATCTAGTCTTCAAGACTCTAGTGTCCTACCTCCTCCATCCCTCCGCTCTATACCTTGTCTTCAAGAATCGTGTCCTCCCTCCTCATACTTCCACTCTCTGTACTTACGTTCAAGACTCTAGTATCCCCCTCCACTCTCTGTACCTAGTCTTCAAGACTCTAGTATCCCCCTCCACTCTCTGTACCTAGTCTTCAAGACTCTAGTGTCCCCCTCCCCAACCCTCCACTCTCTGTACCTAGTCTGCAAGACTCTCATGTCCTCTCTCCTCATCCCTCCGCTCTCTGTACCTAGTCTTCAAGACTCGTGTCCTTCCTCCACTCTCTGTACCTAGTCTTCAAGACTCTAGTGTCCCCCTCCCCAATCCTCCACTCTCTGTACCTAGTCTGCAAGACTCATGTCCTCTCTCCTCATCCCTCCACTCTCTGTACCTAGTCTTCAAGACTCTAGTGTCCAACCTCCTCCATCCCTCCGCTCTATACCTTGTTTTCAAGAATCGTGTCCTCCCTCCTCATACTTCCACTCTCTGTACTTATCTTCAAGACTCTAGTATCCCCCTCCACTCTCTGTACCTAGTCTTCAAGACTCTCATGTCCTCTCTCCTCATCCCTCCGCTCTCTGTACCTAGTCTTCAAGACTCGTGTCCTTCCTCCACTCTCTGTACCTAGTCTTCAAGACTCGTGTGCCCCTCCCCATCCCTCCACTTTCTGTACCTAGTCTTCAAGACTCTACTGTGCTCCTCCATCCCTCCGCTCTCTGTACCTAGTCATCAAGACTCTAGTGTCCTCCCTCCACTCTCTGTACCTAGTCTGCAAGACTCTCATGTCCTCTCTCCTCATCCCTCCGCTCTCTGTACATAGTCTGCAAGACTCGTGTCTTCCCTCCTCATCCCTCCGCTCTCTACCTAGTCTGCAAGACTCGTGTCTTCCCTCTTCATCCCTCTGCTTCCTGTACCTAGTCTTCAAGACTCTAGTGTCCTCCCTCCGCTCTGTACCTTGTCTTCAAGACTCTCGTGCCCCCCTCCTCATCCCTGCGCTCTCTGTACCTAGTCTTCAAGACTCCAGCGTCCCCCTCCCCCAACCCTCCACTCTCTGTACCTAGTCTGCAAGACTCTCATGTCCTCCCTCCTCCATCCCTCCGCTCTCTGTAACTAGTCTTCAAGACTCTAGTGTCCTCCCTCCTCCATCCCTCCGCTCTGTACCTTGTCTTCAAGACTCTACTGTCCTCCTCCATCCCTCCGCTCTCTGTACCTAGTCTGCAAGACTCTAGTGTCCTCCCTCCGCTCTCTGTAGCTAGTCTTCCAAGACTCTCGTGTCCTCCCTCCTCATCCCTCCGCTCGCTGTACCTAGTCTGCAAGACTCGTGTCCTCCTCCTGATCCCTCTGCTTTCTGTACCTAGTCTGCAAGACTCTCGTTTCCTCCCTCCGCTCTCTGTACCTAGTCTGCAAGACTCTCGTGTCCTCCCTCCGCTCTCTGTACCTAGTCTGCAAGACTCTCGTGTCCTCCCTCCGCTCTCTGTAACTAGTCTTCCAGACTCTAGTGTCCTCCCTCTGCTCTCTGTACCTAGTCTGCAAGACTCGTGTCCTCCTTCTGATCCCTCCGCTCTCTGTACCTAGTCTTCCAGACTCTTGTCCTCCTCATCCCTCCGCTCTCTACCTAGTCTGCAAGACTCGTGTCTTCCCTCCTCATCCCTCTGCTCCCTGTACCTAGTCTGCAAGACTCTCGTGTCCTCCCTCCTCATCCCTCCGCTCTCTGTACCTAGTCTGCAAGACTCTAGTGTCCCCCCCCATCCCTCCGCTCTCTGTACCTAGTCTTCAAGACTCGTGTACTCCTCATCCCTCCGCTCTCTGTACCTAGTCTTCAAGACTCGTGTCCTCCCTCCTCATCCCTCCACTCTCTGTACCTAGTCTTCAAGACTCTAGTGTCCCCCTCTGCTCTATGTACCTTGTCTTCAAGACTCTAGCGTCCTCCATCCCTCCGCTCTCTGTACCTAGTCTTCAAGACTCGTGTGCCCATCCCTCCACTCTCTATACCGAGTCTTCAAGACTCGTGTCCTCCCTCCGCTCTCTGTACCTTGTCTTCAAGACTCGTGTCCTCCTCCTGATCCCTCCGCTCTCTGTACCTAGTCTTCCAGACTCTTTTCCTCCTCATCCCTCCGCTCTCTGTACCTAGTCATCAAGACTCTAGTGTCCTCCTTCCTCTATCCCTCCGCTCTCTGTACCTAGTCTTCAAGACTCTAGTGTCCTCCATCTGCTCTCTGTACCCAGTCTTCAAGACTTGTGTCTTCCCTCCTCATCCCTCTGCTCCCTGTACCTAGTCAGCAAGACTCTAGTGTCCCCCCCCCATCCCTCCGCGCTCTGTACCTAGTCTTCAAGACTCGTGTACTCCTCATCCCTCCGCTCTCTGTACCTAGTCTGCAAGACTCTTGTGTCCTCCCTCCTCATCTCTCTGCTCTCTGTACTTGGTCATCAAGATTGCTGCCTTTGACTTGCATTTTATACCTTGCTTGTGAAATAGATCAAAGCATGTGAGATCAGAGAATTTGCCCCCCTTTGCCAAAAGCATACACCATGGAATCGTAGTTATTTTATTTATTTTTTTTCCACATTTTTTGAGCTGCTCTTTTTGTGCCCACGAGTTCAGTTTTGAGTCCAATTGTTTTGCAGAACGTCTTTCGGGTTTCTCTGACCTTAGAAGATGGGTGGGTTTCACACCTTGTGCCTTTGGCGATACCTTTTCCATTCGTCTTTCGGCATCTTCAGATACATCGGTGTAATTTGTTTTCTTCTGTTTCTAGCGGCATGTGGATTCCGAATTAGTTTTTCTCTTTTGAGTCAACATTGGTTGACTTTGGAGGTTGTTTTAAAGACTGGGAGCTACTACTTCTCAGTGCCCCAGATGTCTGTGTTTTTACAAAGATCTAAGACCTAGAGATTGACTCTCCCTCTAGACAGATGTTGAAAGATGTTTCCCCTGCTGAGGCGTTTCTTTCCTTTGTAAAAGCGAGGGAACTGGCTATGCTCCAGGTGTCAAGAGGCTGACTTCTAGATCTCCATCTAGCGCCTTCTCCGAGGTTCCTCCGCCTATTCCACCTTGGTCCTGAAGTGGATCCTCAGGGCGTTCACCAAGGGCAGGACCTGAGTAGCAGCAGACGTCCTGTTGTGGAGGTACTTACCTGCTCTTGCTTCAGCTGTCTTGTCATGAAGTGGCAGTGTTTCTGGCAGGCAGTGCTCAGTTTATGGTCTGACATAGAACTCTGCAGTCGATGATGTTCCTCTGAGGATGAGGTGGCTGTAGTTGATCTTTCAGTCGGCGGTAAATAAGATGCTAAAGTAGTCACCTGAGATGTGCCTCCTCCTCCCCCAAGACCCCTCAGGCTTCACCCCCATCTCCTGTCTCTGTATCTCCTGGGAGCAAGGGCCCATCTCATGGCACTAGCAGTGATTGTGTGTAGGTCTCCGGAGAGAGGACCTCTCCCCCATGCTGCTCACTCGTGTGCACTGTCCTGGTGGGCGAGGTTGTGCAGCACCGACTACATATGGGTGGCTTGGTCCGCTCAGTCCAAGCACACTTGAGGTTCGTGAGTTGAAGACCACCTTGTTTCATGTTGGCGACGCTTCAACCAGGATGTACTAATGCTTTTTATCTGTCTGCAGCCTTTGGTTGGGAGGCAGCACTTTAAGTGACAGCCGATGTGGTTGCAGTCCTCTCCTGTTGTGTAAAGGTGGCAAAGCTTTCATAGTCAGTGGCTGGCTACATGTAGTGACTTCAATCTAAAATAGTCCATCCCTCCCACTACAGGTACCACTGGGGTCTGTGTTCACAGCTTCATCAACTATTATTGACTGATCACATCAGAGCACATCGGCCAGACATTTACATGTGCCTAGATGACACCCAGCTCTGCTCTCACTCCACACGGAGTCCATGAGTGGAGATAGATGCTTAGATCTGAGAGATTGTGCTTGGTCTCCGTGTCAGTACAAGAGAGGTGCTGGCGATGGCTATGGGGCATCCAGGGGTGGCACCTGCAGGGGGTTCATGTGCCGGTTCAGGGACGGTGTGTCACACATGTGCATGCTAGTGCACACCATAACATTGAATATCATTTATACAGTAAATTGTGTCACGATAATTTAACTCATTATGTGCATGCATGGTTGTGCTGGTCAGTGAGGGTGGGTTGTGGGTCAGAACATTTTAGCAACAAACGGTGTGCATGAGTACCCACTGAGTGGTCCAGGTAACCCATAGTGGAGAACATTTACATTGTTATTGTCTTTGACCAGTTGCATTCCCTTTGCTGTGCTCCTATCCTGTTGCATTCCCTTTGCTGTGCTCCTATCCTGTTGCATTCCCTTTGCTGTGCTCCTATCCTGTTGCATTCCCTTTGCTGTGCTCCTATCCTGTTGCATTCCCTTTGCTGTGCTCCTATCCTGTTGCATTCCCTTTGCTGTGCTCCTATCCTGTTGCATTCCCTTTGCTGTGCTCCTATCCTGTTGCATTCCCTTTGCTGTGCTCGTATCCTGTTGCATTCCCTTTGCTGTGCTCCTATCCTGTTGCATTCCCTTTGCTGTGCTCGTATCCTGTTGCATTCCCTTTGCTGTGCTCGTATCCTGTTGCATTCCCTTTGCTGTGCTCGTATCCTGTTGCATTCCCTTTGCTGTGCTCGTATCCTGTTGCATTCCCTTTGCTGTGCTCGTATCCTGTTGCATTCCCTTTGCTGTGCTCGTATCCTGTTGCATTCCCTTTGCTGTGCTCGTATCCTGTTGCATTCCCTTTGCTGTGCTCGTATCCTGTTGCATTCCCTTTGCTGTGCTCGTATCCTGTTGCATTCCCTTTGCTGTGCTCGTATCCTGTTGCATTCCCTTTGCTGTGCTCGTATCCTGTTGCATTCCCTTTGCTGTGCTCGTATCCTGTTGCATTCCCTTTGCTGTGCTCGTATCCTGTTGCATTCCCTTTGCTGTGCTCGTATCCTGTTGCATTCCCTTTGCTGTGCTCGTATCCTGTTGCATTCCCTTTGCTGTGCTCGTATCCTGTTGCATTCCCTTTGCTGTGCTCGTATCCTGTTGCATTCCCTTTGCTGTGCTCGTATCCTGTTGCATTCCCTTTGCTGTGCTCGTATCCTGTTGCATTCCCTTTGCTGTGCTTGTAGCTCACTGTATTCCTGTTTTTGTGCTAGTTTCTAAGTGTGTTCCCTTAGCTGTGCTCTTCTACTTAGGCATTGGCTTTGCTGTAATTGAACCTTGCTGAAATCTCTTTGCAAGGGTCTGACACTTTTGCTTTTTCTCTGTTACACTCCATTCCCTTTGCTCCATATTTAGCCCCTTGTATTTGCATTGTTTTAATTTCGTCTTGCAGGATGCTGGCCATGTTCCAGTCTTGTGTGACTACAGTGGTGTAAGCAGCCCATAACACAGGCTGATTGAATTTAGTCGTATTAAAACCTTGCAGTTGGTTTCTGCTGTATGTGAGGCGTGGGTGGGCCTTTAAGGGCTCCGAGGTGTTGAGAAGTCAGTGCTGTGCAGGGTGGAGTGGGGTGGGAGCTGGGCTCCTATTGCTAGTGAGACGACCGGATGACTCACACATGCAGGCTGACATTGGATTCTTAATGAACCTGTTCCATCCTTCCTGGCGGGAACAAGGCAGTCTTCCAGAATTCAGAGTAGACAGCTGGCCTACGGTCTGTGCTGTGTCGGAAGGAAATATGCCTTCTGTCTCATGTCGCTCCTCCAGAGATGGGGAGACGGAGCAGGTGTTTGAGGGTGGGGGAAAGATTCATGTTTAGCTCTCCGCAGTGCTCTCTGCTGTCCGTAGTCTCTTGGACATTGAAATCCGCGACACTGGGTCCATCTTAGTGTGTCCCTATGGTCTGGTGTCGGTTTCTAAGTACTTACCCTCTGTCCACCTACCCTGAATTGGAATAATATTTCAGAATTGGCAGCGGCACTTCCATTACATGCCATCTAAGGCTCCGAGGTGGTGGATTGGCGCTAAACCTTACATGCCATCTAAGGTTCCGAGGTGGTGGGGCGGCGCTCCCCTTACGTGCCATCTAAGGCTCTGAGGTGGTGGGGCGGCACTCCCCTTGCATGCCATCTAAGGTTCCGAGGTGGTGGGGCGGCGCTCTCCTTACATGCCATCTAAGGTGCCAAGGTGGTGGGGTGGCGCTCTCCTTATATGCCATCTAAGGCTCCGAGGTGGTGGGGCGGCGCTCCCCTTGTATGCCATCTAAGGCTCCGAGGTGGTGGGGCGGCGCTCCCTTACATGCCATCTAAGGCTCCGAGGTGGTGGAGTGGCGCTAAACCTTACATGCCATCTAAGGCTCTGAGGTGGTGGAGTGGCGCTAAACCTTACGTGCCATCTAAGGCTCTGAGGTGGTGGGGCGGCGCTCCCCTTACGTGCCATCTAAGGCTCTGAGGTGGTGGGGTGGCACTCCCCTTGCATGCCATCTAAGGTTCCGAGGTGGTGGGGCGGCGCTCCCTTACATGCCATCTAAGGCGCCAAGGTGGTGGGGTGGCGCTCTCCTTATATGCCATCTAAGGCTCCGAGGTGGTGGGGCGGCGCTCCCCTTGTATGCCATCTAAGGCTCCGAGGTGGTGGGGCGGCGCTCCCTTACATGCCATCTAAGGCTCCGAGGTGGTGGGGCGGCGCTCCCCTTACGTGCCATCTAAGGCTCTGAGGTGGTGGGGTGGCACTCCCCTTGCATGCCATCTAAGGTTCCGAGGTGGTGGGGCGGCGCTCCCTTACATGCCATCTAAGGCGCCAAGGTGGTGGGGTGGCGCTCTCCTTATATGCCATCTAAGGCTCCGAGGTGGTGGGGCGGCGCTCCCCTTGTATGCCATCTAAGGCTCCGAGGTGGTGGGGCGGCGCTCCCTTACATGCCATCTAAGGCTCCGAGGTGGTGGGGCGGCGCTCCCCTTGTATGCCATCTAAGGCTCCGAGGTGGTGGGGCGGCGCTCCCTTACATGCCATCTAAGGCTCCGAGGTGGTGGGGCGGCGCTCTCCTTACATGCCATCTAAGGCTCCGAGGTGGTGGGGTGGCGCTCCCTTACATGCCATCTAAGGCTCCGAGGTGGTGTGGCGGCGCTCCCCTTGTATGCCATCTAAGGCGCCGAGGTGGTTGGTTGGCGCTCCCCTTACATGCCATCTAAGGCGCCGAGGTGGTTGGTTGGCGCTCCCCTTACATGCCATCTAAGGCGCCAAGGTGGTTGGTTGGCGCTCCCCTTACATGCCATCTAAGGTTCCGAGGTGGTGGGGCGGCGCTCCCCTTACATGCCATCTAAGGTTCCGAGGTGGTGGGGCGGCGCTCCCCTTACATGCCATCTAAGACTCAGAGGTGGTTGGTTGGTGCTCCGCTTACATGCCATCTGAGGTGGTGGGGCGGCGCTCCCCTTACATGCCATCTGAGGTGTTGGGCGGTGCTCCCCTTACATGCCATCTGAGGTGGTGGGGCGGCGCTCCCCTTACATGCCATCTAAGGCTCCGAGGTGGTGGGAAGGGAGTTTGGTCCTACTTGCATTGTGTGTAAATATGGTATTGCAAAGTGGAATGGGTTGATCTCTTATACTTCTAACTGCAGATGCCTCATTTTGAGACTATTCTCCAGGTGCCGGACCGACTGTTTTATTGCACTGCTCCCAAGCAAGACTAGGTGCTGCTCTGTGGCTCTGTGTTGACTTTGTTCCACCCAAAAGGGACTGCGTGGTGCTTGCATATGTGCCGTGCCTGCGCACCAGCTTCAGTTCTTTGCTTTTGGTGCATTTGAATGCATATCTGGTGCGCTGCTTCCTCTCACCTGTTCAACCCAATGTTCAAAATTGAATTTGAGTGTTCAAAGGATTGATGTCCCTACTTGAAACTATAGGGTTAAAACCGCACCCTGACAAGGCGTCTTTGGTGTTCGGGCTGGGGGCAGGACTCGGAGTAGCGTGATGAATGTCACCTTCTGCCCCAGAGGTTATTTGGGATTGTGATGGACCTTATGTAATTCCTGCTCCAAGTTGGGGACTCATCCCACTTTCTTGGCCGATCCCACAACAGGCCTTCTTTGCAGTCATTTATCTGGTAATTCAAAGAGGAAATGCAGGAAGGTCAATCAAGCCTAAGCCATCATGTGGTTTTGTGACAAGCAGGGTGTAACAGGGTTCTGTGCCAGGAACCTGTGGCGGTGGTTAGGACGTCAGGGCACAGCCCCGACTGTGAGCCACTTTCCAGGATCATTGAACGCAAAGAAGGATGAGTTCATTTCATTTGGCCATACCTAGTAGATTACAAATGGTGGTTACACTCCAAGCTGTCACAGGGCGTCTTGAGACAGTGGGGAGATTTTGACTAGCTCTTTTTACCACCGCAGGGCAGGCAGGTCCAAAACTTTACCTGTTGGAGTTCCCACAAAAGTCTTCCCTAGAAGTTAAATTTCGATTGGGATGGGACTCTGAGATCCTAAATGCCTTTTTGCCTCTGTACCTCCTGGCCAGAGTTCTGAAATAACTAGGCCCAGGTCACCCTAGTGGTTCCCGATTGAACCAGGAGTGCATGGTGCCCACAGCTCCTGAGCATGAGAGTCTGCCCTCCAATCAGGCTACCGCTTCAGGAAGATAGTCTGACACAGGCAGGACAGGGTTCACCTCCCTAACTTGGCGCTTTACTTGCCAGCCAGAGTTGTGAATGTCACCGTGGCTGTTCTGGGCCCTTCCACGAAGACTGTTTACTTTGGGATCTGAGACTAGTGTGTTGTCTGATATAGAGCCCAATGGCAGGCTCTCTATAAACCAAGCCGTCAGATATTTTACTTGTTTTATGCATGTCCCAGCAGCATATTGCAGTGGCCCTTTTGACTTTTCTGCGTTTACTGGACAGGCTGTCCTTGTTGAAATCACCTGTTGTGAGCCTGTTAATAAAGGTTTGATACAAATGTTCCCCCTCACATCTTTTGTGATGCCACAGTGGGGCCTTAATATGGTCTGGAGTTTTCTTATGTGTATTCCCTTTAAGCTGATGCATAGCTGCTCGCTGCGTCGTCTTACACTTAAGGCCATCTTGCTAGTCACAATTACTTCAGCACAGTTGCATGAGTGCGCCTCAGGCTCTTGTAGTGCTACAATCCTACTGCACCATCCAGCCAGATAAACTTGTGCTGAGGCGCAGGACGGATTTCTTGTCAAACGTTGGGGCTCCTTTTCATGTCTGGCACTCAGTCACACATCCAGTGTTCTTTGCTCCGTCTCACACCTGGAAAGAGGGGGTGAGACTCCATTGGTTGGACCCCAGAAGACTTTAACCTTACATCCACTGCACAAAAGACCATCGGGTGGGCAGTCCACTCCCTGTGAGGTTTCTGGTGCACAAAAGTTAAGGGAGTGCAGAAAAGGATTTTAACAAGGTAGACCGTTCTTTGCAGTAAGATCTATTATTCATTGGTCAAAAATCGGCCACCAAAAGAGCTGAGGCCACATTCCATGAGGGCCAAAGATGCTGCTACCCCATCTGCACACGGGGTGCCTGACCTTGACACCTGCCAGGCCGTGATGTGAGGCTCACTGCTTACGTTCAGAAAGGACGTCTGCCTTAGCAAGGCCCAACAGGAAGGGCGTTTTACCTGTTCTTTCCTGCAGGGCTTATTTTTTTACGAGGCCACTCCACAGAATCTCCATTTTGAGTGATACTACTTTGGTGTCTATATGTAGGCTTTGTTACTCAAGAGGTTGGTTTCTTCTGTGTACTGGTCCTATGTAGGGATGATTGACAGACTGTTCTGAGCATTCTTCTCTCTAGTCTCTCTTGTGCATTTGCAGTCTTAGCAATAGTACCCTTTCTGGGCAAGATTCAATTCAGAGCTAGAATGAAAAAAATACTGTCAGTAAAGGCCCAGGGCCGGGGCAAACATGCAGTGGGACAAGCAAATCTTAAATGATGGGCACGTTTTAGGGCATTGTGGGTTTATGGTCCACCCCATACTGACTCCGTCCTGTTTGACCCCCAAAGTTTAAATTAACATTCACTTCCTGTCCCACCCCTGTGTGACGACATAATGCACAGAATGTGAATCCAGAAAAGCTTTAGACTACGTAACCATTGTCGCAGGTAAGTGGTCTCTTCTCACACTTGTATCCCTTCGCCTGGTGTAGTGGCAGCTTCAGAGCGGGCTCTCCAGTGCCTGCCTTGAGTGCATAAACCACTTCAGAGCTAATAACAGATGCTGCTGGTATTTTTAATCTCGTTGGCTCTGCAGGTGACTGGCCTGACGTGGGCGCGAAGAGCGGAGATGTGTCCAATTCTATGAGCTGCAGTGAGAGGCTGAGTCACACACTGTGGGAGGAGGGGCTTTGGGGCTTCTCGGAGCTCCTCTGTGTTTCTCCTTCGGCACAGGAAGCCTGGACCAGTCAGACTTCTATTCTCTAGCGCTTGCTGGTCCTTCTCTCTTTGAATGCATCCGCACGTCGCACGGACACCATGGCAACCATAGGATGCTGCATCACCAATTGTGATGCCTCTATTGTGGTGTCCTGCGCGCATCACTGATTGTGACCCACACTGCCCCTCCGCTTTCACTAGCAGCCCACGCTGCCATTGCCTTTTCTACTGTCGTCATAACAATGTTTCTGTAACATTAGTTGTGGGATTTCATTTCAGAGAAAAATCGCTATACATATATTTCTTTCTGTAGCCAGGCACCTCACCCTCTCTCTCTCTGGCGTGATGCCTAGGTTCTGTCTCAAACTTAAGATGTCGCAGCCACAGTTCTTAGCAACATTGGGCAAACTTTCTCCAGCCGGATACATATAGATAATCATCCGCTACTCTTTCTCGGGTGCCCTGGTGGGTCACTTGAATTTCGGATGTAATTTGTCTTTTACCCCACCTGTGGCAGGGCACCTCCATCCCTCCTGAATGACAATTGCTCCTGAAATTGTCCTACACCAACTGAACAGTGTGACAAACTGGTTGTGAGCATGTGCGTGGTAATGGGTTCCCAATAAAACAAAGGTTTAATTCCATGGCTTTCACAATTATATTCATAAAAAGATCCTATAAATCCTACCCTCTGTGCTCCTGCCAGTCTTACAGCACGTGAGTCACAGGGCACAGAACTCCGCCCGCTTCACTCACTATAGGATTTCAGAAGCAAGAGCAAGAAACCCAGATTACGGAAATCTGACATCCCTGAGCCCATCTGACTACCCTGGCCACCTGAACCCCTGTTCCCATAAGACCTGAGGAGGAGGTGTAGCTGGACCATTCTTCCTTCAGCATGTCCTCTTCATCCGTACCTGAGAACTCTGAGCATCTGTTCCCGTAAGCCCAGAAGAAGGGGGTATATTGCAGGGGAGGCCCCAAGCTCATGGTGGGCCCCCTCAGCCCAGTACCCTGGCCTGAGCTCCAGAGAGTCTGAAAGGGGCCCCTCCATTTACTTTAGAGGGGGTCCCCCTCAAGTTTTGTTATGCCACTGCTGAACAGCACCTACCTGGTTGTCGCAGAAGAGTGCCTTCAGAAGCAGGGAAGTGACTCCGTCACTCCACGGGAGATTCCTTCGGTTCTTCTGGTGCAGGATGAAGACAGGCAGTCCTCCGAGCGTGCACACCGTGGAAACTGTTGCAGTTGCTGGCAGCAGCTGAAGTTGCAGGTCACAGGAGTCGTCGTGGATACTTTGTTGCAGTTACAGCGGTTCCTGGAGCAGTCTGCGGTTGATCCGGCGGTCAGAAGCTGAAGCAGAGGTTGCAGAGGAGTCCTGGAGGAAACTTGCAAACCGAATCTGAGGAAACACCCAGAGGAGAGACTCTAAATAGTCCTGAGGGGGATTGGCTACCTTATCAGGTATGCACCTATCAGGAGGGGTCTCTGATGTCACCTGCTGGCACTGGCCACTCAGATCTCCAGACCTTGGAATCCAAGATGGCTAACGCCAGGGATACTCTGGAGGAGCCCTGGGCACCACCCCTGGGCACCACCCCTGGGGTGGTGATGGACAGGAGAGTGGTCACTTATCTTTCCTTTGTCCAGTTTCGCGCCAGAGTAGGGACTGGGTGTCCCTGAACCGGTGTAAACTAGATTATGGAAGAAGGGCACCATTTGTGCCTTTCAAAGCATTATCAGAGGATCTGGAAGGATACCCCTCCCATGCCTGTAACACCGATTTGCAATTGGAGAGGGTGTAACACCCCTCTCCTAAAAGAAATTCTTTGTTCTGCCTTCCTGAGATTGAGCTGCTCAATCCCCAGGAGAGCAGAACCCCGTCTGTGAGGTGGCAGCAGCTGGGGCTGCAGTGGAAACCCCAGAGAGCTGGTTTGGCAGTACTGGGGGTCCATGGTGAAGCCCCCAGGGTGCATGGGATTGACCCACTACACCCCTCTCCCCCGTACCAGATTTGGATTTGGAAGGGGGGGGGACAATTCCATGATCTTAGACACCTTACATGGCCATATTCGGGGTTACCATTGTGAAGCTACATAAATGTATTGACATATGTCTTGCACCCTTATAATGGTGTCCCCACACTCACAAAGTCCGGGGAATTGGCCCTGGACAACGTGGGGGCACATTTGCTAGTGCAAGGGTGCCCTCACACTTAGTAACTTTGCACCTAACCTTCACTAAGTGAGGGTTAGACATATAGGTGACTTATAGGTTGCTAAGTGCAGTGTAAAATGGCTGTGAAATAGTCTGTGCACTATTTCACTCAGGCTGCACTGGCAGGCCTGAAGAATGGTTTGTCTGAGCTCATTATGGGTGGCAAAAGAAATGCTGCAGCCCATAATCTCCTGGAACCCCAATCCCTGGGTACCTATGTACCGTATACTAGGGACTTAGGGGGATCCAGTGTGCCAATCAGAATTGGAATATGGAGTTACTAATGTGTAGTGACAAATTTGTGAAGTAGAGAGAGCATAAGCACTGGAGTTCTGGTTAGCAGAACTTCAGTGACACAGTTAAGCATACTGACAAGACATAGGCCACAAACTATATGCAGTGGGGTCCTGGCTAGCAGGATCCCAGTGAGACATGCAAAACACACTGAGAAACAGGCAGAAATTGAGGGTAATGTGACAACAAAGATTGTACTTTCCTACAGGAGGCTGGGGCAGCTGTCTCTCCTTTGCTGAGGAGGACCTGGATGTTGCCTGTGGCCACCATCAGGGGTGTCTCGGTGCTGTGGTTGCTACGTAATCTGGATTGGGAGTCTCCCCCGAGGTGATTGTGCTCCAGGTAAATGGTGAGTTGTTGGTTGATGGCTTTTTTGATGACTGGCCGGGAAAGGGAGATTGGTCTGTGGTAGTTAGTTAGGGTTCGCTGAAGGTTTTTCAGCAGGGGTTTGATTTCTGTGTGCTTCGAGTCTTCTGGGAAGTTGGCTGAATCCAGTGAGGAGTTGAGGATCGTGGAAAGTTGGAGGCCTATCCTGGATGTTCCTAGGTTGAAGAAGTGGTAGGGGCGTGAATTGAATGGGGGCCGAGTGGATGGATTCCATGATGTTGTCCTTATTGGTGAGGTGGTTCCTGGTGGTTAGCCTTGGGATGGTCGTGTGTGTGCAGAGGCATGTCAGTTGAAAAAATCTTCAAGCATTAGTTGGGGGGTGGTTGAAGTTTCTATCCGATTCCATAAATTCTGGTACAAGTAGTTAATTTGCAACCAGCTAAGTGGTACCTTGGGTTCCAGCAGACGGGGCTTGCACTTCACCGCCTGTTTTCTGAAGACCACATTTATGGTCATCACAGCATTTCTGTAGCTTGTTTGAATATCTTGGCATTGCCAAGAAGAGATAAGAGGCCATTGGTCAAGGGGAAGGGAATGATCTTTATTGAACTGTTTTCTGTCACCATCTAAGCCTGTTAGACTAAGCGGACGTCTGCAGGTTCAATGCATCAGAGCTCGAGCTGTTGTCCCTTCCATGAGGTGCCGCTCTTGTGGATGTGCTGCTGTGAGACCTTTGTGCCAGACATTGAGAGGGTGGCACTCTGGCGCCCCATTATCATCCTAGAGAAAGCCCTGATTTGCTCCCTTTCATATAGAAAATATCCCTTATTTGATTAATAGCTTATTTCAAATAAATCCATGCAAGGTATTAGAAGGTGCACCCGTCTATCAATCACATGCAGAATGATATCACCACATCTGTCCGTTGCTGTTGATGTAAAAATACTTCAATGGGCATTGTCATTACCACTGTAGGTTTGCATCCTGACCTGTGACAAATACTTTGGTTCACTGTTGTTTAGTCTGGGGCACTTTGTGGCAATGGATATCCCTTGACAAGTAGCACTTAATTAACAACAGATTTTATGTCACTTATGTCACTCAGCGGTGTGCACGCCCCGCTTGCTTTGTGTAGGAAGCTGGCATGGTGTGTGTTGAGTACCTAAGGTATTTACACCTTATACCAGGTATCCCCTCTTAGTGAAGTGTAGGCAGTGTCTAGCAGTCAGGCTCTCTAGGGGTAGCTATGGATGAGCAGCCAAGGCTTCTCTAGGACATGTGCAAAGCTAAAAAAATAAATGTAGTTCATTATGGTAAAACAATACCAAAGAGGCATAGGGAACTGTAAAACACAATAGTAAATAGTGACCCTAGGGGGAGCCGAAATCCTATACTTAAAAAAAAAAAAAAAATATGGAATGTGAATATGGGACTCCCACCCAGATAAGTGGACTGTGTAGAGGGGAGCTGGGGGTACCAGGAAACCACAGAGGTAAGTACCACAACACTCTCCCAGCCCCCAGGAAGGAAGGAGTAAACCAGTGGAGTTTCCCCAAACTACCCACAAAGAAAACAAGCATTTGCAATGCGATGGGTCTCGCATTTCTCCGAGTTAGAGCTATTAGCAGTTGTGAACTCCCATTTGGTCTTTCCTTCCCACATTAAATGGAAAAAAAAGAGCGCGATTGCGCTGCTACACTTCATTCATAGTGAAACCTATCGGCAAAAGTGCAATTATCTACATAACCAGCAAAAGTGCAGTTAACTATGTAACAGGGTCGATGTCGTGGAAAGCGCTCGACTTCTGCCAAGCGAGATCGCACTGCGAAAAAAGATAAAAAGTAGTCCACAGTACTTGGTAGCTGCGCTCGAGGAGGGCTAACCACCAGAAAAGGCATGACCTATGCATGCTTTCCACTAAAAAAAGCAAGCAGATTTTAACAGGTAAGCCCACAAACCAATGAAAGACACTGACGTGACATGGACAGGGCTCCAAGCCCTTTTCTAACTACTAAAGCGTCTCGCAAGAAGAAAAGAGAAGAAATGCAAGACCCAGAAGATACTGCACAGATACAGAAGACTCCAGCTGTAGATTCCAGTGAAGGAAGAACTGTGGAGAGAAGGGGGGGGGGGGCAAGTCCAGAAGGAACAGTAGAGTCCAGTGGGGGCAGGAGCCCCTATCCACATCACAGAAGATGCAGAAGTTTGTCACCAGTGGACGCAGGATGGTCCACACTGCACCCCTGAGGATGGAGTCGAGTTCTTGAAGGACGCAGGTGACGTCCCACGCTGAGTAGAAGATTGCAGACTGGGTTGTGTGTCCGGATTTCTCGAACAAGCCTTGGCAAAGGCAGTCTTCGCAGTTGGAGAAAAGTGGAGCTGCCGGGGACTAGCAAGGTGCCGGAGGACTCTTCTCAGGAGAGGGAGTCACAGGGGGCTCTCAGCGATCAAGCGAGCCCACAGAACCCCAAGCAGCACCCACCGAAGTCCCACAGGATGAAGACACACAAGTTGCAGGACGGAGCCAATGCAGCACTACAAAAGGAGGTCCTACGCTGCAGGAGACCTATGCAGGGGGCTGGGCTTCGCAGGAAGGAGTGCCGGGAGCTGGAGCTGAATGCCACCTGAAGATCCTGTGGAGGAGATGTAAACAAGCCTTGGCAGCTGCAAGAGACACGGTGCACAGGGATACTGTCCTGCGTGGGAAGGCAAAGGCTTACCTTCACCCAAGTTGGACCAAGGGGACCACTCCAGACCACCACCCATGATGCAGGATCCACAGCTCAGCAGAAGAGGGTATCCACGCAGCCGGTCGTTATACCATACTCTTTCCACATACCTTTTAAATATGCAGAGATGAAGTTGCTACCTCTGTCTGATACTACCTCTTTTGGGAAGCCCACTCTGGGGAAAAATACAGAGGAGGGCTTTGGCCACTGCAAGAGCTGTAGTGGTCCTTTAGAGGTATGGCTTCTGGATACCTGGAGGCATGATCCACCACCACCAGTATAAATCTGTTTCCAGAAGCTGACATCCCCTGTCTCCTGTTGAACTTGCTGTCTCAAACCCTCTAGTGTGGGACAAATCTTTTGAGCCACAATTGACCCCTCCCTGGCAGCCCCCCCCCCCCTTTACCTAAGAGCTTAGCTGTGTTAGCTTGGAGTTCTTCAGGTTTAGGTTCTGTCCAGGTGATGGATTCCCCTTCCTCAAAGGGGGAATCCTCAGTGGAGGGTGGGATAGAGGACAATCTTATCCTTCCTACCCTTGCTTTGAGGAAGTTCTTGGGCCATTAGTTCAGGCTCCAAGTTTCCCTGTTCTTTCTGCTTTCTGGCCTGAGCCCTTGTCAAAGCAAAGATATGCCCAGCATTGCTGCATGGGCCTCCAACTCCACTTCAGCCCAGGCTGAAGTCCCCAAGTCGTTCATGTTAGAAATGGGGTTTCTGGTTGTCTAGGGTGTGCACCTAAGCCAGGCAGAACCCACCCACTCTAGTCGGGGCAAGGGAGTTAAGATAACCCCTGCTCACCCCCTTGGTAGCTTGGCACGAGCAGTCAGCCCTATCCCAGAGGCAATGTGTAAAGCGTTTGCACAACACACGCAGCACACGTGATGCAAAATGTACACCACAAAGTGTAAACAACACTGAGCTGTGTTAAAATAATCTGTATTGCACAAAACATAATTAGACCAACATTACACGTAAGTAATACCCTGCTACCTTAGCAGTTGTCAGAATGTTACACAAGTTACTAATACTCTGCAAGAATATGCAGTTGTCACACTAGACCACGTAAGTACTCGGGATTCTGCAACATAAGCAGTAGTCAGGAATTACAGTAAAAGATAGATGCACTTGTCATGAACAATTCCTAAATACCCATAAAAGGAACATTCGAGAATATCTCGCAAGTCATGTAAATACATATCAGCTAGACATGCCCATCAAAGGACATTAGCACATATATGTAGTGGTAGAAAACCAGGCAGGCAATCTAAAAAATTCCAAAAGTCTATATTAGGCTCCTGGAGTCCAGATTCCCTAGAAAGTACCTGATTTCTGTGGTAGAGGCACTCCCAGTGCCTAGAACATGGACACTGGGGTCCCTGGCGCTCCTATGCGCAAAACGGGGGGCCTCTGCGGTCTCTTGGTAGAGAGGGGCGGTCTGCACCCCCTCTACAATGAAAAGAACGGGCCCCTCTGGGGACTCGTGACCCTTGGGGGGGCCCCCAGGCCTCTACTGGCCCTCTCCGAAGGGGGGCCCAAAAGAGCCAAAGATTTAGAGCAGTAGGGGCGATCGCGCCCCCAGCGCAGTGACCGGGGGAAAGGGAACTCCCTTTCTCCCCCGCGTCCTGCTTGCAGGGAGGCAACCGCCCTTGTCCACGGTACGGCTGCCTAACGATGTAGTGTGGGAAGCAGGAGCCTCCAATGAGGCTCTTCACCTGCTTCCACAGGCAGCTGCACCCGGAGGGAAGCAGTGTGGAGAATTGGAACCAATGTGTGCCCCGGGGGCGCTCTGAAAAGTACGTGTCACCCGGGGACACGATAGGAGCGTGCAAGCTCCTTCCTTCACCTTTGGGAAGTGCCCCGGGGGCACTAGAGTCTGCGTGATCCTCGCGCTGAAATCAAAATGTGGCGCCCAGGCTGCGGCGGTGATGAAAACAAAGAGGCGCCATGGGGAACGCGAGGGGCTTGTTTATAAACCCGGGTTGTGGCGGTGATCTCAGGGCCTCAAATCAAGTGCCTCTCAAAGGCAATCTGCAGACAAAGAAGGTGCCTTGAGTTGCACCTGGGCACCAAAGAGCGCTCTCTCAGCGCTTGGGGAAAAAGCGGTAGAGATCGTTGCAGGGGTCAGGGGCCACAGCACCCTGCCCCTGGGAACAGCCCAACAAGCAGAATCACAGGGCTGGTGGGCCCAGCTACAGGCCAGCACAAGGGGTGCAGATGGTGGCAGTTCCTCCTAGTGACCAGGCAGGTCACAGGTCAGCACAGCAGCAGCAGTCCAAGGTGGTTTCCTGGTGAGTCCATTCATCAGCGTCCAGTGTCCAGCTTCAAGTTCCAAGAATGTTCAAATTGTGGGGAAAATTTCCTGTACTTATACTAGGGTTACAGTGTGTTTTACAATGGTAGGGAGAGGAGGTTCCAGCCAGTTACAACTGGTTCTGGGAGTGCCCCCTCTCTCCTTTTAGCACAGGCTCCAAACATAAGTGGGGGGTTAACAACCCTATTGTGTGAGACCAGGGCACAGTCTTTACAAATGCAGTTGTGCCCCGCCTCTCCCTTCTCTCAGCCCAGGAAGGCTTTACAATTTGTAGATGCACCACTGTGTCACCAACTGCCAGTCTGCCCAGACGTGGATTGGAGACAAGCTGCAAAACACCAAAGTCATAAACACAGATAAGTGCGCACTTTCTAGAAGTGGCATTTCTGTGATAGTAATAAAAAAATACACCTACACCAGTAAGCAGCATTTCTCACCACTATCACAACCATACCAAACATGCCTACGCTACCCCTCATAAATCAGACAATACCCCTTACACATAAGGCAGGGCATTTCCAATGCAATCCTAAGAGAAGGCAGCACTCAGCAGTGAGACACCAAGTTAGGCTGTTTGTCACTACCAGGACAGGCCACGCAACCCAGCGCATGTCCTGCCTTTTACATACATGGCACCCTGCCCATAGGGCTAGCTAGGGCCTACCTTAGGGGTGACTTACATGTAGTAAAAGGGGAGTTCTGGGCCTGGCAAGTAAATTTAGATGCCAAGTCCCTGTGGCAGGAAACTGCGCACACAGGCTCTACGCTAGCAGGCCTTAGATAGGTTTGACAGGCTACTTCAGTGGGTGGCGCAAGCAGCGCTGCAGGCCCACTAGTAGCATTTAATTTACAGGCCCTGGTTATAGGGATACCACTTTACAAGGGACTTACAGTTTAATTGGATTATACCCAGTTGGCATATTTAATCATACCAATTTTGTAAGGGAGAGCACATGCACTTTAGCACTGGTTACCCCCCCCCCCCCCCCCCCCCCCAAACTGACAAAAACTGCCATGGGGTGGCTCAGTGTTGTTGTGGGTGTCAGTCACTCTGTACTGGTGACCAAGTAGATGTTGCTCAGGAGACACCAGTTTTTCAGTCACCATGGTGACACTGGCACCCATGTCCCTGTAGGCCTCTGCCTGAACACAATTTATCAAGGGTTGCTGCTTGTACTTATCCATGCTAAGGGGGCAAGCAGCCAGGGTGCCAAAGTCAGTGCCCCCCATCAGAGACTAACACAGCCTCAGTTGTTTCCTTAACTAGTCCAGCCCCCACTAAACTTTCCAGAGTTAGCCCTGCTAAACCCTTGTACTGGTTATTATTATTCCCACCATTACTGTTGTTACTAGGGGCTCTAGAGATGGGAGTTTGGGGTTGTAGTGGTGGGAGACTTGGTGTTTTTCTTAGGTCATCGGCTGTCTCCTGGCCTATGGCCTTTGTTCTTACACATATAACACCAAGGCTTTTTCGCCTGATTGTTAGAGAAATTGGTTTTAGACCCAACCTCGAAGGAATTTTGTGGGCCTGATGACTTTTTTTTTTTTTTAATTACATTTTTGAATCTTTGCCCCCATCTTTGTCATGTGACTTACCTGCTTCCTTTTTCTGGTCTTTGTCACCCCCTGTATGAGTTTTTCTGCTCACCCTAGTTCTGACCCATTTGTCTGCCTTCTTTTCCAATTCTTGGAGAGGTCAGATCTGAGTCCTTTAGCTACTGGTGCAACAAAGCAGACACATAATTGAATATATGCTGTCTCAGAATTAGGTTGTGTAAGCCCTCATAATCGGACACTTTGCCTCCATGTAATCCTCCTTCCAAAACAGTCCACAAAGTCTACCCAATCTTGTGGGGGGGCTCTTTTCTGGTCTCCCTGAACTTTATCCTGTGTTTTTTTTTTTTTTGTGGTGAGACCAAAACCATCTAAGAGTGCAGACTTAAGGATATTGTAGTTATCTGCATCCTCTTCTTTGACAATGAAGTCTATCCCTCCCTTGTCAGAGAAGGACAACCAGAGGATAGCTGCCACTGCACTTTACAGGCCCTCTCAAGTGTAGCGAACTACTTGTAAATATCACCCCACACCTTGTAGGAGGAACAATTTTGTGCAGGTTTCTAGAGTCATGAGTCCTCCCTGACCCTTTGTTGCCTGAAACTGAGCTGCCCCAACTCCTGCCTTTCCCTCTCTGCTTTGAGGCCTCCCTATCTAGGGTTAGCTATTGCAGCCGTAGCCTGGCCTCCACCAGTCTCTGCTTCCTGAGTTCGCTATCGAGAGAATCCTCTCCTAGAGTTGAGCCGTTTGTCCCCTCAGACACTGAAGTGACATGAGTTGGCAGAGAGGGGGGAGGGGGAGATCTGTCTCTAGGCTGAGTAACACTCCCCACTAGTCCCATGGGCGCAAAGGGAGCCCTACTGGTATGACTACCCCTTGCACTGCCTGAAGTGCTCTGAGTGGTACTAGTGGGTCTGCTAGAGACTGTGTGACCCTCTGAAGAACCCTGCTGACCCTCCCAATATCTACATCTTCTTTTTCTTGCAGTGGTTGGGGGGGGGGGGGGGGAGGATTATCCACCTCCTGGCTACCAGCCTACCATAGGGGGAATCCATGGCCGGAGATGAGTGTTCAGCTGAATACATGGTAGGTTAGGTACACGCTACACCATCCTAACACATATCTAACGCTTAGTCTCTCTAGCTCGATCTCTAGCTTACCGAAACCTTAGAGACTAGATCCCTAACACTAGGTACTATGTGTACCTCTAAGTAAGGAGTGGCCTTATCTGTGGAACGTACCAGGTGACTGTGTGACAAGGCAATAGCACATGCTTATCCCACCACTGCACCACCTTTGTAGGAAGCTGACCTTATCTCAGGTCCAGGTATCCCCTCTTAGTGTAGTGCAGTCAGTATCTAGAAGCCAGGCTCTCTAGAGGTAGCTGTGGATGAGCAGCCAAGGCTTATCTAGGAGACATGCAAAGCGCATGCAATGCCACTGTAGTGTCACAGTACTCACACAAATGAAAGAAAACACTCAGTGTTACAAAAATCAAGGTACTTTTATTATGGTAACACAAATACCAAAAATACTGTAGCGGCAATAATACCTTAGCAGGTGATTAAAATATGTGTTTGATGGCATGGGTAGCTGCAGATACATATGCTATGCATAGCTCTTCCGAATTCTAGTGTTGGGCTCGGAGTGTTACAAGTTGTTTTTCTTTGAAAAAGTATTTTCTGAGTCACAGGATCTAGTGACTCCTCCTCTCGGTTACAGGGCGCATGGGCATCAACTCCATTGTTAGATTGTTTTCTTTCCGCTGTCGGATTCAGACGTGTTTCCTCTCGCTCCGAGATTCCGATTTGGAAAACCAACGTATTCGTCGGTATTGTTTCGATCGCGTTTCCCATCTAACACCGAACTGGTAGTACCGTCGGAACCTTCATCTCGCCCCTTCGGGGCGCTCGTGCCCAACTCTGGCCTGTTTGGGCCTACCGCATGGAAAGCCTGATGGATCGTACTGCATTCAGATTCTGCCCTCGGTGCCACGCGAAGTACCCCTATACAGACCAACACCTGGTTTGTACTTTGTGCCTTTCTCCAGACCATTGGGAGGAAGATTGCGAGGCCTGTTGATCGTTTCGATCAAAAAAGGGCAAGAGAGATCGCAGAGCCCGAAGACTGGAAATGGCATCGAAAAGCACTGAACATCTCGACGTAATGGAGGAAAGAGCAGGTGCAGACGGCAGTCTCCATCCGAGACACTGAATTGGAAGATGATAGACCCATCACAGCTGGCCATCATGTGAGTAAGTCTGCCCAACATGAAAAACATCCGAAGGCCTTGGGTACACCACTGCCGGAAGGCCTTGGTTCGGCCCGAAAAAAGACTTTCGGTGCAGACCCCAAAAGTCGGTCGCCAACAAAGGCCACTCCTCCATCCACCTCGCAGTCGAGTAAATCGGCTAAAGCTTCAGACTCCAGTTAAAAAACCTCATTCCTCAGTCAAAAATTCGGCACTCTGTTTCGGAGCCAAAACAGACTATTTTTTCAGGACCGAAAAGGATCCACACTTCAGAGCCGAAAAAATCCTCAGAGACAGAGGAACAGGGACTTTTGAGAAAATGAAAGCAAATCTCAAAGCCCATGCTGGAATCTCATAAAGCTTCTGAAGAAGAAACTGAGATTGAGCCAATATTAGAGGTTATGGATGAAAGACAATCAAGAATCCATATACATAAGGAGACTGGATGAATCATCACTGCACCTCCTTTAAAAACCAAAAGGAAGCTGGCTTTTCAAGAGGAATTAGACTCTGTTCAACCACCAGCAAAAGTGCAGAAACAAAAGGAGAAACCAGCACCTCTCCCTATTGCTCTTCCTCACTCCACTGCTTTCTTTTTCACCTCACACTAGCCCACCACCATTGCCTTCTCTGACACACTCATTATACTCGCATGGAGATACAGTAGACCCATGGGATCTCTGTGACCCTGATTCCGTTCCGGACAATGATCCAGACCTCTACCCATCTAAACCTTCTCGTCCAGAAGACACCACTGCCTACACTCGAGTAGTATCTTGGGCAGCGGCTTATCATGGAGTGCTTATGCACTCTGAACCCCTGGAAGAAGACTTTCTATTTAACACACTGTCTTCCACTCATTCAAGGAACCAGTGTCTCCGGATGTTGCCTGGAATGGTTAAACATGCAGGCCACATTTTTAATGAGCCTGTCAAAGCTAGGGTCATCACCCCCAGAATTGATAAAAAAAAAAAAATATATAAGCCTGCTCCTACTGACCCAGACTATATCACTCATCTGGTCCCTTCAGGCTCTGTGGTAGTCAGTGCGGCAAGGAAAAGAGCAAACAGCCAATCATCAGGAGACGCACCTCCTCCTGATAAGGAAAGTAGGAAATTTGATGCAGCTGGGAGAAGAGTTGCCACACAAGCAGCCAACCAATAGAGAATTGCCAATTCTCAGGACAGGGCCCATTGGGACGAAATGCAAGATCTTATACAGCACCTCCCAAAGGAGCATCAAAAGAGAGCACAACAGGTTGTGGAAGAGGGACAAGCTATAAGCAATAACCAGACAAGGTCTGCCCTCGATGCTGCTGATACAGCTGCAAGGAGTGTCAATACTGATGTCGCAATTGGAAGACGTGCATGGCTACGCTCCCCTGGTTTTCAACCAGGAATTCAACAGGCAATACTTAATATGCCTTTTGACAAGAAACATCTATTCCGCCCAGAAGTAGACACCACTATTGAGAAACTGAGAAAATACTCGGATACAAAGCAATGGGGGCTTTAAAAACCACAGTTTAGAGGAGGTTTTAAGCCGCAGTTCTCTGATGCGTCTACCTCCCAAACAAAGCAGGGACAACAAACCCAATATCAAAGAGGTGGGTTTAGAGGGTCCTACAGAGGACAATATTTCAGCAGCATAGGTAAATTCCAAACCTCAAAGCAAACCACTACACAACCTAAGCAGTGACTTCCTTCCCACCCCTCCGCACCACACTTCTCCTGTGGGAGGAAGACTACAGCAGCAATTCCACTCTCATTGGCAAAATAGCACCACAGACAACTGGATATTATCAATTATCTGCAATGGCTATTGCCTAGAATTAATCTCCACCCCTCCAACCATTTCACCACAATACCACAAATTTTCCCCAGAACACAGCGTTCTGTTGCAACAAGAGGTACAATCTCTACTATTAAAACAAGCAATAGAATTGGGTCCACGTTCTCAACAAGGGACCAGAATATACACGCTATACTTCCTCATTCCCAAAAAAAGACCGCACCCTCAGGCCCATCGTGGACCTCAGACCTCTCAATCTATACATCCTGTCAGAACATTTTCACATGGTAACTCTGCAAGATGTCATTCCACTACTACAAAAACAAGACTGCATGACTGCTCTAGACCTCAAAGATGCTTATTGTCACATACCCATCCATCCATCTCACCGAAAATATCTCAGGGTTGTCATAGCAGGAAAACACTACCAGTTCAAAGTGTTGGCATTCGGCATAACCGCTCCAAGAGTGTTAACAAAATGTCTAGCAGTAGTAGCAGCCTACTTGAGAAGGCAACACATCCATATCTAGACGATTGGCTAATAAAATCAAGCAATTTTACACAATGCCAACAACACGCTCGTTATGTGATTAAAAACCTTGCATACGCTAGGGTTCACTCTCAATTATCAAAAATCCCATCTTCTACCAGCACAAGTACAACCTTACCTAGGTGCTATCCTAAATACTCAGAAAGCCCAAGCTTATCCAAATACACAAAGGATACAGGCTTTCCAAAATCTCATACCACACATACAGCCAAATCAATAATATATTTTAAAAATGTATCATGAAGATTTTAGGGATGATGGCATCTTGCATAGTCATAGTTACACATTCAAGACTAAACATGAAGCCCTTACAACAGTGCCTCTCACAACAGTGGTCGCAGACACACGGTCAACTTCAAGATCTAGTGTTGATGGACCGCCAAACACCTGTCCCTTCAATGGTGGAATCGCAACAATCTAATGAAGGGGCGGTCATTCCAAGACCCTGTGCCTCAGACCATAATCGCAACAGATGCATCAATGATCTGCTGGGGAGCTCACCTCAACAATCAGACCATTCAAGGGGAATGGGATGCCAAACAGAAACAGTTTCACATAAACCACCTAGAATTAATAGCTGTATTTCTTGCTCTAAAAGCGTTTCACCCTCTTCTCAAACAGAAGACTGTTCTAATAAAAACAGCTAACATAACAACCATGTATTAACTCAACAAACAGGGCGGGACACATTCATCCCAACTGTCCCTGCTAGCCCAAACAATATGGAAATGGGCAATTCACAATCACATTAATCTATTAGCAGGAATACATTCCAGGAATAGACAATCAGCTGGCAGATCTCCTAGGCAGAAATCACCAACAAACACACAAATGGGAGATTCACTCCCAAGTACTTCAAAAGTACTTTCAAAAGTGGGGAACAGCAGAGATAGATCTATTCGCAACAAGCAAAAATGCAAAATGCCTAAACTTCGCATCCAGACACCCACATCCTCTATCCAAGGAAAATGCTCTATGGATCAATTGGTCAGGGATATTTGCTTACCTTTTTCCCGTCTCCCACTCCTTCCCTTTCTGGTCAGAAAACTACATCAAACACTATGATTTTAATAGCACCAACATGGGCACGCAAGCATTGGTACACAACACTCCTAGATCGGTCTGTAGTACCCCATTCCAAACTCCCAAACAGACCAGATTTGTTAACCCAGAACGGAGGTCAAAATCCAAATCCCAATGCTCTCAATCTAGCGATTTTGGCTCCTGAAGTCATAGAATTTGGTTAACTAAAACTTCCACCAGAATGTATGGAAGTAATTTAACAAGCACGTAAACCTACTACTAGACAATGCTGCACAAGCAAGTGGAAAAGATTTGTATAGTACTGTCAATCTAAAAACAGAGTCACTCACAGCATCCATACAAGATATTATATGCTATTTACTTCATTTGCAAAAGTCACATTTGGCTTTCTCATCCATCAAGATACACCTCACTGCAATATCTACCTACTTACAGAATATTTAACGTAACTCTATTCAGAGTTCCTGTTATTAAAGCCCTCATGGAAGGATTAAAACGCATTATTCCACCTAGAACACCACCTGTTCCATCGTGGAATGTAAATATCGTACTTACCAGACTCATAGGATCACCTTTTGAACCCATGCACTCTTGTCAAATTCAATATTTAACATGGAAGGTCACTTTTCTTGTAGCTATTACTTTAAGAAGAGTTGGTGAAATACAAGCCTTCACTCTTGGCAAACCTTTTTTCCAAGTGCACAAACATAAAGTTGTACTTAGAACCAAAAGTAGTATCTCCTTTTCACATGAACCAAACAGTGGAATTGCCAGTCTTCTTTCCACAGCCAGACTCTGTGGCAGAAAGAGCTCTTTATACCCTATATCTCAAAAGAGCTCTTATATATTATATAGAGAGAACCAAAGATTAGAAAAACAAAACATCTTTTTGTTGCTTTCCAACAACCACATAAAAGCAATCCTATATCAAAACAAGGTTTAGCAAGATGGATTGTTAGATGCATCCAAACATGCTACATCAAAGCAAAAAGACAACTTTTGGGCACTCCTAGAGCACATTCTACAAGAAAGAAAGGCGCGTCAGTGGCATTTTTTAGGAAAAATACCAATGGCTGATATATATATAACTGCCACATGGTCAACTTCTAATACATTTACAAAACACTACTGTTGCTGTTTTTTCACAGCAACAAGCCACTGTAGGCCAAGCTGTCTTAAGAACACTAGTTCAAACACCTTCAACTCCTACAGGCTAGCCACCGCTTTTTTAGGAGGACTAACTGCTTTGTAGTCTATGCATAGCATGTGTATCTGCAGCTACACATGCCATCGAACGGAAAATGTCACTTACCCAGTTTACATCTGTTTGTGGCATGTACTGCTGCAGATTCACATGCACCCTACTTCCTCCCTGGAAGCCTGTCATAGTTTAACATTTGTACATATGTATATACATTTACATTTGCATGGACATCTCTTTGTATTCGTAAACTCTATCACTCCTTCCTTCACCCTTTGCGGGAAAACAATCTAACAATGGAGTCGATGCCCATGCGCACTGCAACCGAGAGGAGGAGTAACTTGATTCCGTGACTCCGAAAAAACTTTCGAAGAAAAACAACTTGTAACACTCTGAGCCCAACACTAGATGTTGGAAGAGCTATGCATAGCATGTGAATCTGCAGCACTACATGCCACGAACAGATGTACACTGGGTAAGTGACATTTTCCATATACATACACACACCATATACTTAAAAAAAAAAAAAAAAAAAAAAAAGGGAATGCGAATATGAGACTCCCACCCAGGTAAGTGGAATGTGTAGAAGGGAGATGGGGGTACCAGGAAACCGCAGAGGTAAGTACCACAACACCCCTCGGCGACCAGGAAGGAGTAAACCAGTGGATTTTCCCCAAACTACCCATAAAGAAGAAAAGAGAAGAAATGCAAGACCCAGAAGAGACTGTGACCCCAGCGTTGGATTCCAGTGAAGGAAGTCCTGTTGAGAGAGGGGACCAAGTCCAGAAGGCACATCAGAGTCCAGTGGGGGCAGGAGCCTTTACCCACCACACTGAAGACGCAGGAGTTGGTTACAGGTGGGCGCAGGATGGTTAGCACTGCACCCCTGAGGATAGAGTAGAGTTCTTGGAGGATGCAGCTGATGTCCCACGCCCGGTAGAAGATTGCAGACTGGGTTGCATGTCTGGATTCCTCCAACAAGCCTTGGCAAAGGCAGTCTTTGTCTTTGCCGCAGCCGGTGCTTCTGTGCAGTGCGCTTTTTCAGCGGAATGCTTTACGCCTCCTGTGGAGTGCGCTGGTGCTTCTGTGGAGTGCACGCCTCCTGCTGTGGAGTGGATGGGTGCTTCTGTGGATTGCACGCCTCCTGCTGTGGAGTGGATGGGTGCTTCTGTGGATTGCACGCCTCCTGCTGTGGAGTAGGCGGTCCTTCTGTAGAGTGCATTCCTCCTCCTGCTTCAGAGTGCGCTGGTGCTTCTGTAGAGTGCATTCCTCCTCCTGCTTCAGAGTGCTCTGGTGCTTCTGTAGAGTTCATTCCTCCTGCTGTGGAGGGTATTTGTCCTCCTGCTGTAGAGTGCGCTGGTGCTTCTGTGGGGTGCACTCCTCCTGCTGTGGAGTGGGCTGGTGTTTCTGTGGAGTGCAGTCCTCCTGTTATGGAGTGGTCTGGTGTTTCTGTGGAGTGCAGTCCTCCTGTTATGGAGTGGGCTGGTGCCTCTGGGGAGAGCGCTCCTCCAGCGCTCCCCCCTCCTCCTGGATAGAACGCTCCTCCTGCTGCTGGGGAGTGCGCGTCTCCTCCTGCTGCTGGGGAGTGCGCGTCTCCTCCTGCTGCTGGGGAGTGCGCGTCTCCTCCTGCTGCTGGGGAGTGCGCGTCTCCTCCTCCTGCTGCTGGGGAGTGCGCGTCTCCTCCTGCTGCTGGGGAGTGCGCGTCTCCTCCTGCTGCTGGGGAGTGCGCGTCTCCTCCTGCTGCTGGGGAGTGCGCGTCTCCTCCTGCTGCTGGGGAGTGCGCGTCTCCTCCTGCTGCTGGGGAGTGCGCGTCTCCTCCTGCTGCTGGGGAGTGCGCGTCTCCTCCTGCTGCTGGGGAGTGCGCGTCTCCTCCTGCTGCTGGGGAGTGCGCGTCTCCTCCTGCTGCTGGGGAGTGCGCGTCTCCTCCTGCTGCTGGGGAGTGCGCGTCTCCTCCTGCTGCTGGGGAGTGCGCGTCTCCTCCTCCTCCTTCTCCTGCTGGAAAGTGCGCTTTTTCTCCTCCTCCTCCTCCTGCTGGAAAGTGCGCTCCTTCTCCTCCTCCTCCTTCTCCTGCTGGAAAGTGCGCTCCTTCTCCTCCTCCTCCTTCTCCTGCTGGAAAGTGCGCTCCTTCTCCTCCTCCTCCTCCTGGGGGGAGGTGTGCTCGCGCTCCTTCTCCTCCTCCTCCTCCTGGGGGGAGGTGTGCTCGCGCTCCTTCTCCTCCTCCTCCTCCTGGGGGGAGGTGCGCTCGCGCTCCTTCCTCCTCCTCTTCCCGGGGGGAGGTGCGCTAGCGCTCCTTCTCCTTCTCCTCCTCCTCGGGGGAGGTGCGCTCCTTCTCCTCCTCCTCCTCCTGGGGGGAGGTGCGCTCCTTCTCCTCCTCCTCCTCCTCCTCCTCCTCCTTCTGGGGGAGGTGCGCTCCTCCTCCTCTTCCTCCTGGGGGAGGTGCGCTCCTCCTCCTCTTCCTCCTGGGGGGAAGCGCGCTCCTCCTCCTCTTCCTCCTGGGGGGAAGCGCGCTCCTCCTGGGGAAAGCGCGCTCCTCTGCCTCCTCCTGGGGAAGCGCGCTCCTCCTGCTGCGGAGGCTCTAGTTCTGCTTTGGCACATTGTGATGCTGTCCTGACAAGCCTGCTGCAGTTCGGGAAGGATTTTGTTGCCTTTTTTCATGTTATCCAAAAGATACTCCTCCCCCTCTGCGCCTGCCACCGGCCCCACTGTGGATCTCCTCGTGCTTTTGGACAGACTGTCGCCTATGGGTTTCTTCTCCATTAAGCAGGTGTCTACTCCACTGCTAGGCCCTTCTCTTCGTAGTAGCTCTATAAGGAAGTGTCGGCAGGGAGTGGTGAGTGACGTCTGCAGACTGCATTGTGACACTGTTGGGAGTTGTGGCCATGTGGCTGTGTTGTGAGGTGGTAACTGAGTGTTTGTAAGGAGCAGTGACTCTAGGGCTGGTGTTTCTCAACAATCTCCCGTTTAATAGGCTTTAAATCAGGCTGTTAACATGTATCTTTTTTGTTATTTTTTTTTTAGTTCAGGCTTCTGCCTGCAGCCTCAATGAAATGGGGCAGCATTTGAAGAAATGGTTTATAGATTTCTCCCCGGTAGGTGTTTCCAGCCTAGAAGGCTGGTTGCAGGGAAGTCTGTGTATATTATCCTTTCACCTCTTCCTTCGAGGCAGCTTGTTCTGTGACTGTAGGTGGTTTTGTCTCCAATTACACAAGTGGATGTGTGTGAGAGGTTGGTGCTGCTGGTGGCCTCTGGCTGCCTCTTTTAGGGAATCTTGGCTGCCTCGCTCGCGGGGGCCACAGCCTGTTCCCCCCCCTCTGACCTTCTGTGATTTCTGCATGGGCTGCCCGCAGGTTCTGACCTCATTTCTGCCTTCTCTCGTCTCCAGGACAAGTGCCGGAGGCAGACGCTGGGCCAAATGGACAGGACCGGAGCAGAGGAGCCAGCAGCAAGCCCCTGTGCATGAACGGAACCGAGACAGCGCAGGTCAGCACCAAAAGCAAGACCGAGCGAAGGGCGAGTGCATCGTCTGGGGCGCAACGCAAAGCCCATTCTGCCAGCAGCAAGATCCGCAAACTGTCCACCTGTAAACAGCAGTGAGAAAGGGCACAGTCGTGCCTGATGGTATGTACCCGTGGGCTTGTCCAGTGAGTGTTCAGGGGTGAGACAAGGGACCTATAAATATATTTGGTGACATGGCCTAGCTGAGCCATCAGGAGGAAGGTGTGACATAACTGCAACTGTTGTGGAGTTCTGAGGGTAACATCAAGACAGCAGGCCTTCTGGCCATGTTGAGATGCTACTCTGAGGACTGCGCCCTCTCAAGTATAACACTCCACCAATACGCAACATGCTGCTTGGAGCACTCCTGCCATGTCTGTGTTGGAACGATCGCAAAGTCCTGCCGTGACAAATTCTGCGGTCTTTACTCCCACCCCAGCATGTTGCTAGACCTTCCTCCTGATAAACATTGGGGAGGAGGGGTTTGCGGATTGTAGGCTGCTTCACCTTGGGTGCTTTGGTAAAGTGCCAGGCGGTGTGTTCCGTTGATGCTGCCTTGATAGTGTGCACGTAGATGTGCGTACCCGTGATGCCGTCCTGTACAGTGTCTGTAAGCGTGCGTACCAGTGATGCCGTTCTGTACAGTGTCTGTAAGCGTGCGTACCAGTGATATTGTCCTGTACAGTTTTTGTACAGGACAATATCACTGGTGCGCACGCTTACAGACACTGTACAGGGCAATATCACTGGTAAGCACTCTAACACTGTACAGGACAATATTACTGGTACGCACGCTTACAGACACTGTACAGGACAATATCACTGGTACGCACGCTTACAGACCTGTAAGCATGCGTACGAGTGATATTGTCCTGTACAGTATCTGTTAGCATGCTTACCAGTGATATTGTCCTGTACAGTATCTGTTAGCATGCTTACCAGTGATATTGTCCTGTACAGTGTTTGTAAGCGTGCGTACCAGTGATATTGTCCTGTACAGTGTCTGTAAGCATGCGTACCAGTGATATTGTCCTGCAAGTGTCGGAAGCATGCATACCAGTGATATTGTCCTGCAAGTGTCGGAAGCATGCGTACGAGTGATATTGTCCTGTACAGTGTCTGTAGGTCTGCGTACCAGCGATGGTGCCCTTATAAAGAACCTGCAAAACTGCCCTGGTACAGTACCAAGGGAGAATCCCTGGATGTACATCATCGGTACGTACACCTGCAGCCTCCAAGCATAGTGCTTCAAAAGTATTTTCCTGGTGATGCTGCCTCCGTAGAGTGCCTGTAGGTGTGTGTACCAGTACTTCTAGCCTTAACTGGTAGTTGTATGAGTACATAATGGTATTGCTGCTTTAGGCGTACCTACTGTGACATTGCCCTGGTAGAACGACTGTACATGGGCCTACTGGTGTTGGAGGCAGCGACTTTAGGCCGTAAGTGTACACAGTGGTGGTGTTGCCCTGGTAGGGTAGGCCTAGGTGAGTGCACTGGTCATGCTGCCCTGGGTAGAAGGCTGCAGCTGTGTATGCTGGTGATTGGGTCATGAATGTACACAGTGGTGGTGTTGCCCGGGTAGGGTAGGTCTAGGTGAGTGCACTGGTCATGCTGCCCTGGGTAGAAGGCTGCAGCTGTGCCCGCTGGTGATTGGGCCCTGAATGTACACAGTGGTGGTGTTGCCCGGGTAGGTCTAGGAGTGTCACTGGTCATGCTGCCCTGGGTAGAAGGCTGCAGCTGTGCCCGCTGGTGATTGGGCCCTGAATGTACACAGTGGTGGTGTTGCCCGGGTAGGGTAGGTCTAGGTGAGTGCACTAGTCATGCTGCCCTGGGTAGAAGGCTGCAGCTGTGCCCGCTGGTGATTGGGCCCTGAATGTACACAGTGGTGGTGTTGCCCGTGAAGTGTATCTCTGGGACTGTCACTGGTCTTCTAGTGGTGGGCAGTTGATTCCGGCCTGTAGAGTGTGTTCCTCATTAACTTTTTTCTGTCTGTTGTAGATTCTCTGGATACTTTCGGGTCTTTGCCGTTGTAGCGACAGTTGGAGACCCTGTTGGACCCGTGCTCAGGAGAACACTTGAAAATCTAAAAAGTTCTTGAAAGCGAGTGAGGCTGAGCTGTGGAGAGTGGGCGTGGTGTGGACAAGGTGTAGATCTGGGACAAGTTAAAGAGCTCCCGCCACACTCGAGCTCAGCTCTTCTTCACTGGGTGACCCACTCTCTAGAAGCACCCCCACCTGAAGATTGGGGAGACCGAGTCCATATGTCAATTCTTCATGGAGACCAGAGGGAGAGGACAGGACATCTATTTTGCACCCACTTGCTTCCTGTGTCTAGGGGCAAGTGTTCAGTATTGGGCTCGTTTTGTAATCACCCCTTCTGGCTCAGCCAGCTCCTAAGTTCCAGCTGATCTCCTAAGCACTTGGCATCCTGAGTCTGTAACACTGTGGCTTCTGTTCCACCCATTCAGTCTCTGGCCGCCTTCTGCCTCTTGGGCCCCTCTCCAGTCACCCTCTCTCCTTGAGTCTCTTGGGATTTCACCTGTGTAATCAGATGAAGCCTTCCTCCTCGCCTTGCCTCCCTCGTATGTCCTTGGTGCCACGCCTTACCCTTTTGTGGCACCTCAATTGACCAGAGGAGTGCTCCGCTTTAGTCCTGCATGTTCACTGTGTGCATGTCACTTCGTAACTCTGGCTTTCCCACATGCAGGACTATGACCCCTCTGGCTGCTCTCTTACTCCCTAGTCTAGCGCTCTGTTGCAGACTCCGAACCCCCTTTCTCTGCATTTGTAACTTGCTGTTCTGCTGCCAGCATCTCTGGTTCTCAGAAGCCAGAACCCCTGCCCGTTCATCAGTCTCACAGACCCATATCATGCGTCACTGTCTGCCATCCATGCTCTCATGTCCCAACCTGCTGGCCCAGTGCATTCCCGACCAGCCTCCTGGTGCTTCCCTCACCCCGTTTCCCCGAATCTGCTGCTTCTTTCATATCTCCTTGACTCGCAGGTTCTTTATAGGCCCCTTCACCCCCACGTTTGTCGGTTTGCCATGACCCCCCGCCCCCACAGGATCTCCAGACATCTTTCTCATCCATGGAAGGCTACAATCCCTACTTGGCCCTTGACTGCCTCTCTTGGTTCTGTGTTCGCCTCTTGACCTCCCTGCTTCCCCTGTTTTTTAAACGCCCCTAGACCGCTAGGTTCTCTCCTCTCTCCGTTCCACTCGAGGATTCGCTGGATGCTGGAAGTAGTGGAAGTGCACTTTATGGTCCAGACTTGTGTCCTGTGCTGTTCCCGTTGGGTTGTCCATCCCTGGTGTGCACTGCAATGTGTCTGAAAAATGAACCTTATAAGCAGATGGTATTAAACCCTATACACTTGCATGGGAGCTGGCACCAGTACTCGCCTGGAGGACTTTCATTATGGAAAGAATAAAATTCATTGGTGAATGTTTTCATGTTTTCATGTTGCAAAGATAATCTGACTCAGATGGTAGCCTTGTTTAGGGGCGGAGGGAGTACAGTTGAAGGGAGGGGGGGGAGATCAGTGGAAGGAGGGATGATGGTGCCCAAGGAATGGGAACTCTGCCTGTGAAGAGCTGCAAGGGTTCCTAAAGATGGTGGATACTTTATCCAAGATGGACCCTTGCTGCAGCAAGGATCGAATGGAAACTGTCATCTGAGGAGAGCTGCTGCGTCACCGGCGGATGCTTGCACTCCTTGCATCAAGAGGGATGTCATTCCCCAAGGGGAGGCAGGATGCCAACGCCCCTGCTGCTCGAGGGCTACTCCACCCGCGGCGAGATACCATGAGACCATGCGTTGCCTGTGTCCAGAATGGTGCGGTGGAGGTTCGCTGGGTGGTGGGAATGCTGTGGCCAGTGTGGTGTTCTGCCTGCACCAGGATTGTCTGGGGATTGTGACTGAAGTACTGTAAGGATGAAGCCAGTCTTGAATCTAAATGGGAGTCATGCAATATTAGTCTTGGAGTGCACCGACCCCACACAAGCCAGTGGAGTATTAAATTAGATGTATGTAAAGAAAGTTATATGCTGTGATGAATTTGTGTATGTATAGAATGCAGGGAATCCTATGGCCACCCTAGCCATAGTTATAAAAGAAGTTTTTTTTTTTTTTTTTTTTTTTTTTTTTTTTTAAATTCCATTAGAACACTGGGATGCATACTCTGGCTGAGGTGGGACTTCCATTTACACCTTGTGTTTCCTCCTATCAGTTTGTGGTGGCTGTGTCAGGTTGGTGCACAGAGGACAATGTTTTTGCCAGAAAGGCTGAGGTGAATGTGATACTCTGACCGGCTCCACCTGTTTCTTTGTTCTTTTCTGCTCAGGACTGGCCTCCCCTCTCAGTAGGAGGACCAGGTCCTGCCCCAGCCTCTCTCAGCCTCCACCTTCCTGGAGATTGAGCTGGGTGGCTGAACTCCTTTCCCTTGCCCGCTGAAGTGGAGGACACCATTGTGTTAGCTCGAAGTCCATCTACAAAATCTGTTATTCTGGTTGATGGCTTGCTTCGTCACTTGGTGCGACACACCATAGATTCACTCTCTCGGGGTGCGTTTAGCAGATGTGTTGCAATACCTTACATCCCTGATGCTGTGCAGGGGAAAAAGCCTACACAACCACCTACGTCATTTTGCTGGGCACGCGCTTTCAAAATGACACTTATTTTTTTTCTCTACTTATCGAAGCTGGATTGGTAAACAACAAAAATTATCATGCGCAGGTGGGTTAAAGAATGCAGAAGGAGGAAGAATGCAGGGGCAAAGAAGAAGTGGGGCAAAATCACAGCCGACAGAGAAGTCACAGGAGGGTGGGGAGAAGCAACGCAGGAGTGTGCTGTTGGGAAGATACAAGGAGGGCATGGGTTGAGGAAGCAACACGGAGGCTGCAGGAATGGAGCAACTGGTGGCTGCAACAAAGAAGGTGAAAGCGTACCAACAAGAGCACAACGTGGAGTTAAAGCACACAGGAGAGAAGTTTGAAGTGCAAAGTGGGGAAAATAACATGTTCGATGGCATCTGTCGCTGTAGATACGCATGTTCTGCAATAGCTCGCCATCTGGTGTTGGGCCGGAGTGTTACAAGTTGTTTTTGTTCGAAGAAGTCTTTCGAGTCACGGGACCGAGTGACTCCTCCTTTTGTCTCCATTGCGCATGGGCGTCGACTCCATCTTCGATTGTTTTTTTTCCGCCATCGGGTTCGGACGTGTTCCTGTCGCTCCGAGTTTCGGAACGGAAAATTAGCTAATTTCGGAAGATTTTCGTCGGTATTGTTGCGTTCGGGATCGGCGTACTTAGATTCCACACCGCATCGAAGATCGAAGAGCTCCGGTGCCCTTCGGGGTAGTTTTTCGATCCTCCGTCGGGGCCTGGTCGGCCCGACCGCGTGCTGAAGAACGCCGATGGAACGGACCCCGTTCCGTTTCTGCCCCAAATGCCACAATAAATACCCCTACACAGACCAACACTTGGTCTGCAACCTGTGCCTGTCACCTGAGCACAGCGAAGACACCTGCGAGGCCTGTCGTGCGTTCCGGTCCCGAAAAACACTCCGAGACCGTCGAGCCAGAAGACTTCAAATGGCGTCCGCACCGACAGCCCAACGGGAGTTCGAGGAACAGGAAGAAGAAGGTACCTTCTCGATCCAAGACTCAGACTCCGAAGGATTCGACGATACACAAACCGTGAGTAAGACGTCGAAAACCACACAAAGAAACATTTACAAGGCCCAGGGGACGCCACTGCCACCAGGCCATGGCTCGACCCATAAATTCGGTGACCGACCGTCGGCACCGAAAAAGGCCCAAACAGTGCCGAGATCGTCCGACTCCGGTCGAGACACCGGCACGCAGCCTTCTCGGGACCGAGAAAGTGCTGGAGACAAGCCTCGACACCGAGATGCCGGTGTGGACACGGCTCGACGCCGAGACAGCGGCACCGAAACAGATCGACGCCGAGAGGTTTCGGCCCCGAAAAGGAAAAAAGTCACCTCGGAGCCGAAAAAACACGCAGACAAAGTTTCGATGCCGAAACAAACTGCAAGCGACCCAGCTTCAGGCTCTTATACGGAAGAGCACTCGCTAACCTCCCAAATGCAAAAGCATAGGTTTGAGGAAGAGCTACAAGCAACTGATGTGGACCATACGCAAAAGCGTATCTTCATTCAGCAGGGGACAGGAAAAATAAGCACCCTTCCCCCCATTAGGAGAAAGAGAAGGTTGGAGTTCCAGACGGAACAAGCACCACAACCAAAAGTGGTGAAAAGAGTTACACCACCACCCTCTCCTCCGCCCGTGATTAACGTTTCACCAGCACAAACTCCATCACACTCCCCAGCTCACACCACCATGAGCCAGGGTGACCAAGATCAGGACGCATGGGACCTATACGACGCCCCAGTGTCAGATAACAGCCCGGAGGCATACCCTACAAAGCCATCTCCACCAGAAGACAGCACCGCGTACTCTCAGGTGGTGGCTAGAGCAGCACAATTTCACAACGTAAGCCTCCACTCAGAACAGGTCGAGGATGATTTCTTGTTCAACACACTCTCCTCCACCCACAGCTCCTACCAAAGCCTGCCTATGCTCCCTGGTATGCTCCGGCACGCAAAAGACATATTTAAGGAGCCGGTCAAAAGTAGGGCAATCACACCAAGGGTGGAAAAAAAGTATAAGCTGCCTCCTACGGACCCGGTTTTCATCACTACACAGCTGCCACCAGACTCTGTTGTTGTAGGAGCAGCTAGGAAAAGGGCCAACTCTCACACATCTGGAGATGCACCACCCCCAGATAAAGAAAGCCGCAAGTTCGATGCAGCTGGTAAGAGAGTCGCAGCACAAGCTGCAAACCAGTGGCGCATCGCGAACTCCCAGGCACTACTTGCGCGCTATGACAGAGCCCACTGGGACGAGATGCAACATCTCATTGAACATCTGCCCAAGGACTTTTAAAATAGGGCAAAACAAGTGGTTGAGGAGGGACAGACCATCTCCAACAACCAGATACGTTCCTCCATGGACGCTGCAGATACAGCTGCACGGACAATTAATACATCTGTAACTATCAGAAGGCATGCATGGCTCCGAACGTCTGGATTTAAACCAGAGATTCAACAAGCAGTTCTCAATATGCCTTTTAATGAAAAAGAACTGTTCGGTCCAGAAGTAGACACAGCGATTGAGAAACTCAAAAAAGATACGGACACTGCCAAAGCCATGGGCGCACTCTACTCCCCGCAGAGCAGAGGGAATTACAGCACATTCCGTAAAACGCCCTTTCGAGGGGGGTTTCGGGGTCAAAGCACACAAGCCAGCACCTCACAAGCAACACCGTCCACTTACACCAGGGACAGTATAGAGGAGGTTTTCGGGGACAATATAGAGGAGGGCAATTCCCTAGAAATAGAGGGAGATTTCAAAGCCCCAAAACCCCTACTACTAAACAATGACTCACATGTCACTCACCCCCTCCACACAACACCAGTGGGGGGAAGAATAGGTCATTATTACAAAGCATGGGAGGAAATCACTACAGACACTTGGGTTCTAGCAATTATCCAACATGGTTATTGCATAGAATTTCTACAATTCCCTCCAAACATACCGCCAAAAGCACAAAATTTAACACACCATTCCAATCTCCTGGAGATAGAAGTGCAGGCACTATTGCAAAAGAATGCAATCGAATTAGTGCCAAACACACAAATAAACACAGGAGTTTACTCACTGTACTTTCTGATACCAAAGAAGGACAAAACGCTGAGACCAATCCTAGACCTCAGAGTAGTGAACACTTTCATCAAATCAGACCACTTCCACATGGTCACACTACAAGAAGTATTGCCATTGCTAAAACTGCACGACTACATGGCAACTTTAGACCTCAAGGATGCTTATTTCCATATACCAATACACCCATCGCACAGGAAATACCTAAGGTTTGTATTCAAAGGAATACATTACCAATTCAAGGTACTGCCTTTCGGATTAACAACCGCACCAAGAGTCTTTACCAAATGTCTAGCAGTAGTCGCAGCACACATAAGAAGGCAGCAAATACATGTGTTCCCATATCTAGACGACTGGCTAGTCAAGGCCCATTCGTTAATAGAGTGCTCAAATCACACAAATCATATCATACAAACCCTCTTCAAACTAGGGTTCACCGTCAATTTCACAAAATCCAAAATTCTGCCACGCAAGGTACAACAATACCTGGGAGCCATAATAGACACATCAAAAGGAGTAGCCACTCCAAGTCCACAAAGAATTCAAAATTTCAACACCATCATACAACGCATGTATCCAACACAAAAGATACAGGCAAAGATGGTATTACAACTCCTAGGCATGATGTCATCATGCATAGCCATTGTCCCAAACGCAAGACTGCACATGAGGCCCTTACAACAATGCCTAGCATCACAGTGGTCTCAAGCACAGGGTCACCTTCTAGATCTGGTGTTAATAGACCGCCAAACTTACCTCTCGCTTCTGTGGTGGAACAACATAAATTTAAACAAGGGGCGGCCTTTCCAAGACCCAGTGCCACAATACGTAATAACAACAGATGCTTCCATGACAGGGTGGGGAGCACACCTCGATCAACACAGCATACAAGGACAATGGAACGTACATCAAACAAAACTGCATATCAATCACCTAGAACTTCTAGCAGTTTTTCAAGCACTAAAAGCTTTCCAACCAATAATAGTTCACAAATACATTCTCGTCAAAACAGACAACATGACGACAATGTATTATCTAAACAAGCAGGGAGGGACGCACTCCACGCAGTTAAGCCTGCTAGCACAAAAAATTTGGCATTGGGCAATTCACAACCAAATTCGCCTAATTGCACAGTTTATACCAGGGATACAAAATCAACTCGCAGACAATCTCTCTCGAGATCACCAACAGGTCCACGAATGGGAAATTCACCCCCAAATTCTGAACACTTATTTCAAACTCTGGGGAACACCTCAGATAGACTTGTTTGCGACAAGGGAGAACGCAAAATGCCAAAACTTCGCATCCAGATACCCACACAAACAATCCCAAGGCAATGCCCTATGGATGAACGGGTCAGGGATATTTGCTTACGCTTTTCCTCCTCTCCCTCTCCTTCCTTACCTGGTAAACAAACTCAGTCAAAGCAAACTCAAACTCATATTGATAGCACCAACTTGGGCAAGGCAACCCTGGTACACAACGCTGCTAGACCTATCAGTGGTACCCTGCATCAAATTGCCCAACAGGCCAGATCTGTTGACACAGCACAACCAAAAGATCAGACACCCAGATCCAGCATCGCTGAATCTAGCAATCTGGCTCCTGAAATCCTAGAATTCGGGCACTTACAACTTACCCAAGAATGTATGGAAGTCATAAAACAAGCAAGAAGGCCATCCACCAGGCACTGCTATGCAAGTAAATGGAAGAGGTTTGTTTGCTACTGCCATATTAATCAAATACAACCATTACACACAACTCCAGAACATGTAGTGGGTTACTTGCTTCACTTACAAAAATCTAACCTAGCTTTCTCTTCCATTAAGATTCACCTTGCAGCAATATCTGCATACCTGCAGACTACCTATTCAACTTCCCTATATAAGATACCAGTCATTAAAGCATTCATGGAGGGCCTTAGGAGAATTATACCACCAAGAACACTACCTGTTCCTTCATGGAACCTAAATGTTGTCCTAACTAGACTTATGGGTCCACCTTTTGAACCCATGCACTCCTGCGACATACAGTTCCTAACCTGGAAGGTGGCATTTCTCATCGCCATTACTTCCCTAAGAAGAGTAAGCGAGATTCAGGCGTTTACTATACAGGAACCTTTTATACAACTACACAAAAATAAAGTCGTCCTAAGGACCAATCCTAAATTTTTGCCAAAGGTTATTTCACCGTTCCATCTAAATCAAACAGTGGAACTTCCAGTGTTCTTTGCACAGCCAGATACCGTAGCTGAAAGGGCACTACATACATTAGATGTCAAAAGAGCATTAATGTATTACATTGACAGAACAAAGAACATCAGAAAGACTAAACAACTCTTTATTGCATTTCAAAAACCTCATGCAGGAAACCCAATTTCAAAACAAGGTATAGCCAGATGGATAGTTAAATGCATCCAAATCTGCTACCTTAAAGCTAAACGACAGCTGCCCATTACACCAAGGGCACACTCAACCAGAAAGAAAGGTGCTACCATGGCCTTTCTAGGAAACATCCCAATGCAAGAAATATGTAAGGCAGCCACATGGTCTACGCCTCACACATTCACCAAGCACTACTGTGTAGACGTGTTATCCGCACAACAAGCCACAGTAGGTCAAGCCGTATTAAGGACATTATTTCAGACCACTTCCACTCCTACAGGCTGATCCACCGCTTTTGGGGAAATAACTGCTTACTAGTCTATGCAGAACATGCGTATCTACAGCGACAGATGCCATCGAACTGAAAATGTCACTTACCCAGTGTACATCTGTTCGTGGCATCAGTCGCAGTAGATTCGCATGTGCCCACCCGCCTCCCCGGGAGCCTGTAGCAGTTTGGAATTTACCTTCAATTATTTATATATGTATCATCTCAACCTTAAATAGGTGCATACTTAGTCACTCCATTGCATGGGCACTATTACTACAATTCAACTCCTACCTCACCCTCTGCGGGGGAAAAACTATCGAAGATGGAGTCGACGCCCATGCGCAATGGAGACAAAAGGAGGAGTCACTCGGTCCCGTGACTCGAAAGACTTCTTCGAACAAAAACAACTTGTAACACTCCGGCCCAACACCAGATGGCGAGCTATTGCAGAACATGCGAATCTACTGCGACTGATGCCACGAACAGATGTACACTGGGTAAGTGACATTTTCATTTCTTAACGTTAGGAAAAGAAATGTGCTGGAAGAAGGGGAAAAACAATACGGGAACCACATGCACAATCCTTTAGTATTGCAAGAAAAAGTGCAAGGATAAAAGGAGCCAGTCGAAGAGATGGTAAACAGGCTATGTGCCACAGGAGGGACAAAGTCTACTTGGACAGCCTAGAACAAATATGATTATTGAATAGGAAGCAAGAAAACCAAAGTGACAAAAAGTAAATGGAAGGCAATTGGCTTTCCAATAAGTCTTTTGCAACCACATGGCTTCACTGTCAGGCTTTGACCGAAAACAAATTAGAACAACGCTTTCTTGTACTCTGCACTGAACATGCCAAGAAATCTGATTACAGAACAAGCTTCGATATGTGCATTAGTGTAGTCCATGAGCTGTGATGACTTCAGATTAACAGCAGGTTCCGCACTCTCCTCTGCCTTTTCGTGTCTGCAGTACCCACAGAACACATAGGCAACAAGGACAGCCCCGTCTCCCTTCCCTCCAGCTGCTGCTGCCCCAAGCCTTGTTTGGCACAGTGCCCTGGGCAACAGAGAGTGACCCTGTCGGAGGCAGATTCCGGCATTTTCTGCCAGCAGGCAAGCGACCACTCCGGACCAGTAGGTCCAGCAAGTTGTTCAGCCAGGTTACGCGTTACTATCACGTGATTCTGCACCATCCACGGACTGAGGACCACTTGTCCCTGTGCAGTGGAACGTGCAGGCTGTTGTGAAAGGAGCCTTAGAGAGGGACCTTCGACTTGCAATGCCTTTCTGTGGAAGGGCAAAATAAGGATGTTCATCCTGGCCCCGGTCTGGTCATGTCTGTCCTCGACCCTGGAGACTAAATAATACACTGGACCTACAGGACGCTTACCGTCACATCCGTGTTCTGCACTCAGGCATTGTTTCAAAGGGAACAGGAGCATTTCCATTCCACTGTACTCCGTTCCTGCCCTCTGCTGTTCCCAGAAGTGATGGCAGTAGCTGCAGCACACCTTCGGAGGTCAGTGGTTCTTGTCTTCCCCTACCTTGATGACTAGCTGCTGAAGGTGTGCCTACCTTCACCACTGCAAACCGAACATCGTTTGGCTTCACTGTAAACGTGCCCAGGTACAACTGACTCCTTCAGACGCTCCCTTACATCTGAGCCGTCCTGGACATGGTGCAGTTTCTATCCTAAAGCCTGGCGCGGTGGGTCCAGGATATTTGGGCTGTAAACTTGACGTTTCAACCTCTGTCTGGTTTTCAGTAAGGTTGGCTCCGGGGTGCTGGGACTAATGGCTGTCTCCATCCTGCTGCTCAAGCACGCCGGGCGGCATGTGCCGGCACTGCAGTGAGCGTGGTACCAAAGGTTCTCTCCAGTCAGGTCCAGATTTCGAGGAGACTGCAAACCATCTACAGTACTGGCTTCTGGACCATGACTGGGTCAGTGGCACAGCCCTCTCCCTACCCCACACACAGCTACAGTGGTGACGGATGCATCGCTTCTGGGATGCTGCAGCCATTTGGGAGAACTGGAGATAAGAGTCCTCTAGTCGCCAGTGGCGGCTCAGTTCCACATCGATCTGTTGGAGCTGCAAGTTGTTCACTCTGTGTTGACAGCCTTCCTGACGTGCCTCAAAGGGAGTTTAGTTCAGGTCTTTACAGACAACACCGCTGCCAGGTGGTACTGCAACAAGCAGGGTGGGTTGGACTCATGTACTGTGTGCCAGGAGGCCCTGTGCCTCTGGATATGACTGGAATGCCACAGGATGCTCCTGGTAGTGCAGCACCTGGCGGGATCTTTGCAAAACATGGCAGACAAACTCAACTGTTTACACCTTTCAGATCACGAATAGCAGTTACACAGGGAGGTGGCGCAAGGTCTCTTCTACGACTGGGAAGAACCCTGGCTTGATCTATTCGCCACCACCAACACGCAATGCCAGTACTTTGGCACGTTGTAATTTCCAAAGCTGCTCTCACTTGGGAGTCACGTTCTTCTTAAAGTGGGACTTGGGACTCCTGTAAACCTTCCTGCTGATACCTCTCTTGCCCCACGTTCTGATGAGCTTTGGTCCTCTGATCAGGCTGCCTGTTTGCGAGGATTTCCTGTCACAGACCCACATCTGAGGGTCCTGCAGCTCACCTTGAACACCCTTAATCTTGGTGGTTGGATACAGAGTGGCAGCAGTTGAGCACTTTTGACCTCCCTCTCCAGGGCGTGGTTATTAGTTTGGCAGCCAAGTGTCACTCTTCCATGTCTGTGGCCTGGTGTGCTACTAACCATTTGTCCCACTTCACACTAAGTTGTCTGAAGTTTTGCTGTTGGGGTTATCCCTAGCCCAGCAAGGCCTTGCTTTAGGCATGGTTAATGGGTGTCCATTGGCTATTTCCACCTTCTTACGGTTCCCGGCCTAGCCTTCATTGTTTACCTCAGCAGTTCTGATGCACTTTCTAAAGGAGCTACAGCATCGGTTTCCCCTATCTCCTTTTGTTATACCCCAGTGGGACTTGAATTTAGTTTTGACGTTTCACTTCAAACCAATGCACAGCTGTCCTCTCCGGTTGTTTAGCTCAAAGAGAGTCTTATTTGATGGCTGTTACCTTGGAACGGAGGATAAGCAATCTCCAGACTTTCTCTAATGCTCCTTACAGCTTGTTCTACTCAGAAAACCTTTTCCTTAGGACACATGCCTTCTTTTAGCCAAAGGTGGTGAACCTTTGCACATCAGGCAACCCATCCTCCTCCTGCATTCTTTGCTCTACCCTGACCCCCTTATGGTGAGGAACGATTACATCACCTTGATCCTAACAGACCTCTCAGCTTCTATATTTATCATACCACACAACATCGAGTGGACGATCAGCTCTTTATTGGACTCGCTGTAGCAATGCAATGAAAGGCAAGGCTGTGCAGAAAGCTAACTCTTGCTGGATCGTGGTCTGGTTTAAGATCTTAGATGCATTGGCTAAAGTGCAGCCTCCTGAAGGCTTTTGTGCTTCTACTATAGACAAGGCTGCCACCACTGCGTTGGAACGTAATGTGCCAGCCTTGGCTATCTGCCAATAGGCTTCTTGGGTATCTACATATGTACACGAAGAATTACTGTCTGGACAGCCAGGTTGGTTGAGATGGGCACTTGGCCTCCTCAGTCCTGTAGGCCGTTTTGGTTTGAGCCATTTCAGAGACACACCAACTGGGAGAAACTGCTTTGGTATTTATTCGAAAGGTGAGGTTCACACGGGTGGAAGTCTCCAGCTGAAGAAGTCACGTTCCTTTGGTGAAGCTTTTTCTGATACCGACTCTAAGTAGCAGCAGATTCCTCACTGTGAACTTGACTCTTCCCATCTGCACAGTGGTCTCTACTAACCTGGAGATTGCATTCGGCTTCCGAGGGCGCTGACAGTTCAGAAAGCAAGTGATGTGCTGTGTGTAGGTGGGGCCTCCGTAAGGCCTGCGCGTCACCTCAGACGTGGAGTGACGCTGGTGCCGATCTTCACGGCTCCTTCTGCTGGCGCTCAAGGGAACTGATTAAACATTTCCAGATGAAGTCTGACATCTCGAATATTCAAAAGGCGTGGTATGTGTAGTTAGAGGCGCCACTAGCAGAAAGAGCGGGACTGAAGGGAAAGCAGCTTATTCTTTATGTACTTTCAGACATATAGATTTGCTTAACTGAATAAGTCATGCTAGTAAATACATATTAAAAAAAACAAAAAACTGTTCCTTGCAACTTTAAGTTGAGATGGGGAATTGTTTCAAAGATAGTTTGCGGGCCCTAAGATTGCTGCGGTTACTTACCAGGTGCTGTTAAAGGTGGGACCGGGACCACCAGAACCGACTTTGAACTTCCAGGTCATCCTCTGTAAAAGGAGATCTGGCGTCCTGCACTTACCTGGAATGATGAGATGGTCACCTGCTGAAGGGAGCCTATGAATGCCCTTTGTCGCCCTACTGTGAGGCTCGCTGCTCCTACTGGTGCCGTAGTGTCCTGGAGTAAGCAAGTGTGTGACGTAAGACCTGGAGCCCTGGTCATTCTAGTTTGCGGACATCCATCAACTACAAAAAATGTTTCTGGTTATGTTAAATGGGTGTTATGATTGTCTTGGAAGTCTTAGCTTGCATCTAAGCACCCCGGTTTTAAAGGAACCCTAAGATTGAAGACCACTGAGGGGTATCCCGAGCCAGAGGCTGCTAGTGAACCTGAACCTGAGGCTGCAGTGCATTTGGAAGCAAGTCAAGGCAGCTGCATGAATGTACTGCAGGTCCTGTCCTATCAAGGATTCATGTGGGGTTTCTCTCTGGCAGCATTTACACTAACATAATCATTGCAGTCTGCTTTTTCACAAATAGATCTGCAGCTAAATTATAAAACAGTATTGTTTGGAAGCACCCTTCCGGCTGTAATCGTAAATCTACAATATTCTCCTTTGTGTTAGAACCTTGATGTTCAGAGAGACCTTTGGGTCTTGTGTGACATTTTCAACCAGTTCATGAGTTTTCCACCAGTTGGTGTGCACCTGAGCCCTGGTGTTTGACGAACCCTCCTATCCAGTGTATTTGAGGCTTGTAGGACATTTTCAACCAGTTCATGAGTTTTCCACCAACTCTTACATACATGAGCCTTGACGCCAAGCTAGTGGTTGGCATTTTACTGTCATGCATTTTAATGTCAATGCAAATCAATGAGACTGATTTAGATTTATGGGATGTTAGGTGACCGGTACAGAGTGCCCACTTCTTAACCTGTCAGGACACTGCAGAAATTTACGGACCAAGATTTCTAATATAAATGTGGCAGCGGTCACTGCCTCGACATGAAGGAAACAGTGAACTTGTGAACAGCAAAACCATATGCTGGGCTGCATTCCTGCTGAGGGAACATGGCTACTTCTCCAGTGCAGAGCAGAGACAGCAGATTGTTGTGTTCAGAGCTTTGTGTTGTGGTGTGTTGCCTGTCAGCCTTCAGTTGTTTTTGCACCACAGTTTCTTTGGTTTTCTCAGACTGGGATCTGAAGGCAGATGGACTCTCCCTTGGTAGAAACCCCCTATGGTCTAAGAGGCCTGGTGCACCAGCAGGCTCTTCCACGTCTCTTGGTCTGGTAATATCTTAGAAGGACATGAGCTACCTCAGCTGGGTGGGGCAGAGACCTGACTGAGCTGGCCCACTGTGAGACCAACAGAAACCTACTTTAATCACAACAGACCACCTCTGTCAACAAGCTATGAGCCGGAATAAACCCAACATAAAGTTAATAAAAGCTCTCCAAGTACTTGTATCCCAGGAAGCTGTCCATTGTCAAGGGTGTACTGTTGTGCACAGGACCTGCGCTCCAAGGGGGCAGCGTCGGGAAGGTGGTTACATTAAAAAAAAAAAAAAAATACAAGGCCTTTTTGGATATTCTGTCTTATATGGTTCTAAACTTGATATTCAAATGGACATTAAATATACGTCTGGTGACTCCAGATCTCCTGTTTCCTAAAGGTTTGGGGGAGGGTCTTCCTTGCACTGAGAGTCTATATATACATACAGGGAGTGCAGAATTATTAGGCAAATGAGTATTTTGACCACATCAGCCTCTTTATGCATGTTGTCTTACTCCAAGCTGTATAGGCTCGAAAGCCTACTACCAATTAAGCATATTAGGTGATGTGCATCTCTGTAATGAGAAGGGGTGTGGTCTAATGACATCAACACCCTATATCAGGTGTGCATAATTATTAGGCAACTTCCTTTCCTTTGGCAAAATGGGTCAAAAGAAGGACTTGACAGGCTCAGAAAAGTCAAAAATAATGAGATATCTTGCAGAGGGATGCAGCACTCTTAAAATTGCAAAGCTTCTTAAGCCTGATCATCGAACAATCAAGCGTTTCATTCAAAATAGTCAACAGGGTCGCAAGAAGCGTGTGGAAAAACCAAGGCGCAAAATAACTGCCCATGAACTGAGAAAAGTCAAGCGTGCAGCTGCCACGATGCCACTTGCCACCAGTTTGGCCATATTTCAGAGCTGCAACATCACTGGAGTGCCCAAATGCACAAGGTGTGCAATACTCAGAGACATGGCCAAGGTAAGAAAGGCTGAAAGACGACCACCACTGAACAAGACACACAAGCTGAAACGTCAAGACTGGGCCAAGAAATATCTCAAGACTGATTTTTCTAAGGTTTTATGGACTGATGAAATGAGAGTGAGTCTTGATGGGCCAGATGGATGGGCCAGTGGCTGGATTGGTAGAGGGCAGAGAGCTCCAGTCCGACTCAGACGCCAGCAAGGTGGAGGTGGAGTACTGGTTTGGGCTGGTATCATCAAAGATGAGCTTGTGGGGCCTTTTCGGGTTGAGGATGGAGTCAAGCTCAACTCCCAGTCCTACTGCCAGTTCCTGGAAGACACCTTCTTCAAGCAGTGGTACAGGAAGAAGTCTGCATCCTTCAAGAAAAACATGATTTTCATGCAGGACAATGCTCCATCACACGCGTCCAAGTACTCCACAGCGTGGCTGGCAAGAAAGGGTATAAAAGAAGGAAATCTAATGACATGGCCTCCTTGTTCACCTGATCTGAACCCCATTGAGAACCTGTGGTCCATCATCAAATGTGAGATTTACAAGGAGGGAAAACAGTACACCTCTCTGAACAGTGTCTGGGAGGCTGTGGTTGCTGCTGCACGCAATGTTGATGGTGAACAGATCAAAACACTGACAGAATCCATGGATGGCAGGCTTTTGAGTGTCCTTGCAAAGAAAGGTGGCTATATTGGTCACTGATTTGTTTTTGTTTTGTTTTTGAATGTCAGAAATGTATATTTGTGAATGTTGAGATGTTATATTGGTTTCACTGGTAATAATAAATAATTGAAATGGGTATATATTTTTTTTTTGTTAAGTTGCCTAATAATTATGCACAGTAATAGTCACCTGCACACACAGATATCCCCCTAACATAGCTAAAACTAAAAACAAACTAAAAACTACTTCCAAAAATATTCAGCTTTGATATTGATGAGTTTTTTGGGTTCATTGAGAACATGGTTGTTGTTCAATAATAAAATTAATCCTCAAAAATACAACTTGCCTAATAATTCTGCACTCCCTGTATATATACACACACATATATGTTTGGTGGCATGTGTAGCTGCAGATACACATGCAGTGCATTATCCTGCCATCTAGTGTTGGGCTCGGAGTGTTACAAGTTATTTTTCTTTGAAGAAGTCTTCAAGTCACAGGACCGAGTGACTCCTCCCTTTCGGCTCCATTGCGCGTGGGCGTCGACTCCATCTTAGATTGTTTTCTTTCCGCCATCGGGTTCGGACGTGTTCCTAAAGTATCGAAAATTCGACGGTATTGTTATTACTCGGTACCGGGTTAGTGTTAGTGTATCGTCACCGACATCAAGACCGCTTCGGCAGCCCTTCGGGGCTTCCACTCTTCACTGAGGCCTGGTCGGCCCGACCACACCCGTCGTCCCAGACTAATGGACCGGACCCACTTCCATTTCTGTCCTAAGTGTCACTCAAAGTATCCTTATACAGACCAGCACTGGGTCTGTGATATTTGTTTGTCACCTGAACACAGAGAGGATACTTGTGAAGCTTGTCGGGCGTTTCGATCAAAGAAGACCTTGAGAGATCGATAAGCAAATGGCGTCGAAACCGAAAGAACAGCTCGACGTAGAGGAGGAGGAAAGAATCTCCATCCAAGAGCCGGAATCGGATGAATCCGACAGTGAACGACCCTTGACGGTGCAACAAACCGTGAGTTACCCTGCCCCGTCCCAAACTCAGGGTCACACCAAGAAACTTAAGGCCATGGGGACGCCACCGCCAGCAGGCCATGGCTCAACCCACCGAAAGGAAGGTGACCAAACATCGGCACTGAAAAAGGCCAAGGAGTTGCCGAGGACTTCCGACTCCGATCGAGAATCCGGCACCGAGCGATTTTGACACCGAGTGATCGAATCGACCAAACCCCGAAAAATCTCCTCTGAACCGAAAAAGACTATAACAGCAGAAACTTTGGTACCGAGAAAAGCGGCCTCAGAGCCGAAAAGAAGATCTCATACAGAAGAACAAGGACTTTCCATGCAACTCAAGGAAAGACATTGATTTGAGCAAGAGTTAGGTATGGAAGAACCTGACCATACACAACAGAGGTTACATATCCAAAAAGAGACTGGCAAGATTCAGACTTTACCTCCACTCAAATCGAAAAGGAAACTTGCATGTCAGGAAACAGAAATGCAGCCAAAGGCCAAAGTGGTTAAAGGCAAATCACCACCACCAATGGTCTCACCACAACCATTCCCACTGCACTCACCACCATTGTCACCAGTGGGAACACCTATAATGCAGTCACCCACACACACTGGGATGACCCAAGATGATGCTGATGCATGGGATTTATATGATCCACCAGTATCGGATAACAGCCCAGAATGTTATCCAACCAAGCTGTCACCACCAGAAGACAGTACTGCATATACGCAGGTACTATCCAGGGCAGCTACGTTCCACAACGCAGCAATGCACACAGAGCCAGTGGAGGATGAATTCCTTTTTAACACTGGCATCCACCCACGCATCCTATCAAAGCCTGCCATTGCTCCCGGGCATGCTCAAGCACGCGCAACAGGTCTTCTAGGAGCCTGTAAAGGGAAGGGCTATCACGCCTAGAGTTGAAAAAAAGTACAAACCACCCCCAACAGATCCAGTGTTCATAACACAGCAGCTCACACCGGAGTCGGTGGTTGTAGGGGCAGCAAGGAAAAGAGCAAACTCTCAATCGTCAGGAGATGCTCCACCACCTGACAAAGAAAGTCAGAAATTCGACGCTGCAGGCAAGCGAGTGGCATCACAAGCAGCCAATCCATGGCGAATTGCGAATTCACAAGCCCTACTTGCACGCTACGACAGGGCACACTGGGACGAGATGCAAGACATCATACAGCACTTGCCCAAGGAACACCAAAAACTTGCCCAGCAAGTAGTTGAAGAGGGACAGGCCATATCTAACAACCAGATAAAGGTCCACACTAGACTCTGCAGATATGGCAGCACGGACTGTCAACACGACTGTAACCATTCGCAGGCATGCATGGCTGCGGAGTTCTGGATTCAAGCCAGAGATTCAACAAGCGGTGTTAAATATGCTGTTTAATCAACAACAGTTGTTTGGGCCGGAAGTCGATACTGCCATTGGAAAAATGAAAAAAGACAGACACGGCCAAAGCCATGGGGGGGGGGGGGGGGGGGGGGGGGGTTGTGGGGGTTGTGGTTCCTATAGAGGACAATTCCCAAAAGGAAGGGAAAAATTCCAACCACCCAAACCAAGCCCTAGCAAGCAGTGACTTCAATGCCACAACACCCCAACACTTGTCACCAGTGGGCGGGAGGCTAACCACATGATATCAGGACTGGACGCATATTACAACAGACGCATGGGTCCTATCAATTATCCAACATGGTTATATGGTAATAGAATTCACAGCATTCCCTCCAGATGTGCCACCAAAACCGCACAGACTGTCTCCACAACGCTTAGACCTATTACATATAGAGGTCCAAGCACTGCCACAAAAACAAGCAATAGAGCTCGTACCCAATCACCAAAAAGGAACAGGCGTTTACTCACTGTATTTCCTCATTCCAAAAAAGGAGAAAACGTTAAGGCCTATCTTAGATCTCAGAACACTGAATCTCTTCATCAAATCAGATTACTTCCACATGGTAACACTTCAAGACGTGGTTCCCTTACTAAAAAAAAGGAGAATACATGACAACACTGGATCTCAAGGATGCGTATTTCCACATACCCATCCATCCTTCTCACAGGAAATACCTAAGGTTTGTAATGCAAGTCAAACACTATCAATTCAAAGTGCTACTGTTCAGAATAACAACAGCCCCCAGAGTATTCACGAAATGCCTAGCAGTAGTAGCCGCTCACATAAGGAGACAGCACGTATTCCCATATTTGGACTACATTCCACTAGAAAAAAGGGCGCCACAATGGCTTTTCTTGGAAATATACCAATGACAGAAATTTGTAAGGCAGCCACCTGGTCTACGCCTCATACATTCATGAAGCATTACTGTGTAGATGTGTTAGCAACACAACAAGCCACAGTAGGACAGGCAGTATTAAGAACATTATTTCAGACAACTTCAACTCCTACAGGCTGACCACCTCTTTTGGGGAGATTACTGCTTTGTAGTCTATGTACAGCATGTGTATCTGCAGCTACACATGCCACTGAACGGAAAATGTCACTTACCCAGTGTACATCTGTTCGTGGCATGAGACGCTGCAGATTCACATGCGCCCTCCCACCTCCCCGGGAGCCTGTAGCTGTTTTTAGTTGCATGAATTGTAAATAAATATTATTTTAATACACACTATGTACATACTACTCCATTGCATGGGCACCTCTAGTGTACTCACAACTCCTACCTCACCCTTTGCGGAGAAAACAATCTAAGATGGAGTCGACGCCCATGCGCAATGGAGCCGAAAGGGAGGAGTCACTCGGTCCCGTGACTCGAAAAGACTTCTTTGAAGAAAAACAACTTGTAACACTCCGAACACAACACTAGATGGCAGGATAATGCACAGCATGTGAATCTGCAGCGTCTCATGCCACGAACAGATGTACATTATATATATATATATATATATATATATATATGTTTTATTTTCATTCACTTTAATGAGTAAAACCTGCTTGTGTGTCATTAGGATACAGATTGTGTTTCTACACTTCACTGGCTGCTCCACCTTCAACAACGTGCCAGGATACACCAGAAACGTCCTTACTCTGGTGCATGTGGGAGGAGGTGTACGACCCGCTGAAGTTTTTTTTTTCTTCCCTTTTAACTGAGAAAGGTCAAGGTGCTAGAGGCATGCTCTTGCAAGTGCGGAGTCTGCGAACCCATAGTGTGTGGCTGATGTAGTCGTGGTACAGCATGAGAGCGGTTGCCTGTGGGTGCTGCCTCCTGGGATGGGGCTATTCTTCAAAGAAGGACCTTCTAGTTACGGGAGGGGCACCAGAGGCCTTCATGTTCTGCGGGGTGGAGGGTATGTGGCAGACGGTGCCACGTGCTGCCCTGGTACAGCATGGGAGAGGGAGCCTGTGGGTGCTGCTTCCTGGTTTGGGCCTGTTCTTCAAAGAAGGACCTTCTAGTTACGGGAGGGGCACCAGGGGCCTTCATGTTCTGCGGCTTGGAGGGTATGCGGCTTCGCTCCTTACCTCTCCTCTGGACACCAGACTGGAGCATTTCATGTTACACGCGGAAGGGATATGGATGAGTTGGCAGAAGTAGGCACAGTTCCCCCCCAGATTAAAGTCTTTGAGTCACACACATACCTTTCATATTTATTTGAAAAATTTTACAGAAATGAAAAAGTGAATGATATCTGAAATTACAATAATAATAAATAACCTGAAAACAACAGATATGCCTCTGGGGTGTTGTCTGCCCCGTAGGAAGACTCCTTTGCAGACCATGTTCAAGGTGATGACGGCGGCTGCTCTCTGGTCCCCGGAGGGGTGTCACAGAGTTGGTCTCATGAGGGAATGGCATGAAGGGGGATCAGTGTAGGTTTCTCATGCCCTTATGAGGTGTGGACCCACAAATGGATAACTAGACTGCTACATTCTGATGTGCCCCCAAAGAATACCACAACTCCCCTCCCCCGATGAGCTCCAAGCTGGGGTTGAAGTTTGTGATCAGAAGCCCTCAAGTGTAGGACACAGTGATGCAATGGCAGCGATTGATCCAGAGGGGCAGCGGCCCATGAGGAGGTGGGGAGACTTCAGGAAAGAGTTGGTGGTGTAGGTGCAAGGCTAAGGTATGCACTGCCCTAGTGCCTGCCCTTTGGCTTTCAGAGCCACTGGCCTGACGTGACTCCCTCAACCCAGCCCACCTGGTCCTACTCAAGCACTGAGTTGTCCTGGACCTCTGTCGGGTGAGCCATCTCTACACTGAACCGTCCCACTTATTGGCTAACAGGAACAGTGGATTAGTTTGGTTACTCTCAGAGGGAGCCCTGTGGATAACTGGGGTGATCAGGCTTGTTGGTGCTTCAAGAGATGGCGTATTCGGGTTTGAGAGGATGTTGTGGATTTAGGAGTAGGTGGTGTAGGAGCAGAATCTTTAGTGTGCGAGTCCTTCCTGCCAGGGGGACACCCTGAAATCCACAAGTGTGGAAACCCTCTTTTCATCCGTGTGACAGTAGCGTGGCAATGTTCCATTAGCTAGCAGAAGGGCCCTGGACTCCCATATGTTTACTCAAAGCAGGCCAGGACCTCCCAAGTACATCATCAGAGACCACGCAAGTAGGGTCAGAGCCGGGACCTGCCAGAGACACTTGTGTGAGACCTCCACAGACAGTGACCTCAGACATCCTGAGTATGCTAGTGCAGACCAGTTCATGTCCTCGCACAGGCCCTGGCTGTGGCCGCTCATGGGTCTTTCAACAGGTACTGACCCTGGACGCCCAACATACGCTAGCACGACCTGTCCATGACCTCCCACTGACACACACTGGATCTCTCATGGGTCACTGGTTGCACAGAGCACTCTGATGTGCATGTTTGACGGTGAGTTGTGGGAGTACAGCATAAACTTTATTGCTTGGAAATATTTTCCAGGAGAGAGCTGGTGTGAGCATCCAAGTGTGTCTGCATGGTCCCACCAGTAGCTCTTTGTTTCTTAATGCAGTCTTGCCCGACGCTGGGTTGTTTCATTTCCTGTGAGACGTGCATGACTGCAGATGGTTGTGGGAGTGTGCGAGCCTTTGCAAGTGAACTGCTGTGTGCTTGTGTGTGGCAGTGTCTGTAGATGTCTGTGTTAGGAACTGCAGGCATGTTCACAGGTCAGCGGGATTGCAGAGACGTTGCCCGGTGTGTGTCAGGCTGCATTGGCATATGGTGACATGCGTGTACCCGAGTGTCTGTGCTGTAGATATGTGTACTGGTGTCAGACTGCATTTGTCTAGTTGTGTGAGCACCCGACTGCCCACGTTCGTTGGCAGTGCATGCATGATTGCGTGCAGCAATGAAGGCAGATTGTGAGGTGTGAGGAGCCCAGTGCGTGCCCCACCTTCTGCTCTTCAAGAGGCCTCTTATAGGATCTGCGCTTGACATGATTATCTGGTCATGCAGCCTTCCTAGTGCCTACATTCCCCTCCTAGCGCCTTTGCTGGTGTAGTAAACCCCAGGCAGATGGCCGCTTGGCCACCTCAGACGCTTACAGCCTAACATACAGGAATCAAAGCACGCAGGCCCTACTTATACAGGGCTGTGGTCCGGGGAGGTGTGCGCCACGGTGACCAGGTGCTCTACGCTGTCACGGGGCTTGCGTAGGTTGCAGTAGAGTCTGTCCTCGATGCTCATGCTTATTTTGTCCATCAGCTCTGCCCTGGTGGTCTGGGGCCCATAGCCCAGGTGCTCATCGGAGCCTGGCGAGCTGCTGAAGGTACCCAGGCCTTGCCTGGTGCTGCCCAGGTCGGTGGTCTCTGCAGAGTCCGTCAAGCTTGCTGGCTCACTGGGCTCCTCTTGGATGGCTTGGACCTTCTCTTCTAGTTCCAGTGCTTGTGTCGGGGGCCCGGCCTCTGTTTTGGCATCTCTTGGAGGCAGCGGAAGGTGGATGGGACCACTTGCTTCTCCAGGCTCCTCGTCAGCAGTGCTGGCGATGCGAGGCAGTGTGCTGTGATAGCGATTGTCCAAGGGGTAATTGGCGCTCTCTCCCCGGCGCAGGGGCGTGCGCTGCCTCTCCAGTGCTGAGGGGTAGCGCACCCCAGGGTCGCTGTACTGCTTCGCCCGCTGCCACTGTTTGCGCAGGTGGACACGTGAGCGGTGCTTGGACCGCAGGGGAGAGTCGTCAAACTGTGGGTCGTGCCTCAGGAACTCATTGAATAGGGCGTCCGTCTTCTCATCTATACTGTAGTCCCGCCGCTGCATCTGCCCATAAGGAGAGAGCCCCACGGGGGTCTCACAGCTACCACCCGCCGCCCCTTCGTCTTCCAGCTCCTCATTCAATACCTTGGAATCAAAGCTTGCGAACACGGTGCCCTTCCGACCAGCATGGGTGAAGAAGAGTCTCTTCTCAGAAGCCGTCCTCTCCTTTGCCCCCAGAGCCCTGATGTCTTCGGGAAGGCGGCTTGGGGCCTCGATGGATGCATAGCCACTGTCCATTTGTAGAAGCTTGCGTGTGCTAAGATCACCATCACTGCCCCGCTCCGAATCCAGGCCCTCCTGCTTGCATGACCGCTCGGATGCTGGTGGCTTCTCCAAGAATACTTCCCCATCATCAGCAGGGTCCTGGGAGGCGAAACTAGGGACGCCGCTGAGTGAGCTGATGCTCTCGGCATCACTGCGCACTGAATCCCTGTCGTTGTTGCTACTGCTCTGCTCAGATGTGGCATTAAGCTCCAGGGAGGCCCGCAGGCTCCAGATATCATGATAGGTGGTCTGTGGCTCAGCTGCTCCCCCACCAGCTCTCTCTGCACCATCACTGCTTCCACTGCTCCCCACCGCCTCTGCTCCTTCTAACCTGCAAGAGAGATTATGGGCATGTTCAGTCATGAAAACAGTCAAAGCCAAGGACTGCATTTATCCACCATGCAGGTATCACAAGAGCAGACAAGAGGCGTATTGTGGAAGAGCTGTGCAGAGCCGGCTCAGCGTAGCAGATCTCTACCTTCGCACCATGCCCTCTAGGCGCTCTGATAGAATCCCTTCTAAGTACTTGAGTCCGGCCTAGTCCCATCAGCACCTACAAAGCTCTGGCTATCCTGCTCAACCAAGCTCACTCTCCATTATGGAAGACTTTGTCCATTAGCGTTCCACGGTTATCTGCCATGCACATCTCCCACTTTAATTTGCACTAGTTTTACGTCCTTCATGTCAGCTTTTCCTTCATTGGCATTTTTTGAATAGAAAGGTCAGGATTAAAGTTTGCATTGTACTTATTTGATAGTGAAATTAACTAAAATTGATAAAAGATTTGAGGCTTCATTTGGAAGTCGGCCGACGGGTAACTCCATCACAACGGTGACGATATCCCACAATCCCATTCTATCCTATGGGATTTGGATTTCGGTGGACGGGATAGCTGGCACAGTCATTGCAGTTACCCGTCCGTCGACTTCCAAAGCAGGCCCCAAGTTTGGGCTTGGCACTACAATAGAGTTACTCGTTGTTGTAAAAAGTGCAATTTAATTGAATAACATTTACAGTTAGGGTTGGAATAGCCATCATTAAATTAAACGAAACTAGGGTTATTCGGCTAACTATAGGATTAGGGTTTTCATGAAGGTTAAATTCAAATTAATAAATATTGTATTTTAAATGAATTTAGTTAAGATTTAGTCAGAGTCAATTAAATGCACAGTGTGTTATTATAATTAAACGTACATTTTTTAAAAGTAAACCATTGTGGGGGAGGGCTTCCATAGGGATTACAGTAAATGTATTACTTATTTTCGACTGTCTTCCAGCAGTAGGTGAAATTTGCTAGAAGGACACCTCAGAAGCAGGTATTAACGAAATCTAAAACCCTTGAAGGGCTCCCATTGAGGGAGAATGCTTCAGGAACTCTTGACTTAGCCAGGGTACTTTGCCTGATCTTAGGAAGTTTACATGAGGCTTTGGTTAGAGGCTACTACACGATTTACAAATAGATTAAGGGGGTAATTCTGACCCTGGCGGTCATTGACCGCCAACGACCGCGAGAGCACCGCCAACAGGCTGGCGGTGCTCTCAAGGGCATTCTGACCGCGGCGGTTTGGCCGCGGTCAGAAAGGGAAAACCGCCGGTCTCCCGCCGGTTTTCCGCTGCCCTCAGGAATCCTCCATGGCGGCGCAGCTTGCTGCGCCACCATGGGGATTCCGACACCCCATACCGCCATCCTGTTCCTGGCGGTTCGCCCGCCAGGAACAGGATGGCGGTATGGGGTGTCGTGGGGCCCCTGGGGGCCCCTGCAGTGCCCATGCCAATGGCATGGGCACTGCAGGGGCCCCCGTAAGAGGGCCCCACAAAGAATTTCAGTGTCTGCTTAGCAGACACTGAAATTCGCGACGGGTGCAACTGCACCCGTCGCACCTTCCCACTCCGCCGGCTCCATTCGGAGCCGGCTTCCTCGTGGGAAGGGGTTTCCCGCTGGGCTGGCGGGCGGCCTTCTGGCGGTCGCCCGCCAGCCCAGCGGGAAAGCCAGAATGGCCTCCGCGGTCTTTCGACCGCGGAGCGGCCATATGGCGGTTCCCGCCAGGCGGGCGGCGACCGCCGCCCGCCGGCCTCAGAATGAGGCCCTAAATGTCAGGATTATCCAACTTCATGTAAATAAATTCCGACTGAATTAGGATTAAGGAACCACTTGTCATCAAGTTACCATTAGCTTTAGCGTTGAGGCCAAAGTAAAGTAATTTCAATGTACTGGACAGAGTAGAAGTAAACATCAGATGTAGTAATGGGGATGTAGTAAAAGGCCAAGTACCTACATACAACCATTCGGTGTACTAGTTTCTGTACATTCACGTGGTATTTGACTTTACACATTTTGTCAATAGACTTCTTGTAGAGCTATTTTGGCATTTTCTTCTGTGTAGACTATTTCCCTTGCTAGTTTCTCGTTCCTGGGTATGCCCCAGCTGGTCTTGGCCTGTGTTTTGATTTGCGGAGTTAGGTTTAAACTCTGCCCGTGTGGTCCTAGTCTTTGTGAAACAAATATCTACCCTATCCTGGTGGACCACCAAACTGATTTCCCTAAAACAAACCACATCTCTGAAAAACAAAGAAATGTCTGTGGCATTTCTGCACTTTCATTCTTGCAACCACCATGTTTAATATGAAGGTGGCAAGGTCTTCACAATATGACGCAGGGACGATGCAGGGTAGCCAGCAGCCCTGTGGTGGCCAGCCCAACTGCTAATTCAGTTCCAGGACAGAGGCAGCAAAGCCTCTGACATGAGAAGGAAAGCTGTGCCCCTCTTCTAGTTGGAGCTGGGATTTGTAGGTCTGTGGGAGCGACATCTGCTTGTATACAGCTGATGTCCCACTTCCAACAACCCCTAAATAACTCATTAATCTTGTAGTTTGTTGGGTTTTAATATTGCAGCTGTACTTCAAAGAGATTGGTGTCAGCAGGGAGCTCTCTCTTCTTGAGTAGATACACCATAAGAGCAGCTGTCCATGATGGACAACAAAGGCCTTCATAGCCAGTGGGATATCAGTGCAGATAGCATGACAGTATGTGCACTGATGTCTGGCCTCTTACACACCTTGAGATTGCCTGCGCTGTATTTGTGTATGAAAATCCTGGATAAACTACAAAGACTAAGGATAAACCCCCAAAGAGCTGCACAACTTCCAGGAAGTCACATCATTAGGGGCAGACGTCATGTGGTTCTTCATTAAAAACTGTTCTTTCAACAAGTGATGTCTAAGCTCCTGGTCCGCCACTCGCTCCACTAGGTGATCATGCCTACCAAGAACCATGCCTATCAAGAAAGAGCCAGAAATTGTGTCACACCTAAAGCCACAGTGACACTACCTGTGTATAAACTGAAACTCCAGAACCCTTGTACAGCCTAGCAGTACAGAGACACCGTCCCACTGAGCCAGGGCCGTGGCACTTGGACAGATCTGCATGCAGCCTGTATGTGACGTCAAAGCTCATCTACTCCACTCACTCATTCATTAACTGGTGCTGGGGTCCTCAGAGGTCTGAGCACTCCTGATCTGCTCTCAGAGAGTTACACGTTCTCACCAGACCCAGAGAGTCCCTCTGGATGAGGCCTGCGGGGACAGCCTCCCAGGGTAGTAGTGGGTGATGGGCCCATTGTGCCCCTGGAAGGTCTGCGGCTTCAAGCAAGCCAGGCTCGGGGAAGTCTGTTTCTCCTCACACAAGCCCTGGTTGACAAAGCCACCAAAGTGACCTGATTCCCTCCACTCCCCACCCCAGGACGAATGGCGACAGCCAGATGCTGGATAGGAAGGCTGAGGCTGCTGGACCTGAGACAGTGCAGAGCTTTCTGAGAGCAGATCTTGCAGGGCATAGAGCAGAGTTTGTTGGAGAGTAGGCTGGGAACCTCCATTGGGAGGTGGGGGGGCCGGGTGGGTGGCATGGAAATCATTCAGCAGAAATGTGGAACACACAAAATCTGTGCCGAGTGCCACACTGCTGTGTTGGAGCGTACGCTTCAAAGTGCCTCTTCAGATAACTGTTGGCCATTGGGGGATTGGTAAATTCGACAACAGCAGGCATGTCCACTGTAGGAGGGTTTGGATCTACAGCAGATGTTCTGAATAAACATTTAATGAATAAATGTGTTCCGTTTAAATGAAATGCTTCTACATTTCATGTTTGTGGATGTTCTTGCATGGATCTGGTACTCCAGCGATAGACCGATATCCTGACATGTCAGTGAGAGTCTCAACAAGCCTGGGAAAGAGTTACTTTACATGCTAGGATATGTCCAACACGTGACGACCTACTCAAGCCCAGTATTTTTCCCCTTTCTGACATGTTGCAGCAGCCCTACTGCTTTTAATGGCATTTGTCAAACGTTTGGCTCCATTACGCCCCAGCCAAAAAAGCCTTCCAGATATACAGGCCCAACCCTGCCTATATGGCAGTCCGCCTCCACTTCAGATGGGTCCTTTTTTGTGGGGGAAATTGTTGTAAAACTCTGCTCTAGGCCCTCTCTTTTGGGACGGGAGTGGGGGCAGCAGGGTCCACCTTTCATCCACATCATCTCTTATCTAATGAAGAATACCTGCCGAGAGAGGGTGGGGGGCTGCTGGGACGTGGCAGGAAGGGTGCGTCCAAGGGGCGGAAGGCCACATGCTCGGTCCGGGCAATGAACTGAATGATGTCCGTCTGGTGGGGGTCGCGGTCCTCCTGCTCCATGCTCTCGCTGGCTGCCCGCTGGCGCTGGAACTGGTGCCTCTTGGGAGACCCTGGATGAGGGGAGAGAAGAGACGGGTCAGAGTGTGCTCCAAGCACTGCGTGAGCAAGTCCTGTACCGGAGGACCTCTGTCCTCCTCATTTGAGAGGACCCCTACCTTGGGTATCTGACACAATTTCTGCCTCTCGTCCACCTGAGATGGCCCTGCATTGCTTACTGGAGAGGACCCCCGTTATACCTTAATCTGATGAGGTGTATACGCTTTAATAGGAGCACAGACTTGCATGTGTCTCAAAAAGATCCCTACAATGTTTGAGAGAGAACCACTGATGTTTAATAATGAGGCTTCTGCCACTTTAATTAGTGAGGACTGATGATATGTTTATGAGAAAGGACCGCCGCCATGATTATTAGAGAGAATCTCTGTCATGTTTATGAGAAACGATCGCTGCCATGTTTATTAAAGGGAACCGCTGCTACGTTTGAGAAAGGACCTCTGCCATGTTTATTAAAGAGAACCGCTGCTACGTTTGGGAAAGGCCAGCTGCCACGAATATTAAAGAGAACCGCTGCCACGTTTGAGAAAGGACCGCTGCCATGGTTACTAAAGAGAACCTCTGCCACGTTTGGGAAAGCGCTGCTGCCATGTTTGAGAAAGGACTGCTGTCATGTTTATTAAAGAGAACCGCTGCCATGTTTATTAGAGAGAACCGCTGCCATGTTTATGAGAAAGGATTGCTGCCATGTTTATTAAAGAGAACCGCTGCCATGTTTATGAAAAAGGACCTCTGCCATGTTTATTAAAGAGAACCGTTGCCATGTTTATGAGAAAGGACCTCTGCCATGTTTATTGAAGAGAACCGCTGCCATGTTTATGAGAAAGGACCGCTGCCATGTTTATTAGAGAGAACCTCTGCCATGTGTAGTATTGAGAACCGCTACCATGTTTGAGAAAGGACCGCTGCCTTGTTTATTAGAGAGAACCGCTGCCAAGTTTGGGAAAGGACCTCTGGCATGTTTATTAGAGAACAGCTGCCATGTTTAATATTGAGAACCGCTGCCATGTTTATGAGGGAAGACCGCTGCCATGTTTATTAGAGAGAACCGCTGCCATGTTTATGAGGGAGGACTGCTGCTATGTTTAATATTGAGAATCGTTGACATGTTTATTAGAGTGAACCATTGCCATGTTTATGAGGGAGAACCGCTGCCATGTTTATGAGGGAGGACCGCTGCCATGTTTATTAGAGAAAACAGCTGCCATGTTTATGAGGGAGGACCGCTGCCATGTTCATTAGAGAGAACCACTGAAGTGTTTGAGAAAGGATGCTCCGATTTTTTGATATATAGAACCGCTGCCATGTTTATGAGAAAGGCCCGCTGCCATGATTATTACTGCTGACATGTTTATGAGAAAGAACCGCAGCCATGTTTACTAGAGAGAACCGCTGCCACGTTTGAGAAAGAACTGCTGCCATGTTTACTAGAGAGAGCCGCTGTCACATTTGAGAAAGGACCGCTGCCATGTTTATTAGAGAGAACTGCTGCCATGTTTATGAGAAAGGACCGCTGCCATGATTATTAGAGAGAACCGCTGCCACATTTGAGAAAGGACCGCTGCCATGATTATTAGAGAGAACCGCTGCCACGTTTGAGAAAGGACCGCTGCCATGTTTATTAGAGAGAGCTGCGGTCATGTTTATTATAGAGAACCACTGCCACGTTTGAGAAAGGACTGCTGCCATGTTTATTAGAGAGAGCTGCGGTCATGTTTATTATAGAGAACCACTGCCACGTTTGAGAAAGGACTGCTGCCATGTTTATTAGAGAGAACTGCTGCCATGTTTATGAGAAAGGACCGCTGACATGTTTATGAGAAAGAACCGCTGCCATGATTATTAGAGAGAACCGCTGCCACATTTGAGAAAGGACCACTTCCATGTTTATTAGAGAGAGCCACTGTCACGTTTGAGAAAGGACCGCTGCCATGTTTATGAGAAAGGACCGCAGCCATGTTTACTAGCGAGAACCGCTGCCACGTTTGAGAAAGGACCGCTGCCATGTATATTAAAGAGAACCGCTGCCACGTTTGAGAAAGGACTGCTGCCATGTTTATTAGAGAGAACCGCTGCAATGTTTATGAGGAAGGACCTCTGCCATGTTTATTAGAGAAAACAGCTGCCATGTTTATGAGAGAGGACCACTATCCTGTTCAATATTGAGAACTGCAGCCATTATTATTAGAGAGAACCGCTGCCCTGTTTATGAGAAAGGGCCGCTGCCGTGTGTAAGAGGCTGGCCCTCTATGTAGTGTGCAAAGCTAGGCACACTGTGCAAGGGGTGCAAGCAACCACACACTGGTTTCCAGGGGTAAAAACTAGATCACCTAATGCTCTAATATTTGAGGTAGCTGGTTGAGCTAATCTTGGAGAAGTGCAAAGCACTGGTTGTACTCACAGTATCAATCATGCGACTCACACTCTCAAAGGAATAACTTGAGACCAATTTACAAAAATACTTCAGATTTTTAGATAGTTTTTAAGACCAAGATTATCAAAATTGGTTACGTACTTTTTAAGTTAAGAATTTTTGAAGTTTTAGTAAATGCAGTCTTTCTGTGCATAATTACGCACCATAGAAATCAATAGGCGGTCACATTTAAAAATGCATTAACAATCGCACAGTTATGTCACCAGGTTCTGCTCTTGCATGTTGGTCGAGGCAGTCGGTGGGCACACTGTGCCAGCTGGTGAGGCTCGAGCGGTTTCTGGTTCCGGCGGGCGCAGTGTTGGAAAGCCTCTTGAACCAGGTACAGGCCCACTCAGGGGGACCACTTGGAAAAAGGGTGCTTCTTGCCGATTTAAAGGTGGTGTCTTGGGGTCCCCTTGGGGTGTCGAGGGTGCAAGGGGTGTGGGATCCTGTGTGGAACAGCTGGTTCCTCGTTGCAGGGCACTGGGTGGCTGGGTGCAGAACAAATTGGTGGAGCTGTGCGCAACGGAGTCCTTTGGAGCTGGAGGTGAGTTTCTTGGAGGGTGGCTTACATGCTAACGGGGGCACTCTGGTGGGAGGGCCGGGCGTTCCTGAAGTTCTTCGACTGGGCTTCCTCCTGGTCCGTTTTCAGCTCTAGGGGAGCTAGCCAGTACTCAGTGTCAGGTGGCCATTACTCAGTGTATTGTCACGACTAAGCCACTGGAGGTCGCTGGGTCGCCAACACTGGCAGGGTTTGTCATGGTGGTCGTCGGTGTGTTGTCGGGCCAGTTGCGACTTCCGTTCTGGAGATATCGACCAGTCAGTGAAGTGACCCTCACTGGCATCTTGGTTCTTGCTTAGTTGTAGAGTGATGCCTTCACTCTGAAGGGAGATCTTGGGCTATTGGTGAAGCCTGGAGGTCCTCAGGGTTTGTCGAGGTCAGTCCAGTGGTCAGCTCCTCTACAGCGGCAATTGTGGGGTCTTGGTGTGGCAGGCAGGGTTTGGCACCTTTTCTTGTGCAGCAGGTCCACAGTCCTCGGGCTTTGGTTCTTCTTGGTGCTGTCTTCTCGTCTTCTTTTCGAATCCGAAATCTTGGTCCAGAGGTGCCTACTAAATACTGAATTTAGTGGGCATTTTAGGGGGAACTTGGTAGTGTCCAATGGGACACCTACCTTTGGGTGGCTACACCCACTAAAGTGAACACTTCCTGTGGGAAAGGTCACTGACCTAAACCTAATTGGCTATTTTCCTTCCATCCAAGAAGGAGGAAAATGAAAGAGAGGGTCCACCTTGCAGGCTACACCTTGAGGGTGGTGCATGCCAGGTGGTGCCACTCCTCCTACCCTTTGTTAGATTTCCTGCTTTTGCTCTTGCCAAAAGTGTGGATTTGCATAGGGGGGTTGCAGCTGCTGCTAGCAGCAGGCTTGGGGGTTGAATTTCAGGGGCAATAGCCCTATGAAACTTCCACCAGGACAGTGCACATTCCTGAGGGAGGGAGTGTTAGCTCCTCCACCCAGGAAGGGCATTGTCTTACAAACCAGAGAGACAGGGCTCTCCCCCAAGGTTTGTATATTTGCTGTCTCGAGGTTGCAGCTGGATAGGACCAGTCAGCAACCATGCCAGGTTAGTTAGCTTTTGCAGGGGGCACCTTTAAGGTGACCCCCTGGGTACATTTAGGGATAAATCCAATACTGGCACCAGTTTGGATTTATCATTCTGAGTTTTTTAATACCAAACAACCAAGGGTTCAGAGTGGCCATCATGTAGCTGGGAAACTCATGTTGGCCAGTGTCCAGCACATGCATTAAAATGGCTGCTCTGTTCACTCACTATGTCCCCGGTTTGGCAAGGACACAGTGGGGGCATATGGCTCATGCAGCAAGGCCCTCACATACAATATGGAGCACCCTGCCTTAGGGCTGTAAGGCCTGCCAGGGGGGTGTCTTACCCACAGTAAATGTAGTGTATGGTGGACAGGGCACACAGGCATTGTGCCACGTCGAGTTTGTTTTTTAGGTTTGCAACAGAACACTCAGCCTGCAAGGGCAGTGCTGGGTGCATCTGGATGCATGGCCCTAAAGAGTGGCACAACCAGTGCTGCTGCCCTCAGGGGCCTACCCATAGTAGCCCATGCCCTGGGCATATAGGTGCCCACTTACTAGGGACTTATAGTGGTACTTAAGGGTGTATCCAAGTGTGCCAATGCATTAAAACAGATTTAGGGAACGAGCTCTGGCCCAGAAAACCTGGTTAGCAGGGGCCTTGGGCACTACAATTTCTAGAACACATCAACATCAGGCAAAAAGTGGAGGGATGACCATGTCAAAAAGAGGCCTTTTCTCACACCATGTTTATTAGAGTGGGTGCTGCCATGTTTAATATTGAGAATCACTGCTGCGTTTTCAGAAAGGACTGCTGCGTGTTTATGAGAAGGGACTGCTTCCATGTTTAGAAGAGTGGACACTGCAATGTTGAATATTGAGAACCGCCGACATGTTTATTAGAGAGAACCCCGGCCGTGTTTGAGAAAGGACAGCTGTCATATACAATATTGAGAACCCCTGCCATGTTTAGTAGAGAGAACCGCTGCCGTGTTTGAGAAAGGACCAACGTCATATTTATAATTGAGAACCACTGCCATGTTTTTTTGTTTTTTTTTAGAACCGCTGCCGTGTTTGAGAAAGGACTGTTGCCATGTTTATTAGAACCGCAGCCGTGTTTGAGAAAGGACTGCTGCAATGTTTATTAGAACCGCTGCCAGGTTTGAGAAAGGACTGCTGCAATGTTTATTAGAGAGAACCACGGCTGTGTTTGAGAAAGGACCGCTGCCAGGTTTCTTAGAACCACTGTCATGTTTGAGAAAGGACTGCTGCAATGTTTATTAGAGAGAACCGCAGCCGTGTTTGAGAAAGGACAGCTGTCATATACAATTTTGAGAACTGCTGCCATGTTTAGTAGAGAGAACCGCTGCTATATTGAGAACCGCTGCCATGTTTAATAGAGAGAACCGCTCCTATATTGAGAACCGCTGCCATGTTTAGTAGACAGAACCGCTTCTATATTGAGAACCGCTGCCATGTTTAGTAGAGAGAACCGCTGCTATATTGAGAACCGCTTCCGTGTTTGTGAGAAGAGACCACTGCCATGTTTATTAGAGAGAACCACTGAAGTGTTTATGATAAAGGACTGCTCCCATGTTTATTAGAGTGGAAGCTGCTATGTTGAATATTGAGAACTGCTGACATGTTTATTAGGGAGAACCACTGTTGTGTTTATGAGAAGGGACCATTGCCATGTTTGGTATTGAGAACCACTGCCCTGTTTATTAGAGAGAACCGCTGCTGTGTTTGAGAGAGGATCGCTGCCATGTTTACTAGAGTGGCTGCTACCATGTTTAATATTGAGACCCGCTGACATGTTTATGAGAAAAGACCGCTGCCTTGTTTATTATTGAGAATCGCTGCTGTGTTTGAGAGAGGATCGCTGCCATGTTTACTAGAGTGGCTGCTACCTTGTTTAATATTGATAACCGCTGACATGTTTATTAGTGAGCACTGCTGCCAGGTTTAATAACTAGGATGACTGCTGGGTTTGACAGAGAGGCCCGCTGCAGTGCTTGAGAAAGGAACACTGCCATGTTTAATATTGAAAACTGCTGCTGTGTTCGAGAAAAGGCCGCTGCCACATTCATTAGAGAGAACCGCTGCTGTGTTTAAGAAAGGACTTCTGCCATGTTTAATATTGAGAACCGCTGCCGTGTTTGAGTAACACTTCTTCCTGAGGGTCCAGGCCAAAGCAATGCGCCCTGACAGCAACATTCCATTCCAACAGCAACACTCCTTCCTGAGGCAGAGTCTACCCCTGGCCTCAGGAGAGTAACAACACATCCCAGGAGCAACACTGCTTCTTGAGGGCAGAGTCTGCCCCTGGCCTCAGGAGAGTAACACCACATCCCAGGAGCAACACTGCTTCCTGAGAGTAGAGTCTACACCTAGGTCCAGGATGAAGCAATGCACCCTGAGTGCCTCCCTCAGCCTCCAGATGGTCCTTACCTCTCATGTCCAAGCTTGAAGCCCGCTGGCTGCTCTCCAACTTCCACTTCTTGATTTTGAAATAAGGACTGGCCCCCTCCAGGCTGGCATGGCGCCGGAGCCGGGTGAAGAACTGCAGCACAGCTCCCTGGCTCGGGGAAGGTGAAGTCTCACTGCCTCCTTTCCTGCTGATGGCACCTGGCTGAGAGAGGAGGAACACAGGCAGGTCAGCACAAGAGGCCCTGGGATGTGAGTGGAATGGAGGTGAGGCGAGGAGGGGGCAGCTCTGAGAGCAAGGTTCACTAAGGTGTGAAAAGTGTGAGGTAGAGAGGGCAGGAAACAGACAGGAAGGGATGAGGCTTGGGAAGGGGTGAAGTGAGAGGTTCAGAAGTGTGGTGACTAGACACACCTGTGGGCAGTTGTGGCTGAGGTCACGAGGATCCCCTTCTGTAGGAAAGGTGAAAATCCCAAACTGTTAAGGTGGTCCGTATCCCTCCAGGGGATGGACTATAGAGTGGAACATAGACCTGGGAGTAACCACTCCAATGCTGATGGACTCTCCAGATATTTCCAATTAGACAATGAAGACTCACCTGGGCAAGGTTAGCCTTATTGTCCTTCATTGGGGGAGGAGGGTGTAGGAAGGTATCCTCTTTTTTGGCATGGTTATCCCCATTTTCTGCCTGTCAGAGTGATTGTGTTCACTGGGATCCTGCAAACCAGGACCCCAGTGGTTGTGCTCTCTCCCTTCAAACCTGGTTACTTGAACCACTTATACCTCACATTTGGCATACTGGTACCCCATGTAAGTCCCTAGTGTATTGTACCTAGGTACCCAGGGCATTGGGGTACCAGGGGATCCCCATCGGCTGCAGCATGTATTATGCCACCCATGGGGAGCCCATGAAAACTGTGTCTGCAGGTCTGCCATTGCAGCCTGCGTAAAAGGGTGCATGCACCCTTTCACTGCAGGTCACTGCGCCAGGTCACTGTAAGTCACCCCTATGGTAGGCCCTCTCAGCCCAGAGGGCAGGGTGCAGGTGCCTGTGTGTGAGGGCACCCCTTCACTAGGAAAGGGCCCCCCACGAACACCAGCTCCATTTTCCTGGACTTTGTGAGTGCGTGGATGCCATTTTATGCATGTACTGGACATAGGTCACTCCCTACAGCAACATAATGGTAACTCTGAAACTAGGCATGGTTGGTATCAAACAAATTGGAATCATACCCCAATACTGTTGCCAGTATTGGTTGTAGGATTCCATGCACTCTGGGTTCTCCTTAGAGGACCCCCAGCATTGCTCCTACCAGCCTTCTAGGGTTTTCGAGGCGAGCCCAAGCTGCTGCCACCCCTCAGACAGGTTTCTGCCCTCCTGCTGCTTGTTCAGCTCAAGACCAAGAAGGCAGAACAAAGGATTTCCTTTGGGAGAGGGGAGTAACATCCTCTCCCTTTGGAAATTGGTGTTACACGGCTTGGGAGGAGTAGCCTCCGCAAGCCACTGGTATGCTTTAAAGGGCACGTTTGGTGCCCTCCATGCATGAGCCAGTCTACACCAGTTCAGGGACCCACAGTCCCTGCTCTGGCGTGAAACTGTACAATGAAAAGGAGAGTGACCACTCCCCTGTCCATCACCACCCCAGGGGTGGTGCCCAGAGCTCCTCCAGAGGGTCCTTGGGTTCTGCCATCTTGAAACCAAGGTGGGTAGAGGCCTCTGGGAGCCTCTGAGTGGCCAGGCCAGGCAGGTGATGTCAGAGCCCCCTCCCGATAGGTGCTCATTTGGTTAGGTGACCAATCCCCCTTTCAGGGCTATTTAGGGTCTCTCTCTTGGGTGAGTCCTCAGATTTGGCTTGCAAGACTCCAGCAGGATTCCTCTGCAACCTCTGCTTCGACTTATGGCCACTTGATCTGTGACTAGACCCTCTAGGAACCGACAATCTGCATCCATGACGAAGACTCTACTTGCAAAATTGTTTCCATGACTCCTTCCAGCTTCTGCAACATTTTCCCGGCTGTGCATTGTCTGATGGCGGCAAGTCTTCAGCCTGCATCAGAAGTAAGAAGGGATCTCCCTTGGAGTGAAGGAGTCACTCCCCTGCATCCGCAGGCACCTGCTGCAATGACCACCGGCTGCGTAGCTCTCCTCTCCTCCTGAGCTGCGTGGATTGTGCATCACGGATGGTGGTCCGAAGTAGTCCTCTTGGTCCTCTCTGCCAGCTATCCAGCTTTGGTGGAGGTATGCCTTTGCCTTCCCACGCAGGACAGTACCTCGTGCACTTCATCTCTTGGAGCTAACAAGGCTTGCTGGCATCTCCTCCAAGTGATCTTCACACTCTGTGTAGCCGCAGCCCTCAGCACTCCTTCCTGCGATGCACAGCCCTCTGTGTGCTTCTCCTGCAGCATGGGACCCTTCTCTAGCTGTGCTACGTGGGCTCCTCTGTTACTCCTGGTTCCTCGTCCAGTGGATCTCCGGTGGGGGCTGCCTCTTCTTCTGTGGACCCTCTGCCTTGCTGAGGGTCCCCCTAGGACTCCCCTGTGGGTTGAGTCCTCCTGGATCTTGCGGGTCCCCGGCAGCTTCAGTTTTGCTTCACCATGACTTCTGCCTTTGCCAAGGCTTGTTGGTGGCTCTTCCACACCACTTATCGAATGCAATCTTGTATCCGGCGTGGGATGTTGACTGCATTCCCCAGGAACTCTTCACCTGCTCCAGGGCCGCATTCCTGACCGTCTTCGTCCTATCGTTGACCATCTCCTGCATCCACAGCTGGGTGGGTAGTGGCTCCTGCCCCCACTGGACTCTTATGTGACTTCTGGACTTGGTCTCCTCTCTCCACAGGTCTTCTTCTCCAGGAATCCACCGCTGGTTTCTTGCATTCTCATCTGGGTGTTGCATTTTCTTCATTTTATTCCTGTTGGATGGTTTGGGGAAAAAACAGTAACTCACTACTTTCTTCCTGGTTGCTGGTGGCGGGGAAACACTGTGATACTTACCTTTTAGGGTTTCCTAGTTCCCCCAGCTCCCCTCTACACATCCCACTTACCTAGTGGGGGGTCCTGTGTTCGCATTCCATTTTTTTAGTATATGGTTTGGGCTCCCCTAGGGTCACTATTGTCTATTTGCATTTGCACTGTTTTCTATCACTTTCTATGCCTATTACTGATTACTTGTGTACATATTTAGGGGGTTATTACAACTTTGGAGGAGGTGTTAATCCGTCCCAAAAGTGGCGGATATACCACCAGCCGTATTACGACTTCCATAGGATATAATGGACTCGTAATACGGCTGGTGTTATATCTGTCACTTTACCATCACTTTTGGGACAGATTAACACCTCCTCCAAAGTTGTAATAACCCCCTTAGTGTGTTTACTTACCTCCTATTGGAAGGTAGCCTATATAGTGTTTTGGTATTGTGTTACTGTAATAAAGTACTTTTATTTTTGCAAAACTGAGTGTTTTCTTTCATGTATGTAAGTGCAGTGTGACTACAGTGGTAATGCATGAGCTTTGCATGTCTCCTAGTTCAGCCTTCGCTGCTCAGCTACAGCAACCCCTAGACAGCCTGGCTTCTAGACACTGTCTATACTTCAGTAGGAGGGGATATGTGGACCTAGTATAAGGTGTAAGTACCTTAGTTCAGCTTCTTACACTGACTGTCTTCACCTCACTGTCGACCAACTCCTGCATCCACAGCTGGGTGGGTAGTGGCTACTGCCCCCACTGGACTCTTCTGTGACTTCTGGACTTGGTCCTTCCTTCCACAGGTCTTACTCTTCAGGAATCCACCGCTGGTTTCTTGCAGTCTTGTCTGGGTGTTGCATTATCTTCTTTTTCTACCTTTTGGGTGGTTTGGGGAAAATCCAGTAACTTACTCTGTTCTTCCTGGTCACTGGGGGGCGCTACTAACAGGGGAACCCTGGACCTGGTTTAAGGTGTAAGTATCTCAGGCACCCACCATTCGGCAGGGCAGCTTCCTGCATCCTCTACTTAGGTGCCCTGGGTGCCCTGTCCTCTCCTTAAATCCTGTGAGCCCACCCAAGTCTGAATAGTTGAACTTGTCAATGTGCAATCTTAATCCAGCAAAAAGCAAACCACTGGAAAAACCAGAGTGATTTAAGAGTGTGCAGAGCAGAGCCTTAGAGTTTCCCATCAGAGTGAACAAGAGATGCAACAATCTTTTTGTTGGAGAGAATGGGCCTGCCGGGTTGTTTAGTCTGATCGGTTTATCTTTCTCTGTAGTGACTTATTTACCATGAACCTTCTTGCAGAGATGTTCCAGTGTCTGTCTCCTAGCAAGATCCCTCTAGACCCTTTAACTTAGGTCACCTACCTACCCCCCTGCATCGCACATGCCTGGGCTATACATGTCTGTCTCACCTCTGTCCAGCCTGAGTGCGAGATGTCCATGTGTACTTGGGCCATGGAATATCACGACAGGGAAGGGCCACATTATTGGACAGGGTTGGCTAAAAGTAGTGATTTATGCAGTGTGATAGGGCACACTGTGACCATACAGGTAAAGGTCCCACTCCATTACTATCCATGTAAGCTCTAAATACTAGAGGCAGCAGCTGCAGGGTGGCCATGGCCCTTCTCCTGCATTGCAACATGTGGCTGTGTTCAGTCATTTCTGATCCGTCTGCGCTAACAAACAAATGATGCAGCACATGATGGACTATTTGGAAAAAGCATCAAATGCATATTTATGCAGAAAACACTGCAGGCGCCGAATGCTAATTGGAGTGGCCGTGATTGGATGCACCTTGTGCAGAGCCCTGCAGCCAGCCGGCCTCCTGCCACCAGAGACCCGCAGGACCTCGCAGGGATCCACCGGTGTCCGGGGTGCAGAGCTCGGCCTGAGAGTTTCACTCACCTGGGGCTCCCTCCAACCCTCCCTCCTGCCCCTCCTGAGGCTGTCAGTCCACTTCAGCCTTTCCCTCCTACCCCTGGGCTCCTAGCGGCTGCCTCCTGCCCCTCCTGAGGGCTGCCAGTCCGCTTCAGCCTTTCCGTCCTGCCCCTGGGCTCCTAGTGGCTGCCTCCTGCCCCTGGGGCTCCTAGCGGCTGCCTCCTGCCCCTCCTAAGGCTGTCAGTCCGCTTCAGCCTTTCCCTCCTGCCCCTGGGCTTCTAGCGGCTGCCTCCTGCCCCTGGGGGTCCTAGCGGCTCCGCTTCAGCCTTTCCCTCCTGCCCCTGGGCTCCTAGTGGCTGCCTCCTGCCCCTGGGGCTCCTTGCGGCTGCCTCCTGCCCCTCCTGAGGCTGTCAGTCCGCTTCAGCCTTTCCCTCCTGCCCCTGGGCTTCTAGCGGCTGCCTCCTGCCCCTGGGGGTCCTAGCGGCTCCGCTTCAGCCTTTCCCTCCTGCCCCTGGGCTCCTAGTGGCTGCCTCCTGCCCCTCCTGAGGGCTGCAGCTGACTCCTTAAGCTGCCAGTCTACTTCAGCCTGCCCTTCTGTTTCTACCCCTCTTTCTTCCAGATGTTGATACTTGGCAGGGCCAGCTGTGTCCCGGTAGACAGCGCTGACCACCTGATCTGTAAGCATTGAACTGCTCAGTCACCACAGACCTCTCTCTCGGGCCCAAATGAACTCTCTTGCAATTCTTGGTGCCTTCACCAGGCAGGCTTGTGGGCGTCCCTTCTAGCTGCTGTGGTAGCTGCCTCTGGAGAGCAAAGGCAGGGAGACCTGTTCACTGAATTTGCCTCCAGGAAATTGGCCGATGGGTTGGGGTAATTAGGGTACAAGCAAGGGTTGAGGGCACTTTTAAGGGAGGGTCCACATTTGATTCGGAGGAGAAGTGGTTTTTGATCCGGGGGTGATCCTGTCTGCGAACTTACTGACGTGCCATCTTCGTGGTGGGTGAAGGACCCAGGCCTGGCCTCCAGGAAACTGCTGTCCACCGTGGAGTTGAAGGTGTCCCCGGGGAGGGGAGAGCTTGGGCTCATTGTGTGAGTGGTCAGGGCCGTCTGAGGTAGAGAGCTCCCTGGAGGCTACAGGATGAAAGAGAACAGTGAGATCTACAGAAGGCTGCCTCTATCCCACACTCGAGGTGCTCACTCTGTGCCACAGTGGAAGGGGATCACACTGCTCACTCTTTGCCACACTGGAGGGGGTCACTGTGCCACTCACAGAACTCACCCTCCTCACTCGCTGCCACACTGGAAGGGGGCTCATACTGTGCCACTCACAGATCTCACACCCCTAACCGTGCCACACTGGAGGGGGGTCACTCTGTGCCACTCACAGATCTCACACTCCTCACCCTGTGCCACACTGGAGGGAGCTCACTCTGTGCCACACTGAAGGGGGCTCACTCTGTACCACACTGGAAGGGACTCACACTGTGCCACTAACAGGTCTCGCACTCCTCACCCTGTGCCACACTGGAGGGGGCTCACTCTGTACCACACTGGAGGGGGCTCACTCTGTACCACACTGGAAGGGACTCACACTGTGCCACTAACAGGTCTCGCACTCCTCACCCTGTGCCACACTGGAGGGGGCTCACACTCCTCACTCTGTGCCACCCTGGAAAGGGTGCACTCTATGCCACTCACAGATCTCACACTCCTCACTCCATGCCACAGTGGAGGGGTTTACACTGTGCCACTCACAGATCTCACACTCCTCGCTCTCTGCCACACTGGAGGGGGCTCACACTGTGCCACTCACAGATCTCACGCTCCTCACTCTGTGCCACACTTGAGAGGGAGCTCGTACTGTGCCAGTCACAGATCTTACACCCCTAACTATGCCACACTGGAGGGGAGTCACTGTGCCACTCACAGATCTCACACTCCTTACTCTGTGCCACTGACAAATATGGTAATGGTGACACTAGATGTGATGGCCTTGTATACTAGCATTAGACATGAATCGGGAATCCAAGCTATGAAACGTATGCTGTATAGGTGATCAGTGAGTTTGTTGGAGCACACGGAAATGTTATTAGAGATGATGGATCTTATTCTCAATCATAATCATTTTCTCTTTAATAATGATTGGTATAGACAAAAACAGGGAGTGGTTATGGGATTGAGATTTTCTCCCTCGTACGCTAACTTATTCATGGGCTGGTTTGAAGAGAGTTGGATCTGGGGACAAGGTGCAGCGGAGTGGCATACATATGTCCTATACTGGGGAAGATATATAGATGACTGTTTTATGATTTGGACTGGCAATTTTGTGAATATTTAAACAGTAATGCGATTAACATAAGATTTACATATCAACATAGCATGACACGTATAGAATTCCTTGATGTAGAACTCTACATAGAGAATGATAAGATAGAGAGTAAATTATATCGGAAACCAACATCTTGCAATTCAATTTTGCACGCCACGAGTGCACATCCGATTGGCCAGGTACAAGCCATACCTTATGGAGAAATGAGAAGAGCGAGACGGAACTGTAGTAGAGAAAAGGACTCTGCTGAATGCATACAAGATATGGGTAGACGCTTTATAAAGAGAGGATATAACATAGAGCAAGTGAAGAAGTCACAGGAGAAGGCAATTTGAATACCCAGACAACAGACCTTAAGGACAAGAACCAAGACTAAAGATAGAGAAGAGAAAATAAGAATCATATTGGATTATACAGCAAGCTCTGCTGCACTAATGAAATGTATGAGACGACACTGGGATATTTTATTACAAGACCAGACAATAAGTAATTATACTGGGCCAAAACCACATATTTGCATATGTTATTTCGTTTGGATATTATATGGTAATTAATATTTGTCAATTGCAGCCTTGATGAAGTCAAAGCGAGGATTGGTCGCATGATGAAACAGGTGTTGGCTGGGCTCATTTGGATGACACGGAAGAAGAAAAATGCAATAAACACAAGAAAACTTTCCACCTATGAAACTGTGGACTTGAACAGTATATTGTATACAAGTGCCTTGGATATTTTTGCTTGGTCAAAACCACAGGCGTGCTATCGTAGAGGGAAAACGTTGAGCAATATCCTTTCTCCTAGCTATCCCATCAGAAGAAAGGTAACAAATTGGTTAGATAATTATAACAAAGGTTTCTACAAATGTGGAAGTTGCGTAATGTGTAGATGAGCGTGGCAAGCCAAGAAAGAATTATATGGCCATAGAGAGAATAAACACACGATTCAGACATACATTAATTGTAATGCAACGTATGTAATATACATGTTGGTCTGTAAATGTGAACGAATATACATAGTAATGCTATTCGATCTCTCAAAGTTAAAATTGCAGAACACTGAAGGGCTATTAGACAAGGTGACAACAGGTTTCCTATTGCAATGCATATGAAGACATGTACTGCACAAGGTGCACATAAAGAGTTTACATTTTTCGGTTTTGATCATGTAGGGATGAACCCCTGAGGAGAACTAGCACTGAGAAGAAAAGAATCAATGAGATTATGCGTCTAAGAGCCGTTGAAAATGGATTGAACACTGACTAAGAACTAGAGTATTTCTTGGGGGATAAATAATAAGGAGAGTAATTAGGTTATCAAGATATATTGGGTGTACAACCGGATAAAGAAGTAATGTAAATATGAGGGTAACCTAAATAGTGAATTAATGAGACACATGGAGAGCTATATATGAAGACCATATGGAATAACTACTATTCAGTATGATTGTGGAGTCTGTGCAGTGCAATTTATCCTAGCTCATTACAGTTAGACAGGGAGAGGACTAATATAACAGTAGCATTATTATCTAATATTAATATAACAATCACTACCTTTGATTTGTGCAACCAGTAAAAGAGGGCTGAATAATATGTTATCAAAAAACACAGCGTTGTTAAATCGTATACATAAGACACACACAAATCATATTTTTTTTTTTTATGGAGGTATGGACCTTTGATATTACTTTATATCAAGGAATCGCTTAAGAGCGACTATTCCGTCACTTAGCTTTATATAATAATAATTGCAATGACGCTTGTCCTATTTCTCTTTTTAATACTCTTGGTTTCAGGAGTAAGGTAACTAAAAAAGGACTAAAAGATGACTAGGAAATCATAGTCAACTATGTCGATATAACAACATAGAGTCCCCTTTCTATTTCTATGGATAGAAAGGGAACGTCATTTATATGACGCGATCAGAAACGGACTCCGTTTGGGATCCACGCCGTATACACGCGGACCAAACGATGACACAACTTTTGCTCAGGTGAGAGAGAGTATTAAGTTTTTCTGAGAACGGAGAGCTAAAAATGGATTAGCTATCCCGCGAGGGTTTATATTTAGGAATATACTCTAACGATATGAACTGAGAACTCTGAAACAATACAGAGACAAGATTCAAAAGAGAGGTGAGTAAGAGAGTCATGAGTGGGATAGTCGAGGACACTAATATCCTGTGAAACGTTAAAATTGCACTAAATAGCATTTAATTTATTTAGGATACGTCTAATTTTGAAGACAGGAAGTAATTTTGGCCAAGAATATACGTATGAAAACAGTATAATTAAAGAGAACACAGATAAACGTTTATAAATAACTACTAGAGGAAAGTGACAAATTGAGGATTATTGGAGAGGACAGGTAAATAATTTAGATAGGTGGAAGGATTAGTTGCACAGCCGGACTCTGCACATTTGTTCATAGTAGATTGTGGAATTTGATTGCAAGCTTACATAAGAATGCATGCAGCCATCACTAAGGGAGAAGTTCTAAATACATGATGTGTAGTAGAAACTGTTTGGTCTCCACTCATGACACAAATGTAACGATTTGTTTGACTGCACAACATTGGTTAGTGACACATGGTAATAAGTAATATATTTTTTGGAAATTACAACTGAGAACATATGTATTGTTTACAGCCATAAAAGCCCTGAGGAAGTTGTGTGGCGACACGCCCCAGATGAAACACATGTTGGCTTGGCTTGAGTGATACCACTAAGGAGGAATAAAGAAGAAATTTGAAATTTTCTGGGACTGAGTTTTTGATAATATAAATATATTACAGCACACGTGTGCTTGTATTTCATATTAGATTAACAATCATATGATTGTCAATTGTACAAGGTTTTATAAGGGGAGGGACCTTGCTGAGCACCGTCGGGTTTAAATAAGTAAGGATTTGATTAAGACTATGTATATTTTGCACAGGTGAGTGCCAGTCCTCCATTTACCACCCCATGCTAGTCTAGATAACTCTGTCCACACTGGAGGAGGGTCACCCTGTGCCGCACTGGAGGGGGGTCACTGTGTCACACTAGAGGGGTCTCACAGTCCTCACTTTGTGCCACACTGGAGGGAGCTCACTCTGTTTCACTCACATATCTCACACTTCTCACTCTGTGGCACTCACAGATCTCACACTCCTCACTCTTTGCCACACTGGACGAAGGTCACTCTGTGCCACACTGGAGGGGGCTCACTCTGTGCCACACTAGAGGGGTCTCACAGTCCTCACTCTGACCCACACTGGAGAGGGCTCACTCGGTACCACACTGGAAGGGACTCACACTGTGCCACGTACAGGTCTCACACTCCTCACCCTGTGCCACACTGGAGGGGGCTCACACTCCTCACTCTGTGCCACACTGGAAAGGGTTCACTCTATGCCACTCACAGATCTCACACTCCTCACTCCGTACCACATTGGAGGGGCTTATACTGTTCCACTCACAGATCTCACACTCCTTCCTCTCTGCCACACTGGAAGGGGCTCACACTGTGCCACTCACAGATCTCACGCTCCTCATGCTGTGCCACACTCTAGAGGGTGCATTCTATGCCACTCACAGATCTCACACTCCTCACTCTGTGCCACATTGGAGGGGGTCACTCTGTGCCACTCACAGATCTCACACTCTGCCACACCGGAGAGGGCTCACACAGTGCCACTCACAAATCTCACACCTCTAACTCTGTGCCATCTTGGAGGAGGGTCACTCTGTGCCACACTAGAAGGGTCTCACAGTCCTCACTCTGTGCCACACTGGAGGGAGCTCACTCTGTTTCACTCACAGTTCTCACACTCCTCACTCTGTGGCACTCACAGATCTCACACTCCTCACTCTGTGCCACACTGGAGGGGGCTCACTCTGTGCCACTCGCAGATCTCACACTCCTCACTCTGTGCCACTCAGATCTCACACTCCTCACTCTAAGCCACACTGGAGGGGCTCCCTTTGTGCTACTCACAGATCTCGCACTCCTCACACTCTGCCACACTAGAGGAGGCTCACACTGCCACTCACAAGTCTCACACCTCTCTGTGCCACACTGGAGCGAGCTCTCTCTGTACCACTCACAGATCTCACACTCCTCACTCTCTGCCACACTGGGGTGGGCTCACACTGTGCCACCCACAAATCTCACACTCCTCACTGTGCCACTCACAGATTTCACACTCCTCACTCTCTGCCACACTGGAGGGGGCTCGCACTGTGCCACTCACAAATCTCACACCCTAACTCTGTGCCACACTGGAAGGAGCTCACTTTGTGCCACTCACAGATCTCACACTCCTCACACTGTGCCACTCACAAATCTCACATCCCTAAATCTGTGCCATACTGGAGCGAGCTCACTCTGTGCTGCTCACATATCTCCCACTCCTCACTCTGTGCCTTTCACGTTACCCCCACTCCTCACTCTGTGCCACTGACATTTCTCACATTCCTCACTCTCTGCCACACTGGAGAGGGCTCACACTATGCCACTCACAAATCTCACACCCCTAACTCTGTGCCACACTGGAGGGGGCTCACTCTGTTCCACTCACAGATCTCACACTCCTCACTCTGTGGCACTCACAGATCTCGCACTTCTCACTCTGCCACACTGGAGGAGGCTCACACTGTGCCACTCACAAATCTCACACCCCTAACTCTCTGCCAGACTAGAGGGAGCTTACTCTGTGCCACTCAAAGATCTCACACTCTTTGCCACGGTTGAAGGGGGCTCACTCTGTGCCACTCAGATCTCACACCTCTAACTCTGTGCCACACTGCAGGAGGGTCACTGTGCCACACTGGACAGGGCTCACTGTGCCACACTAGAGGGGTCTCACAGTTCTCACTCTGTGCCACACTGGGGGGAGTTCACTCTGTTCCACTCACAGATCTCTCGCTCCTCACTCTGTGCTATGCACATGTCTCACACTCCTCACTCTCTGCCACACTGGAGGGGGCTCACACTGTGCCACTCACAAATCCCACACCCCACCTTTGTGCCACACCAGAGGGGGCTCACACTGTGCCACTCACAGATCTCACACCCCTAACTCTCTGCCACACTAGAGGGAGCTTACTCTGTGCCACTCACAGATCTCACACTCTTTGCCACGTTGAAGGGGGCTCACTCTCTTCCACTCACAGATCTCACGCTCCTCACTCTTTGCTACGCACATGTCTCACACTCCTCACTCTCTGCCACACTGGAGGGGGCACACACTATGCCACTCACAAATCTAACACGCCTAACTCTGTGCCACACTAGAGGGGGTCACTCTGTTCCACTCACAGATCTCACACTCCACACACTGCGACACCTGATTGGCTCACTCTGTGCCACTCAGATCTCACACCTCTAACTCTGTGCCAAACTGCAGGAGGGTCACTGTGCCACACTGGACGGCCTCACTGTGCCACACTAGAGGGGTCTCACAGTTCTCACTCTGTGCCACACTGGAGGGAGTTCACTCTGTTCCATTCACAGATCACACACTCCTCACTCTGTGGCACTCACAGATCTCACACTCCTCCCTCTGTGCCACACCGGAGGGGGCTCACACTGTGCCACTCACAGATCTCACACCCCTAACTCTCTGCCACACTAGAGGGAGCTTACTCTGTGCCACTCACAGATCTCACACTCTTTGCCACGTTGAAGGGGGCTCACTCTGTTCCACTCACAGATCTCTCACTCCTCACTCTGTGCTACGCACATGTCTCACACTCCTCACTCTCTGCCACACTGGAGGGGGCTCACACTGTGCCACTCACAAATCTAACACCCCTAACTCTGTGCCACACTCGAGGGGGTCACTCTGTGCCACTCACAGATCTCACACTCCACACACTGCCCCACCTGATTGGCTCACTCTGTGCCACTCAGATCTCACACCTCTAACTCTGTGCCACACTGGAGGGGTCTCACAGTTCTCACTCTGTGCCACGCTGGAGGGAGTTACTCTGTTCCACTCACCGATCTCACACTCCTTACTCTGTGGCACTCACAGATCTCACACTCCTCCCTCTGTGCCAAACTGGAGGGGGCTCACTCTGTGCCACTCGCAGATCTCACACTCCTCACTCTGTGCCACACTGTAGGGGGGTCACTATGTGCCACTCACAGATCTCACAGTCCTCACTCTGTGCTATACTGGAGGGGGCTTACACTGTGCCACTCACAGATCTCACACTACTTCTCACTCTGTGCCATACTGGAGGGGGTCTCTCTTTGCCACTCACAGATCTCACACTACTCACTCTGTACCACACTGGAGGGGGTCACTCTGTGCCACTCACAGATCTCACACTCCTCACACTCTGCCACACTAGAGGGGTTCACACTGTGTCATTCACAAATCTCAAACCTCTCTGTGCCACACTGGAGCGAGATCACTCTGTGCCACCAACAGGTCTCACACTCCTCACCCTGTTCCACTCAGAGATCTCACACTCCTCCCTCTGGGGGGTGGGGGGGTCAATCTGTGGCACTCACAGGCCTCACACTCCTTGCTCTGTGCCACACTGGAGAGGGATCACTCTGTGCCACTCGCAGATCTCACAACCCTAACGGTGCCACACTGGAGGAAGGGTCACGTTGCCACTTACAGATCTCACACTCCTCACTCTCTGCCACACTGGAGGGGGCTCACTCTGTGTCACTCGCAGATCTCACACCCCTAACTGTGCCACACTGTAGGGGGGTCACTGTGCCACTCATAGATCTCACACTCATCACTCTGTGCCACACTGGAGGAGGGTCACTCTGTGCCACTCGCAGATCTCACACTCCTAACTGTGCCACACTGGGGGGGGGGGGTCACTGTGCCACTCACAGATCTCACTCCTCACTCTGTGCCACACTGGAGGGGGTCACTCTGTGCCACTCACAGATCTCACACTCTGCCACACTAGAGGGGGCTCACACTGTGTCATTCATGAATCTCAAACCTCTCTGTGCCACACTGGAGCGAGATCTGTGCCACTCACAGATCTCCCACTCCTCACTCTGTGCCACTCATGTTTCTCTCACTCCTCACTCTGTGGCACTCACAGATCTCACACTCCTCACTTGCTGCCACACTGGAGGGGGCTCACACTGTGCCACTCACAAATATCACACCCCTAACTCTGTGCTCTGTTCCACTGACAGATCTCACATTCCTCGCTCTGTGGCACTGATAGATCTCGCAATCCTCTCTGTGCCACACTGGAGGAGGCTCACACTGTGCCACTCACAAATCTCACACCACTAACTGTGCCACACCAGAGGGGGCAAACACTGTGCCACTCACAAATCTCACACCCCTAAGTCTGTGCCACACTGCAGGGAGCTCACTCAGTGCTACTCACAGATCTCACACTCCCCACTCTGCCACTCATAGATCTCACACTCCTCCCTCTGGAGGGGGTTAATCTGTGCCACTCATAGATCTCACACTCCTTGCTCTGTGCCACTCATAGATCTCACACTCCTCACTCTCTGCCACACTGGAGGGGGGTCACTCTGTGTCACACTGGAGGGGGGGGCCCTGTGCCACACTAGAGGGGTCTCACAGTCCTCACTCTGTGTCACACTGGAGGGGGCTCACTCTGCGCCTCACTGGAAGGGGCTCACACTGTGCCACACACAGGTCTCACACCCCTCGCTCTGCCACACTGGAAATGGCTCACATTGTGCCACTCACAGATCTCATGCTCCTCACTCTGTGCCACACTGGAGAGGGGCTCACTCTGTGCCACCCGCAGATCTCACACCCCTGACTGTGCCACACTGGAGGGGGGGTCACTCTGTGCCACTCACAGATCTCACACTCCTCACTCTGTGCCACTCACAGATCTCACACTCATCATGCTGTGCCATACTGGAGGAGGGTCTCTGTGTGCAACACTGGAGTGGGCTCACTTTGTGCCACACTGGAGGGGGCTCACACTGTGCCACTCACGAATCTCACTCTTTGCCACACTGGAGGGGTCTCAAACTGTGCCACTCGCAGATCTCCCACTCCTCACTCTTCCACTCACAGATATCACACTCCTTGCTCAGTGCCACACTGGATAGGGGCAGTGTGCCACGCACAGATCTCACACTCCTCACTCAGTGCCACACTGGAGGGGGATCAATCTGTGCCACTCACAGATCTCACACTCCTCACTCTCTGCCACACTGGAGGGGGCTCACTCTGTGCCACTCGTAGATCTCACACCCCTAACTGTGCCACACTGGAGGGTGTCACTGTGCCACTGAGATCTCACACGCCTCACTCTGTGCCACTCACAGATCTCACACTCCTCACTCTGTGTCACACTGGAGGAGGGTCACTCTGTGCCACACTGGAGGGGGCTCACTCTGTGCCACACTAGAGAGGTCTCACAGTCCTCACTGTGCCACACTGGAGGGGGCTCACTCTGTGCCACACTGGAAGGGACTCACACTGTGCCACACACAGGTCTCACACTCCCCACTCTGCTACACTGGAAGGGGCTCACATTGTGCCACTCACAGATCTCATGCTCCTCACTCTGTGCCACACTGGAGGGGGCTCACTCTGTGCCACCCGCAGATCTCACACCCCTAACTGTGCTACACTGGAGGGTCGTCACTGTGCCACTCACAGATCTCACACTCCTCGCTCTGTACCACTCACAGATCTCACACTCCTCACTCTATGTCACACTGGAGGAGGGTCACTCTGTGCCACACTGGAGGGGGTCACTCTGTGCCACTCACAGATGTCACACTCCACACTCTGTGCCACACTGGAGGGGGTGCACTCTGTGCCACTCACAGATCTCGCACTCCCCACGCTGTGCCACATTGGAGGAGGGTCTCTGTGTGCCACACTGGACTGGGCCCGCTCTATGCCACACTGGAGGGGGCTCACACTGTGCCACTCACAGATCTCACTCTTTGCCACACTGGAGGGGTCTCACACTGTGCCACTCACAAATCTCACACCCCTAACTCTGTGCCACACTGGAGGGAGCTCACTCTATGCTACTCACAGATCTCACACTTCACTGGGCCACATTGGAGGAGGCTCACTCTGTGCTACTCACAGATCCCCCACTCCTCACTCGGTGCCACACTGGAGAGGGTTCAATCTGTGCCACTCACAGATCTCACACTCCTCACTCTCTGCCACACTGGAGGGGGCTCACTCTGTGGCACTCGCAGATCTCACACCCCTAACTGTGCCAGACTGTAGGGGGTCACTGTGCCACTCACAGGTCTCACACTCCTCACTCTGTGCCACACTGGAGGGGGCTCAATCTGTGCCTCTCACAGATCTCACACTCCTCCCTCTCTGCCACACTGGAGGGGGCTCACTCTGTGCCACTTGCAGATCTCACATCCCTAACTGTGCCACACTGGAGGGGTCTCAATCTGTGCCACTCACAGATCTCACACTCCTCACTCTCTGCCACACTGGAGGGGGCTCACTCTGTGCCACTCGCAGATCTCACACCCCTAACTGTGCCACAATGGAGGGGGGTCACTGTGCCACTCATAGATATCACACTCCTTACTCTGTGCCTCTCACAGATCTCATACTTCTCACTCTGTGCCACACTGGAGGAGGGTCAATCTGTACCACTCTGGAGGGGGCTCACTCTGTGCCACATTAGAGGGGTCTCACAGTCTTCACTCCGTGCCACACTGGAGGGGGCTCACACTGTGCCACACACAGGTCTCACACTCCTCACTCTGCTACACTGGAAGGGGCTCACATTGTGCCACTCACAGATCTCACACCTCTAACACTGTGCCACACTGCAGGAGGGTCACTGTGCCACACTAGAGGGGTCTCACAGTTCTCACTCTGTGCCAAACTGGAGGGAGTGCACTCTGTTCCACTCACAGATCTCACACTCATCACTCTGTGGCACTCACAGATCTCACACTCCTCCTTCTGTGCCACACTGGAGGGGGCTCATTCTGTGCCACTCAGAGATCCTACAGCCCTCACTCTGCCACACTGGGGGGGGGGGAGACTGTCTCTGTCACCCATATACACACCTCACTCTGGGCCTCTCTGACTGGCTGCACCCCTAAGATCTCAATCTGCTGGCAGCTTATCTTTTCAGGGGAAGTAGAGGTGGGCAGCCCATGGTTGGAAGTGCCCCCCAGATCTACCCCTCGTGAACCCACGAATGAATGATGCTTGTGTGGTGACCTGGCAGCAGTCACCTGCTACAGCTTGGCATTGGCCGTGATGGGATGGACCTGAATGAACTTACCAGGGGTGTGTGGGCAAGGTGTTCAGGACTCGCTTGCTACTGGAAGCATTAGATGCAGCAGACGGATAGGGACTCATTACTCACCTGGAAAAGGAAGAGCTTGGTGTTAGGTGTGGAGGGCCTGCGGGGAGTTATGGCGATGCTGTTGGTGTCACCTGTGTCACCCTCGTGGATAGTGACGATCTTCAGGGTGGGCGAGGGGATGTGCAGGTGCGTGAGGCGGGCGTTCTTCAAGTGGTGGAAGTCACCCTCGGTCAGCGTGTATCTACAGCCAGGCAGGCAAACAAGACAGCAGTCGCGAGTCAGTGTGGACGCCTCCACCCATCCATACCCACATGTGAAATATTCACCATGTCACATCCAGCTATGGAAGTGTTTATCCCATGTCACCTCCAGCTGTGAAAGTCCCTCTCCATCTCACATACAGCCGTGGAAGCCCCCTCTCCATCTCTCCTTTAGTTATTGGAAGCCCCATCTCAAAGCCAAATCCAGCTGCAGAAGCCCCTCCTCCATGTCACTTCCAGCAGTGGAAGCCCTCCCTCATACCACCAGCAGTTGTGCAAGAATCTACCCTATGCAACACCCAGCTGTAAATGCCCCTCCTCCATGTCACATCCAGCTAAGGAAGTATTTACCCCATGACACATCCAGCTGTGGAAGTGTTTATCCCATGTCACCTCCAGCTGCGAAAGCCCCTCTCCATCTGTTCTTGGAAGCCCAATCTCAATGCCACGTTCAGCTGTGGAAGCCCCTCCCCATCCAACGTCCAGCTGTGGAAGCCCCACCCTATCTTGTTGACCTATGGAAGCCCCTCCCCATCTCTCATCTGGAATTCCTACTTCTCCAAATCATATAGGGGTGGAAGTTCTCATTCTCCGTTCATATCCATGTCCCAAAGTTTAATGCCCTGGTAACGCTCTCTTTATCAGGTGTTATGTCCAGGTGTGGATACCCAACCCTGAGCCCCACCCCAGCACTCTGCCTGCTTTCTGGCTGAACTGTCTAGCGGTGGACCTCCAATGCATCATCCTTTGGTGGACGTCTCTCTCACTGTTTGGTCTTTCAGCAGAATCCCCCACACAACTCTCCTTCAGTAGCCTCCTCCCCATGTATGACCAACTCCACCTGTACCCTGTGTGTTCTAGTAGAAGAGGCCCCTGCACTGTCCTCCCATATGTATGGCCCAGACAGGAAGACCACTAACAGGGCAGACAACCTCCAGGGGCAGCGTCTTATCCCTCTCCTCTACCCTCACCTGTCAAAGTCCCCAACACCCTTAAACCGCACCCCAGCACTGCTCGACTGTGGAAGCTACTCTTGCATAAAATGTGAAACCCTACTCCCTGCACCATGTGAAGTGGTACATTTCCTGCACCCTCCTTACCTCCTTCCCTTTTCTTGTGCCTTCTTGCCCTGGTCGAAGAGGGCTGCTTCATTGAAAGAGACACGCCGACCGGTGGAGCAGGTGGACAGGAAGCGCTCGGACTCAGCATCATGGTAGCTGGAGGCAGACAGACACTCCACCTCATCCACGCGGATTGTGATCTCTGCTGGACATGAAGGAGGAAACCAGACGTCAATGAAAACACCCGAAATAAGAAGACCACCACCAACATCCTGGGAATGGGGGACCAGTAGTAGCCCAGGCAAAGAGGAAACCTTCAGTGGCCAGACAATGAGAAACCACCAGCCGCCCAGACAATGAGAAACCACCAGCCGCCCAGACAATGAGAAACCACCAGCTGCCCAGACAATTAGAAACCACCAGCCGCCCAGACAATAAGAAACCACCATTCGCCAATACAATGAGAAACCACCATTCGCCAATACAATGAGAAACCACCAGCCGCTCAGACAATGAGAAACCACCACCCACCCAATGAGAAATCACCAGCCACCCAATGTACAACAAATAGGAGGCCAAACACGGAAAAAAACAGCACCAGTCTAACCATAGAGAAAGCCACCAGCATCCCAGACAAAAAAATGCTGAAAACGGCCCAGACAATGAGAAGACAGCAGGGGCCTCGACAAAAAGAGGCCCACCAGAAGCCCCAACAGTGAGAAACTAGCAGCAACCAAAGCAATGGAAAGACTATCAACAGCCCAGACAATGAATAACCTCCAGCAGCTGAGACCATGGGAAACCACTAGCAGCCTGGAAGACACCAACAGCCCAGACAACTAGCATCCTAGACAACGAGAAATCCAACAGCTGCCTACTCTATGAGAAACCACTAACAGTTCAGAAAATGAGAAGCCAACAACAACCCAGAAAATGAGAAACCACCTGCAGCAGCCTAAAGAGAAACCAGCAACAGCCTTGACAATGAGAAACCACCAGCAGCATAGACAATGGAAAGGCAACCAGCAGCCCAGACAACGCGAAGGCTTCCAACAACCCAGACAATAAGAACCACCTGGTAGCCTAGACAAAGAGAAGACCACCATCATCCCAGACAAACAAAACCACCAGCAGCCCAGACAACGAGAAACCACGAGTAGCCTAGACAATGTGAAGACCACCTGCAGCCTAGACATCAGGAAACAACCAACAGCTCAGACATTTAGAAAAAGGCAGCCGCTAAGATAATGAGAAATTATCAGCAGCCCGATGTAAAACCAACAGCAGTTCAATGAGAAACCACTGACTACACAGATAATGAGAAACCACCAGTAGCCAGGACAATGGGAAGTGCACCTGCCCACAAAAGTGAAGACCACCAGCAACCTAGACCATTAGACCTAACCAGAAGCCTAGACAACATGATCCCCCAGACAAAGAGAAACCAACAGCGTAGATAGTGTGAAACCACCATCAGCCCAGGTTTCTGGAAGACCACCAGCAGCCTAGAGAATGAGATATCACCCGCAGCTTTGACAAGGGGAAGACCACCAGCAGCCTAGGCAATGAGAAGTCTAACAGCAGCCCAGGGCGTGAGAAGACCACCGTCCACCCAGGATATATGAAACCACTATTCGCCCATACAATCAGAAGACCACCCACAGCCCAGACAATTAGACACTGTAGGAAGGTGCCTCTTTTGACATGGTCACCACACACACACTTTGTGCCTGGTTTCTAGTGCAATTTCAACTCTAAGTACACTGGGTCCCTGCTAAAAAGGTCCCCAGTGCCAGATCTCTTTACCTAAAATTGCACAGTTGTTTTTCCCAACTGCCAAACCTCTAGTTCCCTAGTAAATGGTACCCCTGGTACCTAGGGCATGGGGTACAAAAGGAAGGTCCCTGAGGGCTGCTTAACAGATTGTTCTCAGGGACCCTCTCGCTAAGTGCACACTGTGCTGCTTTCGCAGGCTCCATGTCTTGGTGCAGACCTGAAATGAAAACACAACATGGCACACAGGCTGTGTGCCATGTGCACTGCATGCTGCATGCAATATGTATAAGTCATCACTCTGGTAGGCCTTCTGGCCCTAAAGGCAGGGGTGCATAATATTCCTTGAGAGGGCTACATGCATGAGCAGCTAGGCCACGGCTATGTCTTTGTCGATTCTCAGACATAGTAAGTGAGCAGTGAAGCCATTTTAAGTACATGTGCTGGACACTGATCATTATGAGTTTCCCAGCTACATGATGCATTCACTGACAATAGGGATGTTTGGTATCAAACATCTCGTATTAATAAACCCTCACTGAATCCAGTGATGGATTTATGAATGCAACTTAAAGGCGTCCCCTTCAAACCGACCAACTCCTAGCGTGGGCACTCACTGGTCAAAACCAAGGCAACCACCTTAAGACAGAGTTCTGCCCCACCCTGAGGTGAGAGCCAGTGCTCTCGAGGGCTCAGAACAAAGGCCTGCTCTGGGCAGAGGTGTGACCTCCTCTCCCAGGCTGGATGGACATTCCAGGGCCGGGAGCTTCAAAGGCCTTGCCTCCTCTGAAATGCAACCCAGGCCTCTCCAAATGGTGGAGGAGGCTGACCCCCAATTCCTGGCCCCACTTTTGTCAACAGGACTGGCGGGAAAATTAAGTAAATTAAGAAGTGTGCCCACTTCATGCCAGTCCCACCCCTAGGGTGGACGAGCTGAAGTGGACACTACTTTTTAAATTCCTCCATCTTGCATGGAAGAAATTAGGCCAGTAGGGTTAGGGCTATGCCCATTTCCCAAAGGAAGGGGTCATAGAAAGGGTGTAGTCACTCTAAAGGTGAGTAGCCCATTGGCTACCATGTGGCACCCCCTGTAATGCCTCTAAATTCACTATTTAGGTGGCAACCCTGAACCCTAGAATCAGATTCTTGACAACCTAAGAAGAGCCGACTACTACAGCGTCGTAACAGCAGAGGAGACTACAGACACCAACTGACTTGGCCCCAGCCCTACCATCCTGTCTGCAGCCCTCTAAGAACCTGCAACAAAAGTCAGCCAGTCCTGCAGCCAGCAACCTCCAAAGTCTTGGGAGGACCGCCTGTCTTCAACAAAGACCAAGATCTCCCGTGGTCAGCAGACCTGTCCAGAAGAAACCAACTTTTAAAGACCAAGACCACAGCCCTAAGGAACCTTGAAACCGCATCCAGACGCACCTCTGCATATGACGCCCATGGCCCGAGTTCAAGTGGCCCACCTGTCCAGTGATCCCCAGCGATCCTGAGTCCACCGTGGGTTGACCCCTGCCTCCATGCCTGCAGCCTCAATCTGAAAACTACCTCCTGACAACCCAGTAAGCTGTTTTCCGACATCAAAGGACACAACTGCATCTGGAGCCCCTGGGCCTGGGGCGCTGGACTGATGGTGTCCCTGAGTCCTCCAACATCAGAACCTACCTGGGCAGCTGGGTGTTTCTTCGTCCACATTCCTGGCCTGAGCCTGAAGCTTTCTTCCAAAACTGATTCCCCATTGGTTAACATTGAAAGCCCGACCCTGTGTTGGCACTCTGCACCTGGCCGCCCTGTGCCACTGAGGGTGTAAGTTTGGTGCTATCTTTTGCGCCCCACCCCCACTATTATTTACCTCAACTCCAGGAGATCGACTCATGTCCTTGCTCTACTGACCTGGGAGCAGGGCATCTTCGGTTAGCCCCTGTCTACATAGGATAACCTTGGGCACCAGACGCTGTGTTGGCACTCTGCACCCTGCCGCCCCCGTGCCGCTGAGGGTGTAAGTTTGGTGCTGCCTTGTGGTCCCCACCCTCCCCCCAGTGCTTACCTTCACCCCATGAGACCAACCTCTGATGCTGCTTCTACTCACCTGTGAGCAGTGCATCTTCGGTTTCCCTCCACCCCCACCCACCCAGTCTCCATTGATTAACATTGGGCACTGACTCCGCATTCAACCTCTGCTCCCGGCTGCCCCCGTGCCGCTGCGGGTGCACTCTTGGTGCTGATCAGAACCTCGCCTGGTGTTGACCTAAACCCCGGAGGTTGGAATGGTGTTGGGTACTCACCTGCAAAACTGCGTCTTTGTTTCCCTCCGTAGGTTAACGTTGAAGACTCGGAACAATGCACTGACAATTTTTGAAACAGAAAAGTATTTTTATTTTAAAAACTGCTTCCCTAGTAACAAAGTTTTTTGGTTCAATGCATATATAAAAGCAAATTGTATTTTTCTACTTTGTTCTTGGATTTATTAATTGTGTGTCTCACTGCCTCTGTGAGTACAGGTGCTTAGCACAGCTCCTCGATAACCCTCCATGCTCGCTCACACTACCACAAACAGAGCTCTAGACCCATCTATTGCTGCCTCTGCAAACCCTTGGGGATTCACTGGACTCTCTGCAGAGTGTACTTCATTTTAGTGCACCATATAGAAAGCCAGCGTTCTACAGACACCATCGCTAGTCCAGGCAATGACAAGAACACCAGCAGCCCAGGCAATTGGAAGTCACCACCAGTCTAGGTGATGGGAAGACCGACAGCAACCCAGAAAATGAGTTGACCGACAGCAATAAAAGCAATGAGAAACCACTACCAGCCCAGATATTGGAAGGATCAGCAGCAGACCAGACAACGAGAAGGCTACCTGTAGGCCAATCGGCAGACCACAAGTAGCCTAGACAATAGAGCAACCAAAAGCAACCCAGATAATGAGAAGACCAATAGCAGTCCAAAGGAAGCGACCACCACCAGCCCAGGCCATTGAGAGACCATTTGCAACCAAGGCAGTGGAACTACCATCAACGGTCCAGGCAGTGCAACCACCACCAGGAGCAGAGAGAATGCAACGAGCACCAGTCACACAGACAGTGCAATGATCAATAGCTCAAGCGATGCAGGAACCACCTCTGGATCCAGTATGATAGCTCTCTTGTGCTAGTCCCACATTGGTTCGTTGTGTCCTTTTTCTTTGGGGTTTTCTTTCAGAGGTCATCTTTCTTCTTTAAAATGTTGCAACTAAAAACTGGTAATGCGACATGTGGGGACCCATCAGTGCACCCTCCCTCTACCGGGGTCCTTCCTTTATTTATGATTGCTTCCAAGAGTGGTGAACGCAGCAAGGTGAGCCTAAAGCACGTGATGGTCTTACAGTGAGGAATGAGACTACCAGTGGTGCCACTTCTGCAGTTACTGCTACGCGGGATGGGACTTGGAGAAGTAATGTTCTCCCATTGCTCGCGGTGAGGAATGAGACTACCAGAGGTGCCACTTCTGCAGTTACTGCTACGCGGGATGGGACTTGGAGAGGTAATGTTCTCCCAGTGCTCCCGCTGAGGAATGAGACTACCGGAGGTACCACTTCTGCAGTTACTGCTACGCAGGATGGGACTTGCAGAGGTAATGTTCTCCCAGTGCTCGCGGTGAGGAATGAGACTACCGGAGGTACCACTTCTGCAGTTACTGCTACGCGGGATGGGACTTGCAAAGGTAATGTTCTCCCAGTGCTCGCGGTGAGGAATGAGACTACCGGAGGTGCCACTTCTGCAGTTACGCGGGATGGGACTTGCAGAGGTAATGTTCTCCCAGTGCTCGCGGTGAGGAATGAGACTACAGGAGGTGCCACTTCTGCAGTTACTGCTACGCGGGATGGGACTTGGAGAGGTAATGTTCTCCCAGTGCTCACGGTGAGGAATGAGACTACCGGAGGTACCACTTCTGCAGTTACTGCTACGCGGGATGGGACTTGGAGAGGTAATGTTCTCCCAGTGCTCGCGGTGAGGAATGAGACTACCAGTGGTGCCACTTCTGCAGTTACTGCTATGCGGGATGGGACCTGCACAGGTAATGTTCTCCCAGTGCTCGCAGTGAGGAATGAGACTACCGGAGGTACCACTTCTACAGTTACGCGGGATGGGACTTGCAGAGGTAATGTTCTCCCAGCGCTCGCGGTGAGGAATGAGACTACCAGAGGTACCACTTCTGCAGTTACTGCTACGTGGGATGGGACTTGCAGAGGTAATGTTCTCCCAGTGCTCGCGGTGAGGAATGAGACTACCGGAGGTGCCACTTCTGCAGTTACGCGGGATGGGACTTGCAGAGGTAATGTTCTCCCAGCGCTCGCGGTGAGGAATGAGACTACCAGAGGTACCACTTCTGCAGTTACTGCTACGTGGGATGGGACTTGCAGAGGTAATGTTCTCCCAGTGCTCGCGGTGAGGAATGAGACTACCGGAGGTGCCACTTCTGCAGTTACGCGGGATGGGACTTGCAGAGGTAATGTTCTCCCAGTGCTCGCGGTGAGGAATGAGACTACAGGAGGTGCCACTTCTGCAGTTACTGCTACGTGGGATGGGACTTGCAGAGGTAATGTTCTCCCAGTGCTCGCGGTGAGGAATGAGACTACCGGAGGTGCCACTTCTGCAGTTACGCGGGATGGGACTTGCAGAGGTAATGTTCTCCCAGTGCTCGCGGTGAGGAATGAGACTACCGGAGGTGCCACTTCTGTAGTTACGCGGGATGGGACTTGCAGAGGTAATGTACTGCCAGTGCTCGCGGTGAGGAATGAGACTACCGGAGGTACCACTTCTGCAGTTACTGCTACGCGGGATGGGACTTGCAGAGGTAATGTTCTCCCAGTGCTCGCGGTGAGGAATGAGACTACCGGAGGTGCCGCTTCTGCAGTTACGCGGGATGGGACTTGCAGAGGTAATGTTCTCCCAGTGCTCGCGGTGAGGAATGAGACTACCGGAGGTGCCAGTTCTGCAGTTACTGCTACGCAGGATGGGACTTGGAGAGGTAATGTTCTCCCAGTGCTCGTGGTGAGGAATGAGACTACCGGAGGTACCACTTCTGCAGTTACTGCTACGCGGGATGGGACTTGCAGAGGTAATGTTCTCCCAGTGCTCGCGGTGAGGAACGAGACTACCGGAGGTGCCACTTCTGCAGTTACACGGGATGGGACTTGCAGAGGTAATGTTCTCCCAGTGCTCGCAATGAGGAATGAGACTACCGGAGGTGCCACTTCTGCAGTTACTGCTACGCGGGATGGGACTTGGAGAGGTAATGTTCTCCCAGTGCTCGCGGTGAGGAATGAGACTACCGAAGGTACCACTTCTGCAGTTACTGCTACGCGGGATGGGACTTGGAGAGGTAATGTTCTCCCAGTGCTCGCGGTGAGGAATGAGACTACCAGTGGTGCCACTTCTGCAGTTACTGCTACGCGGGATGGGACCTGCACAGGTAATGTTCTCCCAGTGCTCGCAGTGAGGAATGAGACTATCGGAGGTACCACTTCTGCAGTTACTGCTACGCAGGATGGGACTTGCAGAGGTAATGTCCTCCCAGTGCTCACGGTAAGGAATGAGACTACCGGAGGTACCACTTCTGCAGTTACTGCTACGCGGAATGGGACTTGCAGAGGTAATGTCCTCCCATTGCTCGCGGTGAGGAATGAGACTACCGGAGGTGCCACTTCTGCAGTTACGCGGGATGGGACTTGCAGAGGTAATGTTCTGCAAGTGCTCGCGGTGAGGAATGAGACTACCGGAGGTACCACTTCTGCAGTTACTGCTACGCGGGATGGGACTTGCAGAGGTAATGTTCTCCCAGTGCTCGCGGTGAAGAATGAGACTACCGAAGGTGCCACTTCTGCAGTTACGCGGGATGGGACTTGCAGAGGTAATGTTCTCCCAGTGCTCGCGGTGAGGAATGAGACTACCGGAGGTGCCACTTCTGCAGTTACTGCTACACGGGATGGGACTTGGAGAGGTAATGTTCTCCCAGTGCTCGCGGTGAGGAATGAGACTACCGGAGGTACCACTTCTGCAGTTACTGCTACGTGGGATGGGACTTGCAGAGGTAATGTTCTCCTAGCGCTCGCGGTGAGGAATGAGACTACCGGAGGTGCCACTTCTGCAGTTACGCGGGATGGGACTTGCAGAGGTAATGTTCTCCCAGTGCTCGCGGTGAGGAATAAGACTACTGGAGGTACCACTTCTGCAGTTACTGCTACGCGGGATGGGACTTGGAGAGGTAATGTTCTCCCAGTGCTCGCGGTGAGGAATGAGACTACCGGAGGTACCACTTCTGCAGTTACTGCTACGCGGGATGGGACTTGGAGAGGTAATGTTCTCCCAGTGCTCGCGGTGAGGAATGAGACTACCAGTGGTGCCACTTCTGCAGTTACTGCTACGCGGGATGGGACCTGCACAGGTAATGTTCTCCCAGTGCTCGCAGTGAGGAATGAGACTACTGGAGGTATCACTTCTGCAGTTACTGCTACGCGGAATGGGACTTGCAGAGGTAATGTCCTCCCAGTGCTCACGGTGAGGAATGAGACTACCGGAGGTGCCACTTCTGCAGTTACGCGGGATGGGACTTGCAGAGGTAATGTTCTGCCAGTGCTCGCGGTGAGGAATGAGACTACCGGAGGTACCACTTCTGCAGTTACTGCTACGCGGGATGGGACTTGCAGAGGTAATGTTCTCCCAGTGCTCGCGGTGAGGAATGAGACTACCGGAGGTGCCACTTCTGCAGTTACTGCTACACGGGATGGGACTTGGAGAGGTAATGTTCTCCCAGTGCTCACGGTGAGGAATGAGACTACCGGAGGTACCACTTCTGCAGTTACTGCTACGTGGGATGGGACTTGCAGAGGTAATGTTCTCCCAGCGCTCGCGGTGAGGAATGAGACTACCGGAGGTGCCACTTCTGCAGTTACTGCTACGCGGGATAGGACTTGGAGAGGTAATGTTCTCCCAGTGCTCGCGGTGAGGAATGAGACTACCAGTGGTGCCACTTCTGCAGTTACTGCTATGCGGTATGGGACCTGCAGAGGTAATGTTCTCCCAGTGCTCGCGGTGAGGAATGAGACTACCAGAGGTGCCACTTCTGCAGTTACGCGGGATGGGACTTGCAGAGGTAATGTTCTCCCAGTGCTCGCAGTGAGGAATGTGACTACCGGAGGTACCACTTCTGCAGTTATTGCTACGCAGGATGGGACTTGCAGAGGTAATGTTCTCCCAGTGCTCGCGGTGAGGAATGAGACTACCGGAGGTGCCACTTCTTCAGTTACGCGGGATGGGACTTGCAGAGGTAATTTTCTCCCAGTGCTCGCGGTGAGGAATGAGACTACCAGAGGTGCCACTTCTGCACTTACTGCTACGCGGGATGGGATTTGCAGAGGTAATGTTCTCCCAGTGCCCGCGGTGAGGAATGAGACTACCGGAGGTGCCACTTCTGCAGTTACGCAGGATGGGACTTGCAGAGGTAATGTTCTCCCAGTGCTCGCGATGAGGAATGAGACTACCGGAGGTGCCACTTCTGCAGTTACTGCTACGAGGGATGGGACTTGGAGAGGTAATGTTCTCCCAGTGCTCGCGGTGAGGAATGAGACTACCGAAGGTAACACTTCTGCAGTTACTGCTACGCGGGATGGGACTTGGAGAGGTAATGTTCTCCCAGTGCTCGCGGTGAGGAATGAGACTACCAGTGGTGCCACTTCTGCAGTTACTGCTACGCGGGATGGGACCTGCACAGGTAATGTTCTCCCAGTTCTTGCAGTGAGGAATGAGACTACCGGAGGTACCACTTCTGCAGTTACTGCTACGCAGAATGGGACTTGCAGAGGTAATGTCCTCCCAGTGCTCACGGTGAGGAATAAGACTACCGGAGGTACCACTTCTGCAGTTACTGCTACGCGGAATGGGACTTGCAGAGGTAATGTCCTCCCAGTGCTCGCAGTGAGGAATGAGACTACCGGAGGTGCCACTTCTGCAGTTACGCGGGATGGGACTTGCAGAGGTAATGTTCTGCCAGTGCTCGCGGTGAGGAATGAGACTACCGGAGGTACCACTTCTGCAGTTACTGCTACGCGGGATGGGACTTGCAGAGGTAATGTTCTCCCAGTGCTCGCGGTGAAGAATGAGACTACCGGAGGTGCCACTTCTGCAGTTACGCGGGATGGGACTTGCAGAGGTAATGTTCTCCCAGTGCTCGCGGTGAGGAATGAGACTCCCGGAGGTGCCACTTCTGCAGTTACTGCTACGCGGGATGGGACTTGGTGAGGTAATGTTCTCCCAGTGCTCGCGGTGAGGAATGAGACTCCCGGAGGTGCCACTTCTGCAGTTACTGCTACGCGGGATGGGACTTGGTGAGGTAATGTTCTCCCAGTGCTCGCGGTGAGGAATGAGACTCCCGGAGGTGCCACTTCTGCAGTTACTGCTACGCGGGATGGGACTTGGTGAGGTAATGTTCTCCCAGTGCTCGCGGTGAGGAATGAGACTCCCGGAGGTGCCACTGCTGCAGTTACTGCTACGCGGGATGGGACTTGGTGAGGTAATGTTCTCCCAGTGCTCGCGGTGAGGAATGAGACTACCAGAGGTACCACTTCTGCAGTTACGCGGGATGGGACTTGCAGAGCTAATGTTCTCCCAGTGCTCTCACTGAAGGACAGAACTGACAAATGTCCTGCGATTGCAGTGACTGCACTGCAGGATGAGGTAACTAGAGAAGCCGCTCCTGCACTGCAGGTTGGTAACTATCAGATGTGCTGCTTTTGCAGTGCTCCCACTGCATGATGGAGTGTTAAGAGTGCTCTTTTTCAGCTCCTGCAGTGTAAGATTGGCCAGAAGAGCCTTGTTTGCAGTGTAGGGGCTGCTCTTGCAGTGATTGCAGTGCAGGTTGGGAGTAGCAGGGGAGCTGCTCTTGAAGTGCTCAGCGGCAGGATGGCACTAACAGAGGAGCTAGTTTTGCAGTGCTCTCACTACATAATTACATTGGCAGGAGTGATGCTTTTGCAGTGCTTACAGTGCGGCATGGAACTAGCAGGGGAGCAGTGATTGCAGGGCAGGATGGGACTAGCAGAAATGCTGTTCTTGCAGTGCTGACAGTGTAAGAACCTGTCTTGCAGCTGATCTTGCAGTGCTCGCAGTGCAGGATGGAACTGACAGAGGTGCTGCTCTTGCAGTGCTCGCAGTGTAGGATGGGTGGGACTAGCACAGGAGGTGCTCTTGCAGTGCTCAATAGATGACGAGATTAGTAGGGGGGCTACTCTTGCAGTGCCCGCAGTGCAGGATGGGAGCAGCAGCGGAGCTGCTCTTGCAGTAAATGCAGTGCAGGGGGTGCTCTCTTTTGGTGGGGCGGGGCAGGCGGTGCTCCCTCTTGGCGGGGAGGGGGTGCTCTCTCTTTGTGGGGAGGGGCAGTCAGTACTCTCTCTTGATGGGGGGGTGGGGCAGGGGGTGCTCTCTCTTGAAGAGGGGGCGGAGTGGTCTCTCTTTGGGGAGGCTGCAGTGGGTGCTCTCTCTTGGTGGGGAGGGGGCCGGGGCATGCTCTTTCTGTGGAGAGAGTGCAGGGGTGCTCTCTGTAGGGAGGGGGCAGAGGGTGCTCTCACTTGGTGGGGAGGGGGGAGCTCTCTCTTGGTGGGGAGGGGGCTGGGCGTGCTCTCTCTGTGGAGAGAGTGCAGGGGGTGCTCTCTGTAGGGGGTGGGCAGAGGGTGCTCTCTCTTGATGGGGAGGGGATAGGGGGTGCTCTCTTTTGGTGGGGAGGGGTTGCTCTCTCTGTGGGAGGGGGGCCTTCTCTTGGTGGGGGATGCAGGTGGTGCTCTCTCTCGGTGGGGAGGGGGTACTCTCTTGGTGGAGGGGAGTACTTTCTCGGTGGGGCGGGGGGTACAGGAGGTACTCACCGTGGGGGGGTCCTGCCTCCTCCAGGTAGGTGGTGTTGGTTTTCTCTGGATCGTCGCTGGCTCTGGAGAGGAGAAGAGGAGGGAGAGAGGGTGAGAAGGAGCTACAGGAAGGAGAGAGATGGAGAGAGAGAGGAGAAGGGGAGAGAGAGATGGAGGGAGAGAGGAGAAGGGGAGAGAGAGATGGAGGGAGAGAGGAGAAGGGGAGGGAGAGAGGAGAAGGGGCGGAAGAGAGGAGAAGGGGAGGTGCAGAGAGGGTGAGAAGGAGCCACAGGAAGGAGAAGGGGAGGGAGAGAGGAGAAGGGGAGAGAGAGAGAGGACTTGTAGCACAGGCTGGTGGCTCTAAGAGGCCTGTGAGAGGCCGACCCCAGAATGGCATGAGTACTGAGCCGGGGGGGAGGGGTGTGCGGGCGAGACAGTACCGCAGTCTCCTCTTAGACCCTGCCCTCCACTCACCCTCTTCCCTGGGCACTAGCCTGCATTGCCCTCCCCGTGCCAGGGAATAGTCAGCCTTCATCTCGCCCCCGGCTTAGGCACTAGCTGGTGTCACCCTTCTCGACGCAAAGGATAGTCTGCCATCATCTTCTCCCCTCCTCCTAGGGCGCTAGCCTGAGCCGCCCCACCTGGTGCAGAGAAGAGTCTGGCCCTACCTCCCCAGAGCACAGGCTGGTCTGACCTCATCCCGCTCCCTCCTCCTAGGGCACTAGGCTGCACCACCCTCCCTGGTGCAGAGAAGAGTCTGGCCCTACCGCCTCAGAGCACAGGCTGGTGTGACCTCACCCCACTCCCTCCTCCTAGGGCGCTAGCCTGAGCCGCCCTCCCTGGTGCAGAGAAGAGTCTGGCCCTACCTCCCCAGAGCACAGGCTGGTGTGACCTCATCCCGCTCCCTCCTCCTAGGGCACTAGCCTGAGCCGCCCTCCCTGGTGCAGAGAAGAGTCTGGCCCTACCGCCTCAGAGCACAGGCTGGTGTGACCTCACCCCACTCCCTCCTCCTAGGGCGCTAGCCTGAGCCGCCCTCCCTGGTGCAGAGAAGAGTCTGGCCCTACCTCCCCAGAGCACAGGCTGGTGTGACCTCATCCCGCTCCCTCCTCCTAGGGCACTAGCCTGAGCCGCCCTCCCTGGTGCAGAGAAGAGTCTGGCCCTACCGCCTCAGAGCACAGGCTGGTGTGACCTCACCCCACTCCCTCCTCCTAGGGCGCTAGCCTGAGCCGCCCTCCCTGGTGCAGAGAAGAGTCTGGCCCTACCTCCCCAGAGCACAGGCTGGTGTGACCTCATCCCGCTCCCTCCTCCTAGGGCACTAGCCTGAGCCGCCCTCCCTGGTGCAGAGAAGAGTCTGGCCCTACCTCCCAAGAGCACATGCTGGTGTGACCTCACCCCACTCCCTCCTCCTAGGGCACTAGCCTACGTCGCCTTCCCGGCACGGAGAAGAGTCTGGCCCTACCTCCCCAGGGCACAAGCTGGTGTGACCTCATCCCGCTCCCTCCTCCTAGGGCACTAGCCTGGGCCGCCCTCCCTGGTGCAAAGAAGAGTCTGGCCCTACCTCCCCAGGGCACATGCTGGTGTGACCTCATCCCGCTCCCTCCTCCTAGGGCGCTAGCCTAAGCCGCCCTCCCTGGTGCAGAGAAAAGTCTGCCCTCATCTTGCCTCTCCACCTAGGGCAGTAGCCTGATCCATCCTTCCTGCCTCACAGCATGGTCTGCCCTCATCCCGCCCCCTCCATGGGCACTAACCGGAGCCGCCCTCCCTGGTGCAGAGGGCGGTGGAGCCTCTGCCCAGCGCGCTCACCTGGAGTAGCGGCGATCAGCCTCACAGCACCTGCGGCAGATGATCAGCAGGCCTGAGAGGATGACCAGTGTGCCCCCGATGAAGACGGAGAGCAGGACCAGCAGGAGAACGTAGCCATCTTGCTTGCCTTCCTCGCTGGGGGCGGCCTGTAAAGAGAGAGTAGAGAAAGGGATCATCTTGCTGCACTGCATGAGGGGGTGGGGGCAGGGTGCTGCACGGCAAGAGACACTGCACAGCATACCAAGGTCTGCTACCAAGGGAGACACAGCATGCATACCAGAGCCTGGAACTAAGGGAGACTCTGCACTGCATACCAGACGACGCTGCACTGCATACCAGAGCCTGGAACTAAGGGAGACACTGCACTGCATACCAGAGCCTGGAACTAAGGGAGACTCTGCACTGCATACCAGACGACGCTGCACTGCATACCAGAGCCTGGAACTAAGGGAGACACTGCACTGCATACCAGACGACGCTGCACTGCATACCACAGCCTGGAACTAAGGGAGACTCTGCACTGCATACCAGAGCCTGGAACTAAGGGAGCCTCTGCACTGCATACCAGAGCCTGGAACTAAGGGAGCCTCTGCACTGCATACCAGAGCCTGGAACTAAGAGAGCCTCTGCACTGCATACCAGACGACGCTGCACTGCATACCAGAGCCTGGAACTAAGGGACACTCTGCACTGCATACCAGAGCCTGGAATTAAGGGAGACTCAGCACTGCATACCAGAGCCTGCAACTAAGGGAGACACAGCACTGCATACCAGAGCCTGGAAATAGGGGAGACGCTGCACTGCATACCAGAGCTTGGAACTAAGGGAGCCTCTGCACTGCATACCAGACGACGCTGCACTGCATTCCAGAGCCTGGAACTAAGGGAGACTCTGCACTGCATACCAGAGCCTGGAACTAAGGGAGACACAGCACTGCATACCAGAGCCTGCAACTAAGGGAGACACAGCACTGCATACCAGAGCCTGGAAATAGGGGAGACGCTGCACTGCATACCAGAGCTTGGAACTAAGGGAGCCTCTGCACTGCATACCAGAGCCTGGAACTAAGGGAGACACAGAACTGCATACCAGAGCCTGGAAATAAGGGAGACACTGCACTGCATACCAGAGCTTGGAACTAAGGGAGACTCTGCACTGCATACCAGAGCCTGGAACTAAGGGAGACACTGCACTGCATACCAGAGCCTGGAACTAAGGGAGACACAGCACTGCATACCAGACGACGCTGCACTGCATACCAGAGCCTGGAACTAAGGGAGACGCTGCACTGCATACCAGAGCTTGGAACTAAGGGAGACACAGCACTGCATACCAGAGCCTGGAACTAAGGGAGACTCTGCACTGCATACCAGAGCCTGGAACTAAGGGAGACACAGCACTGCATACCAGACGATGCTGCACTGCATACTAGAGCCTGGAACTAAGGGAGACACTGCACTGCATACAATAGCCTGACAATAAGGGAGACGCTGCACTGCATACCAGAGTTTGGAACTAAGGTAGACTCTGCACTGCATACCAGAGCCTGGAACTAAGGGAGACACTGCACTGCATACCAGAGGCTGGAACTAAGGGAGCCTCTGCACTGCATACCAGAGCCTGGAACTAAGGGAGATACTGCACTGCATACCAGAGCCTGGAACTAAGGGAGACACAGCACTGCATACCAGACGATGCTACACTGCATACCAGAGCCTGGAACTAAGGGAGACACAGCACTGCATACCAGAGCCTGGAAATAAGGGAGACGCTGCACTGCATACCAGAGTTTGGAACTAAGGTAGACACTGCACTGCATACCAGTGCTGCACTGCAAGAGACACTGTGCAGCATACCAAGGTCTGGTACTGAGGGAGACAGCACTGCATGACAGAGCCTGGAACTAAGGGAGACACAGCACTGCATACCAGACGACACTGCACTGCATACTAGAGCCTGGAACTAAGGGAGACATTGCACTGTATACCAGAGCCTGGAACTAAGGGAGACACAGCACTGCATACTAGATGACGCTGCACTGCATACCAGAGCCTGGAATTAAGGGAGACACTGCACTGCATACCAGAGCTTGTAACTAAGGGAGACACAGCACTGCATACCAGACAATGCTGCACTGCATACCAGAGCCTGGAACTAAGGGAGCCTCTGCACTGCATACCAGAGCCTGGAACTAAGGGAGACACTGCACTGGGAGCCTCTGCACTGCATACCAGAGCCTGGAACTAAGGGAGATACTGCACTGCATAACAGAGCCTGGAACTAAGGGAGACACAGCACTGCATACCAGATGACGCTGCACTGCATACCAGAGCCTGGAACTAAAGGAGACACAGCACTGCATACCAGAGCCTGGAAATAAGAGAGACGCTGTACTGCATACCAGAGTTTGGAACTAAGGTAGACACTGCACTGCATACCAGTGCTGCACTGCAAGAGACACTGTGCAGCATACCAAGGTCTGTTACTGAGGGAGACAGCACTGCATGACAGAGCCTGGAACTAAGGCAAACACTGCACTGCCTGCCAAGGGAGGTACTATGCTGCCAGAGACACTGCACTGCATGCCAAGGGAGCAAATGCACTGCATGCTAGTGTCTGGAACTAAGGGAGAGACAGTACTGCATGCTAGTGCCTGGAATTGAGGCAGACACAGCATGTTAGTGTTTGGAACTAAGGTAGACACTGCACTGCAAACCGGTGCTGCACTGCAAGAGACACTGTGTAGCATACCGATGTCTCGTACCAAGGGGTACACAGCATTGCATACCAGAGCCTGGAACTAAAGCAGAAACTGCACTGCATACTAGTGTCTGGAACTACGACAGACACCACAGTGCATACTGGAGCTGCATTGCAAGACACATTTTGGAACATACCAAGGTCTGGTATTTAGGGACAGAGCACTGCATGCAAGAGCCTGGACTAAGGCAGAAACTGAACTTCATGCTAGTGTCTGGAACTAAGGCAGACACAGCACTGCATACTATTGCTGCACTGCAAGACACACTTTAGAGCATACCAGGGTCTGCTACAGAGGGACAGAGCACTGCATGCAAGAGCCTGGTCTCAGGCAGAAACTGCACTGCATGCTAGTGTCTGGAACTAAGGCAGACACCGCACTGCATACTGGTGATGACCTGAAAGACACACTTTGGAGCATACCAAGGTCTGGTACTCAGGGACAGACCACTGCATGCCAGAACCTACAACTAAGGCAGACACTGCACTGCATGCTAGTGTCTGGAACTAAAGCAGACACTGCATTGAAAACCGGTGCTGCACTGTAGGAGATACTGCAACATACCAAGGTCTGGTACCAAGGGAGACACAGCACTGCATACCAGTGCCTTGAACTAAGGCAGACACTGCACTCCATGCCAAGGGAGATGATGCACTGCAAGAGACACTGCACTGTGCAACAAGGGCTGGGAAAAAGGGAGCAACTGTACTGCATGCATGTGCCTGGAATTAAGGCAGACAGTGAACTGCATGCCAAGGAGACCACTCCACTGCAAGAAACACAGTGCAGCGTGTCTGGTTCTGGAAATAAAGCAGAACCTGCACTGCACACAAGGGCTGGGACCATGGGAGAAACCTCACTGTGTTTCAGTGTCTGCAAACCGGTGCTGCACTGCAAGAGACACTGTGTAGCATACCGATGTCTCGTAGCAAGGGGGTATCAAGAGAGACGCTACTCTGCGTATTAAAGCCTGGGATCAAGTGATAAATTGCACTGCATGCCACTGCCTAAAACTAAGGGAGGTACTGCACTGCATGAGACACTAACCAGCGTGCCAACATCTGGGACCAGAACATACAGAGCAATGCATGCCAAGGCCTTGTCCCAAGGGAGACACTACCTTGCAAGAGGCACTAAACTACATTCCAAGGACTGGTATCAAGAAAGACACCACGCTGTACAATAAACCACTGCTCTCCAAGGCCTGGCACCGGGAAAGACAGACACTGCACTCCACTAGAAACACTTCATTGCATGAGACACTGCAGGGCATGCCAAGATCTGGCCTTGCAAGAGACAGTGAAATGCACGCTAAAGCCTGATACCAAGAGAGATATGCACTGCATGAGACACAACACAGCATCCCAAGTCTTGGTAGCAAAAGAGACACTACACTGGGTGCCAAGGTCTGGAACCAAAAGCCACAGACAATATGCTCCAAGACACACATTGCACTGCATCCCTGGGGAGACACTGCACACCATGCTTATGCACAGTACCAAGTGAGACACTGCACAACATGTCAAGGTCTTGTACCATATTCACAGTAAACGACGTGCCAAGACATGATACCAAAAGAGACACTGCCCTGCATGCCACAGCTGTATCCCAAGAGAGAAGCTGCACTACACAGCAAGACCTGGTCTGCTACCAAGAGAGCCTCTGCACTCCATGCCATGCCCGCGTACCAAGGGAGTGCGAGACACTGCCCTGCATGCCACTGCTGTATCCCAAGAGCGAAGCTGCACTACACGGCAAGGCCTGGTCCGCTACCAAGAGAGCCTCTGCACTCCATGCCATGATCGTGTACCAAGGGAGTGCGAGACACTGTACTGCATGCCACTGCTGTATCCCAAGAGAGAAGCTGCACTACACTGCAAGGCCTGGTCCGCTACCAAGAAAGCCTCTGAACTCCATGCCATGCCTGCGTACCAAGGGAGTGCGAGACACTGCCCTGCATGCCACTGCTGTATCCCAAGAGAGAAGCTGCACTACACAGCAAGGCCTGGTCCGCTACCAAGAGAGCCTCTGCACTCCATGCCATGCCCGTGTACCAAGGGAGTGCGAGACACTGCACTGCATGCCACAGCTGTATCCCAAGAGAGAAGCTGCACTACACGGCAATGCCTGGTCTGCTACCAAGAGAGCCTCTGCACTCAATGCTATGCCTGTGTACCAAGGGAGTGCGAGACACTGCCCTGCATGCCACTGCTGTATCCCAAGAGAGAAGCTGCACTCCATGCCATGCCCGTGTACCAAGGGAGTGTGAGACACTGCCCTGCATGCCACTGCTGTATCCCAAGAGAGAAGCTGCACTGCACGGCAAGGCCTGGTCTGCTAGCAAGAGAGCCTCTGCACTCCATGCCATGCCTGCGTACCAAGGGAGTGCGAGACACTGCCATGCATGCCACAGCTGTATCCCAAGAGAGGAGCTGCACTACACGGCAAGGCCTGGTCCGCTACCAAAAGAGCCTCTGCACTCCATGCCATGCCCGTGTACCAAGGGAGTGCGAGACACTGCCATGCATGCCACTGCTGTATCCCAAGAGAGGAGCTGCACTACATGGCAAGGCCTGGTCCGCTACCAAGAGAGCCTCTGCACTCCATGCTATGCCCGCGTACCAAGGGAGTGCGAGACACTGCACTGCATGCCACTGCTGTATTCCAAGCGAGAAGCTGCACTACACAGCAAGGCCTGGTCTACTACCAAGAGAGCCTCTGCACTCATTGCCATGCCCGCGTACCAAGGGAGTGCGAGACACTGCCCTGCATGCCACTGCTGTATCCCAAGAGAGAAGCTGCACTCCATGCCATGCCTGCGTACCAAGGGAGTGCGAGACACTGCCATGCATGCCACAGCTGTATCCCAAGAGAGGAGCTGCACTACACGGCAAGGCCTGGTCCGCAACCAAGAGAGCCTCTGCACTCCATGCCATGCCTGCGTACCAAGGGAGTGCGAGACACTGCCATGCATGCCACAGCTGTATCCCAAGAGAGGAGCTGCACTACACGGCAAGGCCTGGTCCGCTACCAAAAGAGCCTCTGCACTCCATGCCATGCCCGTGTACCAAGGGAGTGCGAGACACTGCCATGCATGCCACTGCTGTATCCCAAGAGAGGAGCTGCACTACATGGCAAGGCCTGGTCCGCTACCAAGAGAGCCTCTGCACTCCATGCTATGCCCGCGTACCAAGGGAGTGCGAGACACTGCACTGCATGCCACTGCTGTATTCCAAGCGAGAAGCTGCACTACACAGCAAGGCCTGGTCTACTACCAAGAGAGCCTCTGCACTCCATGCCATGCCCGCGTACCAAGGGAGTGCGAGACACTGCCCTGCATGCCACTGCTGTATCCCAAGAGAGAAGCAGCACTCCATGCCATGCCTGCGTACCAAGGGAGTGCGAGACACTGCCATGCATGCCACAGCTGTATCCCAAGAGAGGAGCTGCACTACACGGCAAGGCCAGGTCCGCAACCAAGAGAGCCTCTGCACTTCATGCCATGCCCGTGTACCAAGGGAGTGCGAGACACTGCACTGCATACCACAGCTGTATCCCAAGAGAGAAACTGCACTACACGGCAAGGCCTAGTCTGCTACCAAGAGAGCCTCTGCACTCCATGCCATGCCCGTGTACCAAGGGAGTGCGAGACACTGCACTGCATGCCACAGCTGTATCCCAAGAGAGAAGCTGCACTACACGGCAAGGCCTGGTCCGCTACCAAGAGAGCCTCTGCACTCCATGCTATGCCCGTGTACCAAGGGAGTGCAAGACACTGCCCTGCATAGCAACGCTGTATCCCAAGAGAGAAGCTGCACTACACGGCAAGGCCTGGCCTGCTACCAAGAGAGCCTCTGCACTCCATGCCATGCCCGTGTACCAAGGGAGTGCAAGACACTGCCCTGCATGCCACTGCTGTATCCCAAGAGAGAAGCTGCACTACACGGCAAGGCCTGGTCTGCTACCAAGAGAGCCTCTGCACTCCATGCTATGCCCGTGTACCAAGGGAGTGCGAGACACTGCCCTGCATACCACTGCTGTATCCCAAGAGAGAAGCTGCACTCCATGCCATGCCCGTGTACCAAGGGAGTGTGAGACACTGCCCTGCATGCCACTGCTGTATCCCAAGAGAGAAGCTGCACTGCACGGCAAGGCCTGGTCTGCTAGCAAGAGAGCCTCTGCACTCCATGCCATGCCCGCGTACCAAGGGAGTGCGAGACACTGCCATGCATGCCACAGCTGTATCCCAAGAGAGGAGCTGCACTACACGGCAAGGCCTGGTCCGCTACCAAAAGAGTCTCTGCACTCCATGCCATGCCCGTGTACCAAGGGAGTGCGAGACACTGCCATGCATGCCACTGCTGTATCCCAAGAGAGGAGCTGCACTACATGGCAAGGCCTGGTCCGCTACCAAGAGAGCCTCTGCACTCCATGCTATGCCCGCGTACCAAGGGAGTGCGAGACACTGCACTGCATGCCACTGCTGTATTCCAAGCGAGAAGCTGCACTACACAGCAAGGCCTGGTCTACTACCAAGAGAGCCTCTGCACTCCATGCCATGCCCACGTACCAAGGGAGTGTGAGACACTGCCCTGCATGCCACTGCTGTATCCCAAGAGAGAAGCTGCACTCCATGCCATGCCTGCGTACCAAGGGACTGCGAGACACTGCCATGCATGCCACAGCTGTATCCCAAGAGAGGAGCTGCACTACACGGCAAGGCCTGGTCCGCAACCAAGAGAGCCTCTGCACTCCATGCCATGCCCGTGTACCAAGGGAGTGCGAGACACTGCACTGCATACCACAGCTATATCCCAAGAGAGAAACTGCACTACACGGCAAGGCCTAGTCTGCTACCAAGAGAGCCTCTGCACTCCATGCCATGCCCGTGTACCAAGGGAGTGCGAGACACTGCACTGCATGCCACAGCTGTATCCCAAGAGAGAAGCTGCACTACACGGCAAGGCCTGGTCCGCTACCAAGAGAGCCTCTGCACTCCATGCTATGCCCGTGTACCAAGGGAGTGCGAGACACTGCCCTGCATGGCAACGCTGTATCCCAAGAGAGAAGCTGCACTACACGGCAAGGCCTGGCCTGCTACCAAGAGAGCCTCTGCACTCCATGCCATGCCCGTGTACCAAGGGAGTGCGAGACACTGCCCTGCATGCCACTGCTGTATCCCAAGAGAGAAGCTGCACTACACGGCAAGGCCTGGTCTGCTACCAAGAGAGCATCTGCACTCCATGCTATGCCCGTGTACCAAGGGAGTGCGAGACACTGCCCTGCATGCCACTGCTGTATCCCAAGATAGAAGCTGCACTCCATGCCATGCCCGCGTACCAAGGGAGTGCGAGACACTGCCATGCATGCCACAGCTGTATCCCAAGAGAGGAGCTGCACTACACGGCAAGGCCTGGTCCGCTACCAAGAGAGCCTCTGCACTCCATGCCATGCCCGTGTACCAAGGGAGTGCGAGACACTGCACTGCATACCACAGCTGTATCCCAAGAGAGAAGCTGCACTACACGGCAAGGCCTGGTCTGCTACCAAGAGAGCCTCTGCACTCCATGCCATGCCCGTGTACCAAGGGAGTGCGAGACACTGCACTGCATGCCACAGCTGTATCCCAAGAGAGAAGCTGCACTACACGGCAAGGCCTGGTCCGCTACCAAGAGAGCCTCTGCACTCCATGCTATGCCCGTGTACCAAGGGAGTGCGAGACACTGCCCTGCATGGCAACGCTGTATCCCAAGAGAGAAGCTGCACTACACGGCAAGGCCTGGCCTGCTACCAAGAGAGCCTCTGCACTCCATGCCATGCCCGTGTACCAAGGGAGTGCGAGACACTGCCCTGCATGCCACTGCTGTATCCCAAGAGAGGAGCTGCACTACACGGCAAGGCCTGGTCCGCAACCAAGAGAGCCTCTGCACTCCATGCCATGCCCGTGTACCAAGGGAGTGCGAGACACTGCACTGCATACCACAGCTATATCCCAAGAGAGAAACTGCACTACACGGCAAGGCCTAGTCTGCTACCAAGAGAGCCTCTGCACTCCATGCCATGCCCGTGTACCAAGGGAGTGCGAGACACTGCACTGCATGCCACAGCTGTATCCCAAGAGAGAAGCTGCACTACACGGCAAGGCCTGGTCCGCTACCAAGAGAGCCTCTGCACTCCATGCTATGCCCGTGTACCAAGGGAGTGCGAGACACTGCCCTGCATGGCAACGCTGTATCCCAAGAGAGAAGCTGCACTACACGGCAAGGCCTGGCCTGCTACCAAGAGAGCCTCTGCACTCCATGCCATGCCCGCGTACCAAGGGAGTGCGAGACACTGCCATGCATGCCACAGCTGTATCCCAAGAGAGGAGCTGCACTACACGGCAAGGCCTGGTCCGCTACCAAAAGAGCCTCTGCACTCCATGCCATGCCCGTGTACCAAGGGAGTGCGAGACACTGCCATGCATGCCACTGCTGTATCCCAAGAGAGGAGCTGCACTACATGGCAAGGCCTGGTCCGCTACCAAGAGAGCCTCTGCACTCCATGCTATGCCCGCGTACCAAGGGAGTGCGAGACACTGCACTGCATGCCACTGCTGTATTCCAAGCGAGAAGCTGCACTACACAGCAAGGCCTGGTCTACTACCAAGAGAGCCTCTGCACTCCATGCCATGCCCACGTACCAAGGGAGTGTGAGACACTGCCCTGCATGCCACTGCTGTATCCCAAGAGAGAAGCTGCACTCCATGCCATGCCTGCGTACCAAGGGACTGCGAGACACTGCCATGCATGCCACAGCTGTATCCCAAGAGAGGAGCTGCACTACACGGCAAGGCCTGGTCCGCAACCAAGAGAGCCTCTGCACTCCATGCCATGCCCGTGTACCAAGGGAGTGCGAGACACTGCACTGCATACCACAGCTATATCCCAAGAGAGAAACTGCACTACACGGCAAGGCCTAGTCTGCTACCAAGAGAGCCTCTGCACTCCATGCCATGCCCGTGTACCAAGGGAGTGCGAGACACTGCACTGCATGCCACAGCTGTATCCCAAGAGAGAAGCTGCACTACACGGCAAGGCCTGGTCCGCTACCAAGAGAGCCTCTGCACTCCATGCTATGCCCGTGTACCAAGGGAGTGCGAGACACTGCCCTGCATGGCAACGCTGTATCCCAAGAGAGAAGCTGCACTACACGGCAAGGCCTGGCCTGCTACCAAGAGAGCCTCTGCACTCCATGCCATGCCCGTGTACCAAGGGAGTGCGAGACACTGCCCTGCATGCCACTGCTGTATCCCAAGAGAGAAGCTGCACTACACGGCAAGGCCTGGTCTGCTACCAAGAGAGCATCTGCACTCCATGCTATGCCCGTGTACCAAGGGAGTGCGAGACACTGCCCTGCATGCCACTGCTGTATCCCAAGATAGAAGCTGCACTCCATGCCATGCCCGCGTACCAAGGGAGTGCGAGACACTGCCATGCATGCCACAGCTGTATCCCAAGAGAGGAGCTGCACTACACGGCAAGGCCTGGTCCGCTACCAAGAGAGCCTCTGCACTCCATGCCATGCCCGTGTACCAAGGGAGTGCGAGACACTGCACTGCATACCACAGCTGTATCCCAAGAGAGAAGCTGCACTACACGGCAAGGCCTGGTCTGCTACCAAGAGAGCCTCTGCACTCCATGCCATGCCCGTGTACCAAGGGAGTGCGAGACACTGCACTGCATGCCACAGCTGTATCCCAAGAGAGAAGCTGCACTACACGGCAAGGCCTGGTCCGCTACCAAGAGAGCCTCTGCACTCCATGCTATGCCCGTGTACCAAGGGAGTGCGAGACACTGCCCTGCATGGCAACGCTGTATCCCAAGAGAGAAGCTGCACTACACGGCAAGGCCTGGCCTGCTACCAAGAGAGCCTCTGCACTCCATGCCATGCCCGTGTACCAAGGGAGTGCGAGACACTGCCCTGCATGCCACTGCTGTATCCCAAGAGAGGAGCTGCACTACACGGCAAGGCCTGGTCCGCAACCAAGAGAGCCTCTGCACTCCATGCCATGCCCGTGTACCAAGGGAGTGCGAGACACTGCACTGCATACCACAGCTATATCCCAAGAGAGAAACTGCACTACACGGCAAGGCCTAGTCTGCTACCAAGAGAGCCTCTGCACTCCATGCCATGCCCGTGTACCAAGGGAGTGCGAGACACTGCACTGCATGCCACAGCTGTATCCCAAGAGAGAAGCTGCACTACACGGCAAGGCCTGGTCCGCTACCAAGAGAGCCTCTGCACTCCATGCTATGCCCGTGTACCAAGGGAGTGCGAGACACTGCCCTGCATGGCAACGCTGTATCCCAAGAGAGAAGCTGCACTACACGGCAAGGCCTGGCCTGCTACCAAGAGAGCCTCTGCACTCCATGCCATGCCCGTTTACCAAGGGAGTGCGAGACACTGCCCTGCATGCCACTGCTGTATCCCAAGAGAGAAGCTGCACTACACGGCAAGGCCTGGTCTGCTACCAAGAGAGCATCTGCACTCCATGCTATGCCCGTGTACCAAGGGAGTGCGAGACACTGCCCTGCATGCCACTGCTGTATCCCAAGATAGAAGCTGCACTCCATGCCATGCCCGCGTACCAAGGGAGTGCGAGACACTGCCATGCATGCCACAGCTGTATCCCAAGAGAGGAGCTGCACTACACGGCAAGGCCTGGTCCGCTACCAAGAGAGCCTCTGCACTCCATGCCATGCCCGTGTACCAAGGGAGTGCGAGACACTGCACTGCATACCACAGCTGTATCCCAAGAGAGAAGCTGCACTACACGGCAAGGCCTGGTCTGCTACCAAGAGAGCCTCTGCACTCCATGCCATGCCCGTGTACCAAGGGAGTGCGAGACACTGCACTGCATGCCACAGCTGTATCCCAAGAGAGAAGCTGCACTACACGGCAAGGCCTGGTCCGCTACCAAGAGAGCCTCTGCACTCCATGCTATGCCCGTGTACCAAGGGAGTGCGAGACACTGCCCTGCATGGCAACGCTGTATCCCAAGAGAGAAGCTGCACTACACGGCAAGGCCTGGCCTGCTACCAAGAGAGCCTCTGCACTCCATGCCATGCCCGTGTACCAAGGGAGTGCGAGACACTGCCCTGCATGCCACTTCTGTATCCCAAGAGAGAAGCTGCACTACACGGCAAGGCCTGGTCTGCTACCAAGAGAGCATCTGCACTCCATGCTATGCCCGTGTACCAAGGGAGTGCGAGACACTGCCCTGCATGCCACTGCTGTATCCCAAGATAGAAGCTGCACTCCATGCCATGCCCGCGTACCAAGGGAGTGCGAGACGCTGCCATGCATGCCACAGCTGTATCCCAAGAGAGGAGCTGCACTACACGGCAAGGCCTGGTCCGCTACCAAGAGAGCCTCTGCACTCCATGCCATGCCCGTGTACCAAGGGAGTGCGAGACACTGCACTGCATACCACAGCTGTATCCCAAGAGAGAAGCTGCACTACACGGCAAGGCCTGGTCTGCTACCAAGAGAGCCTCTGCACTCCATGCTATGCCCGTGTACCAAGGGAGTGCGAGACACTGCCCTGCATGCCACTGCTGTATCCCAAGAGAGAAGCTGCACTCCATGCCATGCCTGTGTACCAAGGGAGTGTGAGACACTGCCCTGCATGCCACTGATGTAGCCCAAGAGAGAAGCTGCACTGCACAGCAAGGCCTGGTCTGCTAGCAAGAGAGCCTCTGCACCCCATGCCATGCCCGTGTACCAAGGGAGTGCGAGACACTGCACTGCATGCCACAGCTGTATCCCAAGAGAGAAGCTGCACTACACGGCAAGGCCTGGTCCGCTACCAAGAGAGCCTCTGCACTCCATGCCATGCCCGTGTACCAAGGGAGTGCGAGACACTGCACTGCATGCCAAGGCTGTATCCCAAGAGAGAAGCTGCACTACACGGTGTAGGAAAGTACCATCTTGCCTGGCATGTTACCCCCATATTTCACTGTATATATGTTGTTTTAGTTGTATGTGTCACTGGGACCCTGCCAGCCAGGGCCCCAGTGCTCATAAGTGTGCCCTGTATGTGTTACCTGTGTTATGACTAACTGTCTCACTGAGGCTCTGCTAATCAGAACCTCAGTGGTTATGCTCTCTCATTTCTTTCCAAATTGTCACTAACAGGCTAGTGACCAATTTTACCAATTTACATTGGCATACTGGAACACCCTTATAATTCCCTAGTATATGGTACTGAGGTATTGGGGTTCCAGGAGATCCCTATGGGCTGCAGCATTTCTTTTGCCACCCATAGGGAGCTCTGACAATTCTTACACAGGCCTGCCACTGCAGCCTGAGTGAAATAACGTCCACGTTATTTCACAGCCATTTACCACTGCACTTAAGTAACTTATAAGTCACCTATATGTCTAACCTTTACTTGGTAAAGGTTGGGTGCTAAGTTACTTAGTGTGTGGGCACCCTGGCACTAGCCAAGGTGCCCCCACATTGTTCAGGGCAAATTCCCCAGACTTTGTGAGTGCGGGGACACCATTACACGCGTGCACTACACATAGGTCACTACCTATGTGTAGCTTCACAATGGTAACTCCGAATATGGCCATGTAACATGTCTAAGATCATGGAATTGCCCCCCCAATGCCATCCTGGTAATGGGGAGACAATCCCATGATTCCCCGGGTCTCTAGCACAGACCCGGGTACTGCCAAACTGCCTTTCCTGGGGTTTCACTGCAGCTGCTGCTGCTGCCAACCCCTCAGACAGGTTTCTGCCCTCCTGGGGTCCAGCCAGGCTTGGCCCAGGAAGGCAGAACAAAGGACTTCCTCAGAGAGAGGGTGTTACACCCTATCCCTTTGGAAAAAGGTGTTAAGGCAGGGGAGGAGTAGCCTCCCCCAGCCTCTGGAAATGCTTTCATGGGCACAGATGGTGCCCATCTCTGCATAAGCCAGTCTGCACCGGTTCAGGGATCCCTCAGCCCTGCTCTGGCGCGAAACTGGACAAAGGAAAGGGGAGTGACCACTCCCCTGACCTGCACCTCCCCTGGGAGGTGCCCAGAGCTCCTCCAGTGTGCTCCAGACCTCTGCCATCTTGGAAACAGAGGTGCTGCTGGCACACTGGACTGCTCTGAGTGGCCAGGGCCAGCAGGTGACGTCAGAGACTCCTTCTGATAGGCTCTTACCTCTGTTGCTAGCCTATCCTCTCACCTAGGTAGCCAAACCTCCTTTTCTGGCTATTTAGGGTCTCTGCTTTGGGGAATTCTTTAGATAACGAATGCAAGAGCTCATCAGAGTTCCTCTGCATATCTCTCTTCACCTTCTGCCAAGGAATCGACTGCTGACCGCGCTGGAAGCCTGCAAAACTGCAACAAAGTAGCAAAGACGACTACTGCGACCTTGTAACGCTGATCCTGCCGCCTTCTCAACTGTTTTCCTGGTGGTGCATGCTGTGGGGGTAGTCTGCCTCCTCTCTGCACTAGAAGCTCTGAAGAAATCTCCCGTGGGTCGATGGAATCTTCAACCTGCGACCGCAGGCACCAAAGAACTGCTTCACCGGTCCTCTGGGTCTCCTCTCAGCACGACGAGCGAGGTCCCTTGAACTCAGCAACTCTGTCCAAGTGACTCCCACAGTCCAGTGACTCTTCAGTCCAAGTTTGGTGGAGGTAAGTCCTTGCCTCCCCACGCTAGACTGCATTGCTGGGAACCACGTGTTTTGCAGCTGCTCCGGCTCCTGTGCACTCTTCCAGGATTTCCTTTGTGCACAGCCAAGCCTGGGTCCCCGGCACTCTAACCTGCAGTGCACGACCTACTGAGTTGTCCTCTGGCGTCGTGGGACCCTCTTTCGTGACTTCGGGTGAGCTCTGGTTCACTCCTCTTCGTAGTGCCTGTTCCGGCACTTCTGCGGGTGCTGCTTGCTTCTGAGTGGGCTCCCTGTCTTGCTGGACGCCCCCTCTGTCTCCTCACGCAATTGGCGACATCCTGGTCCCTCCTGGGCCACAGCAGCATCCAAAAACCCTAACCGCGACCCTTGCAGCTAGCAAGGCTTGTTTGCAGTCTTTCTGCACGAAAACACCTCTGCACGACTCTTCACGACGTGGGACATCCATCCTCCAAAGGGGAAGTTTCTAGCCCTCTTCGTTCTTGCAGAATCCACAGCTTCTACCATCCGGTGGCAGCTTCTTTGCACCCACAGCTGGCATTTCCTGGGCATCTGCCCACTCCCGACTTGATCGTGACTCTTGGACTTGGTCCCCTTGTTCCACAGGTACTCTCATCTGGAAATCCATCGTTGTTGCATTGCTGGTGTTGGTCTTCCTTGCAGAATTCCCCTATCACGATTTCTGTGCTCTCTGGGGAACTTAGGTGCACTTTGCACCCACTTTTCAGGGTCTTGGGGTGGGCTATTTTTCTAACCCTCACTGTTTTCTTACAGTCCCAGCGACCCTCTACAAGCTCACATAGGTTTGGGGTCCATTCGTGGTTCGCATTCCACTTCTAGAGTATATGGTTTGTGTTGCCCCTATACCTATGTGATCCCATTGCAATCTATTGTGACTATACATTGCTTGCACTGTTTTCTATTGCTATTACTGCATATTTTTGGTATTGTGTACATATATCTTGTGTATATTTGCTATCCTCATACTGAGGGTACTCACTGAGATACTTTGGCATATTGTCATAAAAATAAAGTACCTTTATTTTTAGTATAACTGTGTATTGTGTTTTCTTATGATATTGTGCATATCACACCAGTGGTATAGTAGGAGCTTCACACGTCTCCTAGTTCAGCCTAAGCTGCTCTGCTAAGCTACATTTTCTATCAGCCTAAGCTGCTAGACACCTCTTCTACACTAATAAGGGATAACTGGACCTGGTACAAAGTGTAAGTACCCCTTGGTACCCACTACAAGCCAGGCCAGCCTCCTATATTGGTTGTGCAGCAGTGGGATAAGTACTTGCAACTACTTACCACTTTGTCATTTTGTACTTTTCATAAGAGAAAAATATACAAAACAAGTTCAGTGTATGTACACCTAACCAAAAAGTTTTGCTTTTCTTCGCTTACTCCTGCTAAGTGCTGAAAAGTACATCTAAAACTTTCAAAAAGTTCTTAAAAAGTTGTACAAGTTTTTTTTCTGTTCCTTAAAAAGTACTGAAACTTTTTCTTTCTTTTTCTGTCCCTTAAACCTTTTCTATCATGTCTTGTACAGGTCAAACTGTAGATCTGACCAGAGTTGCTTATGACCACCTTAGCTGGAAAGGAGCAAGGAGTCTCTGCATTGAAAGAGGTTTAGGGGTAGGAATAATCCCTCAAGAAAACTGTTAGTTAATATGCTCATTGAACAGGTTAAGACCATAGTTGGCACATCTGGTGAGAAATTAGCTGATGGTTCACACTCTGATTCTGGGGCTCCCCCAGTAAAAGTGTTAGAAGGGAACCTTCCCAACCTGCCCCTTAGCAGGCCACCTAGCATGGCTGGTACTAATGTGAGTTCTCATCACAGTAGGAGTGTTACTTCTGTAGGCCAGGTTGTTAGAGTGCCATCTGTTAGGGACAGGTCTCCCTCTGTTCATTCACACCATTCTTCTGTGTCAAGGCATGCCCACCCACCCTCCCTGAAGACAGAATGTTAGAAAGGGAACTCAATAGATTGAGAGTGGAAGAGTCCAGGCTGAAGCTTAAAAAGCAACAGCTGGATCTAGACAGGGAAGCATTTGACTTAGAAAAAGAAAGACAGAGGTTGGGGTTTGGACCCCATGGTGGCAGCAGCAGTATTACAGATAGTAATCCTGTAAAAGAGCATGATTCTAGGAATCTGCACAAGATAGTTCCCCCTTACAAGGAGGGGGGTGACATTAACAAGTGGTTTGCTGCACTTGAGAGGGCCTGGGTTGTACAGGGGGTCCCTCAAAGGCAGTGGGCTGCTATCCTATGGCTATCTTTCAGTGGAAAGGGTAGGGATAGGCTCCTTACTGTGAAGGAAAGTGATGCCAATAATTTTACAGTTCTTAAGAATGCACTCGTAGATGGTTATGGCTTAACCACTGAACAGTACAGGATCAAGTTCAGAGAAACCAAAAAGGAGTCTTCACAAGACTGGGTAGACTTTGTTGACCATTCAGAGAAGGCCTTGGAGGGGTGGTTACATGGCAGTAAAGTTTCTGACTATGAAAGCCTGTATAACTTAATCCTGAGAGAGCATATTCTTAATAATTGTGTGTCTGATTTGTTGCACCAGTACCTAGTGGACTCAGATCTGACCTCTCCCCAAGAATTAGGAAAGAAGGCAGACAAATGGGTCAGAACAAGGGTGAACAGAAAAGTTCATACAGGGGGTGACAAGGATGGCAAGAAGATGGATGGTAAGTCTTCTGACAAGGGTGGGGACAAATCTAAAAATGAATCTTCATCAGGCCCACAAAAACACTGGTGGGGGTGGTGGGCCCAAATCCTCTTCAAATCAAAACAAAGAATGTGTGATGTTTGCGCTTCAAGAGAACAGCGAGTGCCATCTCCGTGGTGATCGGAGAGAGCGCGGTGTTCTCGAGACGCGAAACCGGAGGAGAAGACGCATTGACGGTTGAGGGAGCGGATGGCTGGGGCGACAGAGAATAAAGAAAATAACATAAAATCAGCATTGCCTTGCACGTTTATTTGTAGGGAACGGATCTTCACATTGGCGACGAGGATGGCTTTCGCCTCAACATCGTTTTGGCTCTCTTACTAAAATTTAAAGGTCTGCTGCTAAAGGCTCACTTATCTAACATCGTTTTGGCTCATAATAACATTGGAAATGTCTGCTGCTAAAGGCTCACTTACCTGGCAGTGAAACTTCTCCTCGTCTCGACCCTTGATATCGGGTGGTTCCGGTTCCAAGTAAGGCTGTTTTAACTCGGAATAGAAACTGTTTGATTCACAGAAGGCGTGGCTTCCTGTATTTTCCTTAAAGGGATTGTCAGAAAGAGTTTTACTTAAAGGGATTGCCACCAAGGAAACTGCCTTTCAGCTTAAAGGGATATTTGAGTCACAGTCTTAAAGGGGAGGAATTTTCTGAATTTATTCATGAGGTGAACTTATTTTAAAAGAAAAAAGGAAAACTAAAGGATGAAAACAGGAATTCAGGATTCTTATAGTACTAAACTCGTGTATAAAATGACATTGTGATTGGAATGCCTGCTGGATTGGTGATAGGCACACCTGAGCTAACTTAATTCGCCTGTAATACAAAGTGTGCGGTGACAGGCACACCGGAAGTAAGATTTTGTGCATCAAGAAGAAGGGACTTCAGGACCAGCGGAAGAACGTCACTTACAGGAGTACATTTCTAGATTGTGACTGTAGTACAAATAGGAATTATAATGCAGAATGTAACACCTCCTCTGTTTTTTTAAGTAGTCCAGGAGATCCCACATATCCTTGGACTAAGTGGAAGAAAATGTTTGTTCATTATGCGAGAGTGTGTGGACCAACTCTGAGTGCAGAGAGGAAGCATGCATTATTAATGCATTGTATAGGAGGTGAGGGACAGGAGGTACTTGAAAATGTACCAGAGTTAAGTGCTGAAGAGTCAAGAAATTTGAATGAATATGAGGTGTGTATTAAAAAAATGGACAAACATTATGTACCTAGAGTAAGTACAATAATGGAGAGATATTATTTTGGGAAAAGAGAGCAAGGAAAGGACGAGTCGGTAGAGGAATACATAACCAATTTAAGGAAGCTGGCAGCGTTGTGTAAGTTTGGTACATTGGTGGACGAAAGAATTAGAGACCAATTTGTATTGAAGTGTTGTAGCGACAAAATCAGGGAGGAGCTGTGGTTAAAAGATGAACCACCATTAGAGGAGGTGGTTATAGTGGCAAAGAGGGTGGAACATATGTTAAAGTGTGTTAAGGAGCTAAGTGGAAATAAAGTTGTGAGTGGAGAGTGTACAAAGGTTGAAGAGGTGGTTTGCGAGGTGAAAGTCAAAGAATTTGGGGCGGAAAAAAAGAAAGAGGAGTTTTCAAAATTTAAAGGAGAGTGTTTTCGGTGTGGGAAAGTCGGAAATAAGGCTAACGCGAGCAATTGTCCAGCATTAAATGTAATATGCAATGGGTGTGGGAGAAAGGGACACTATTTTAAATGTTGTCGTAACAAAAAGAAGAAGTGTAGCAATAGTAACATGTTAAAAGAAGTCAAGGAGGTATCCCAGGAGGCGATTTTTCAAGTGAAAACTCAGATAGAGTGTGGTGAGCATCCCAGTGAGATAGTGAGAGTGGAAGATGTTGATTTATTGATGAGATTTGATTCCTGTTCACATTTGACAATAATTTCTAAGAAGAGTTATGATCTCATATCAAGGAGGAAGAGTGTGTTACGGAAAATGGATGTGTGTCCTGGTGGTTATGGGGGACAACCGATAAAAATGTTAGGGTATTTTGAGGGACGCCTTGAGTTGAAAGGGAGACATTTGGTTGGGAAGATTTATGTGTCTAGTCAGGGTGATAATCTTTTAAATTGGACACATCAAAGATTGTTGGGAGTGGTGTTAAATCCCAATGCACAAGTACAAGTGCAGAGTGTGGAGAGTGAAGAAAATAATTTGGTCGCTAAATTTCCTGAAGTTTTCTCAGAGGATTTAGGATGTTTAAGAGGTTACAAACATAAAATTAAACTCAAGACTGGTGCCATTCCGATAATAGCGAAGGTGAGGAGAATTCCTCTAGCTGTACAAGAACCAGTTATGAATGAGCTTAAGAAGTTACAGGATTTGGACATAATTGAGGAGGTGGAAGCAACGGAGTGGTTGGCGCCCATTGTAGTGGCAAGGAAGAGTAATGGAGAGATCAGGTTATGTGTGGACCTTAGAGCCTTGAACAAAGAGGTGGTAGTCGACAAATTTCCTCTTCCAAATATTGAGGAAATTGTGTCCACGCTTGGGGGAGCGAAGTATTTTTCCACGCTGGATTTAACCTCAGCGTACCACCAGGTAGAATTGGAAGAGTGTTCTCAAGAGTTGACTGCGTTCACTACACCTTTTGGTGCTTTTGAATTCAAAAGGATGCCATTTGGGCTGGTTTCCGCAGCTCCTGTGTTTCAACGTATCATGCACAAAATTTTAAAAGGAGTGTGTGGTGTAAAATTTTATCAAGATGATGTGTTGATTTATGCAGAGTCAGCAGAAGAGCATTGGAGACAGGTGAAATTAGTGTTGGGATGTTTAAGCCAAGCTGGTCTCACTCTTAAGAGGAAGAAATGTCATTTTGGTCTAACTGAAGTTGAGTATCTGGGACACTTGATTACGGGTGATGGTGTAAAGCCTAAACCTGAGTTGGTCAAGACAATAAAACAGTTGACGACTCCTCAAAGCAAGGAGGAAGTGAGTTCATTTTTAGGAATGGTAGAATATTATGGGAGATACATAGTAAACTTATCAGAGAAAACAGTAAATTTGAGAGACTTGTTAAAGAAAAAAAGAGAGTTCCGGTGGAACAACGAATGTGAAAAGGAATTTTTCCTAATCAAGGAAGAATTGGATAATGCCCCTTGTTTACAGGCATTTAAGCCAGACAGACCGACTGTCATAGTCACAGATGCCAGTGCGAAAGGGCTAGGTGCTATTTTGATGCAGGAGAATAAAGGAATGAAAATTATGATAGCCTGCGCATCTAAGGCATTGAATGGTGCTGAGAAAAATTACTCTGTGGTAGAAAGGGAGTCTTTGGCCATCTTCTGGGTTCTTAGGAAGTTTAGATAGTTTGTGTGGGGCACAGAATTTCTGGTATTATCAGACCACAAACCTTTGGTGGAAGTTTTTGGCAGTAAAGGTTTAAATTGCATTTCTGCAAGGATTAGGAGGTGGGTAATCGGTCTACAAGACTTCAAATTTAGGGTGGAGTATTTACCAGGCTCATTGAATGTGAGTGCAGATTGTCCAGATTAGTGAGGGAGGACGCTATGGAGGGTGAGAAAGATGGTTTATCGTTGCAGGAGGGTGATGTTTGTGAAGTTTTCTGTAACGTGAGTGAGATTATGTATGGTGCAATAACTGAGCAGGCGTGGAAAGAGGCATTGAAGGAGGATGTTGAACTGAGTGAGATCTGCGTGGCGTTAGAAGATGGGAAATTTAGTACCCTTGGTAAAGTGTGGGGTTTGATAAAAGATGAATTGGCGGTGGAAAGTGGTATGTTATTGAGGGGTACTAGGCTGATCCCGCCAAGTGTTTTGAGGAAGAGGGTTATGGATCAAGCTCATGAAGGCCATTTAGATATTGTCAAAACTAAGGAGAATTTAAGAGCAAACTTTTGGTGGCCTGGCATGGATCTGGAAGCAGAGCGAGTGGTCAGAGATTGCATACAATGTTCACGGAGTGACAAGATTTTGAAAACTCGTAATGCACCTATGCATTGTAGGAATCTACAGAGTAAACCCTGGGATGAAGTTGCGATAGATATTGTCGGTCCCTTATCAGGCGAACATTCTACCCCATACTTGATTGTATTGATTGACTTATATTCCAGGTGGGTGGAGGTTAAAAATGTACGAGACGTCTCTTCTTATAGTATGATATGCTTTCTGGAAGAGATTTTCAGAAGAGAGGGTTTCCCTAAGTCATTGTTATCTGATAATGGTCCGCAATTTTGTTCAACAAGGTTTGTAGAATTTATGAAGGAATGTGGCATTACACACAAAAGGTCAGCTGTATATCATCCTGAAACGAATGGTGCAGTAGAACGTTTCAACAAATATATCAAAGAGCATTCAGCTAGCAAAAGTGAACACTTTGAATTGGCGAACAGAACTAATGAAAAGGATTACTGCTTATCGGTTTTCACCACATTCTACCACGGGAAAATCTCCGTTTGAATTGTTTAAGAGAAGATTACCCAACACCAAATTATCCCCAGCTTGGATGGGATGGAGGAAAAATGAGTTTAATTTGACAGATACAACATGGCGTAATAGAGAACTAAGACTCATGGAGAAAAGAAAGCAAGAGTTCGATTCTAGGAAGAAGGTGTCCAAAGTGAATATAGCTGTGGGTGATGTGGTGAAGATAAAGGCTCCCTTAGGGTGTATGGACGGATCCAAATTTACGAGACCCTTAACAGTGGTCAAGGTATTTAAGAATGCCATAAAAACCTCTGATGGCAGGATTTGGAATCTGAACCGAGTTGTGCGGATGAAGGAGGTAACAGAACCGCGTATCGAAAGAGAAATGATGAACCAAAGTAAAGTATTGTCAAGATCTCCAAGTCACAATCGAGGTGGAAATGATAGGTGTGAAGGAACAAGGAGAAGTAGTAGGAGGAAAGTCAGTCCTAAACGTCTTAAAGACTATGTACTTGGTTGAAGGTTGTATGAGTTTAAGTTTGTCAGTTAATTTCTCACTGTGTTATGGGAAATTTATTTCATTCCGTTTAGAACAAATTGTTGTCTAGGGTCAAATATATATATTTTTTCTGTTTATGTTTGTTAAATATAAAAAGGGAGATGTGTGATGTTTGCGCTTCAAGAGAACAGCGCGTGCCATCTCCGTGGTGATCGGAGAGAGCGCGGTGTTCTCGAGACGCGAAACCGGAGGAGAAGACGCATTGACGGTTGAGGGAGCGGATGGCTGTGGCGACAGAGAATAAAGAAGATAACATAAAATCAGCATTGCCTTGCACGTTTATTTGTAGGGAACGGATCTTCACATCTTCTGACAAGGGTGGGGACAAATCTAAAAATGAGTCTTCATCAGGCCCACAAAAACACTCTGGTGGGGGTGGTGGGCCCAAATCCTCTTCAAATCAAACAAAGAAAAGAAACCATGGTGCTATTTATGTAAAATAAAAGGCCATTGGACAACTGATCCCAGTTGCCCAAAGAAAAGCACCAAGCCTCCTACCACTACAACCCCTGCTGCTACACCTAGTGCCCCTAGTAATAGCAGTGGTGGTGGGAGCCAACCTACTAATAGTCAATCCAAGGGAGTAGCTGGGCTCACATTTGGTAATTTAGTTGGGGTTGGTCTTGTTAGGGAGACCACAGAGGCTGTGTTAGTCTCTGAGGGGGCCATTGATTTGGCCACCTTGGTTGCTTGTCCCCTTAATATGGATAAGTACAAGCAACTGCCCCTAATAAATGGTGTTGAGGTTCAGGCCTACAGGGACACAGGTGCCAGTGTTACCATGGTAATAGAGAAACTGGTCCACCCTGAACAACACCTACTTGGTCACCAGTACCAAGTAACTGATGCTCATAACAACACACTTAGCCACCCCATGGCTGTTGTAAATCTCAACTGGGGGGGGTTACTGGTCCAAAGAAAGTTGTGGTTGCCTCAGATTTACCTGTAGACTGTCTACTAGGGAACGATTTAGAGACATCAGCTTGGTCAGATGTGGAGTTGGAGGCTCATGCAGCAATGCTGGGCATTCCAGGGCATATTTTTGCTTTAACCAGGGCTCAGGCCAAAAAGCAAAAAGGACAGGGTGACTTGGATCCTGGAAGAATGGACCAAGTGCTCCCTAAAGCTAGGGTTAGTAAAGGTAAAACACTACCTACTATCCCTCCCTCTACAGTGAATTCAACTTCTGAGGAAGAAGAATTTCCACCCTGTGCAGAACCTACACCAGAAGAGCTGGAAGCAGACACTGCTGAGCTTTTGGGTGAAGGGGGGCCTGCCAGGGAGGAGCTGAGTGTGGCACAGCAAACCTGTCCCACACTAGAGGGTCTAAGGCAGCAAGCTGTCAAACAAGCAAATGGGGATGTCAGTGACTCTCACAGAGTTTACTGGGAGGACAACCTTTTGTATACTGAAGCAAGGGATCCAAAACCTGGAGCTGCCAGGAGATTGGTGATTCCTCAGGAATACAGAAAGTTCCTCCTAACTCTAGCCCACGTCATTTAGGGCAAATGAAAACTTGGGACAGGTTGGTCCCCTTGTTTCATTGGCCTAGAATGTCAGAGGACACAAAGGAATTTTGTAAGTCCTGTGAAACCTGTCAAGCCAGTGGCAAAACAGGTGGCACTCCAAAGGCACCCCTTATTCCACTACCTGTGGTTGGGGTTCCCTTTGAAAGGGTAGGGGTTGACATAGTTGGCCCCCTTGACCCTCCTACTGCTTCAGGCAATAGGTTTATTTTGGTGGTAGTGGACCATGCCACCAGATATCCTGAAGCAATTCCTCTAAGGACCACTACAGCTCCTGCAGTGGCAAAGGCCCTCCTGGGAATCTTTTCCAGGGTGGGCTTCCCAAAAGAGGTTGTATCAGACAGGGGAAGCAATTTCGTGTCTGCTTACTTAAAGGCCATGTGGAAGGAATGTGGTGTGACATACAAGTTCACTACACCCTATCATCCACAAACAAATGGACTGGTTGAGAGTTTTAATAAAACTCTCAAAGGAATGATAATGGGACTCCCTGAAAAACTCCGCAGGAGATGGGATATCCTGTTACCTTGCCTCCTTTTTGCTTACAGGGAGGTACCCCAAAAAGGAGTGGGCTTCAGCCCCTTTGAACTCCTATTTGGACACCCTGTGAGAGGTCCTCTAACACTTGTGAAGGAGGGTTGGGAACAACTTTTAAAAGCTCCAAAGCAAGACATAGTGGACTATGTACTTGGCCTAAGATCTAGGATGGCTGAGTACATGAAAAAGGCCAGTAAAAACCTTCAGGCCAGCCAAAAGCTCCAAAAGCAATGGCATGACCAGAAGGCTGTTTTGGTTCAGTACCAACCAGGGCAGAAAGTGTGGGTCTTGGAGCCTGTGGCCCCAAGAGCACTCCAAGACAAATGGAGTGGACCCCACATTATTGTTGAGAAAAAGGGTGAAGTCACCTACTTAGTTGACTTAGGCACTGCCAGGAGTCCCCTTAGATTGCTCCATGTCAATCGCCTGAAACCCTACTATGACAGGGCTGATCTCACCCTGCTCATGGCAACAGATGAGGGACAGGAAGAAGAGAGTGACCCTCTCCCTGATCTCTTCTCTTCCACAGAAGAAGATGCTCTAGTGGAAGGTGTAGTACTGGCAGATTGTCTTACTGCTGAGCAGAAAGACCACTGCATAAATCTCCTGGGTCAGTTTTCTGAACTCTTTTCTACTGTGCCAGGCACCACTTCTTGGTGTGAGCACACTATAGATACTGGAGACAACTTCCCTATCAAAAGTAAGATCTATAGGCAGCCTGACCATGTCAAAGACTGCATAAAACAAGAGGTGCAGAAAATGCTTGAACTGGGAGTGGTTGAGCACTCTGAAAGTCCATGGGCCTCTCCTGCGGTACTTGTACCAAAACCTCATTCCAAAGATGGAAAGAAGGAAATGCGTTTTTGTGTAGATTATAGAGGTTTCAACCAGGTAACTAAAACTGATGCTCACCCTATACCCAGGGCAGATGAGCTCATAGATACACTGGCATCTGCCAAGTATCTAAGCACCTTTGATTTGACTGCAGGGTATTGGCAGATCAAGTTATCAGAGGATGCAAAAGCAAAAACTGCATTTTCAACCATTGGAGGGCACTACCAATTCACAGTAATGCCTTTTGGGTTGAGAAATGCACCTGCCACTTTTCAAAGGTTGGTGAATACATTCCTGCAAGGGTTGGAAGCTTTTAGTGCAGCATATCTAGATGATATAGCTGTCTTTAGCTCCAACTGGGATGATCACCTGGTCCACCTATGGAAAGTTTTGGAGGCCCTGCAAAAGGCAGGCCTCACAATCAAGGCTTCAAAGTGCCAGATAGGGCAGGGGAAAGTGGTTTATCTGGGACACCTGGTAGGTGGAGAACAGATTGCACCACTGCAGGGGAAAATCCAAACTATTATAGATTGGGTTCCCCCTACTACTCAGACCCAGGTGAGAGCCTTCTTAGGCCTCACTGGGTATTACAGGAAGTTCATAAAGAACTATGGCTCCATTGCAGCCCCTCTTAATGACCTCACATCTAAGAAAATGCCTAAAAAGGTATTGTGGACAGCTAGCTGTCAGAAAGCTTTTGAGGAGCTGAAGCAGGCCATGTGCTCTGCACCTGTCATGAAAAGCCCCTGTTACTCCAAAAAATTCATTGTCCAAACTGATGCATCTGAATTAGGGGTAGGGGCAGTCTTATCACAACTTAATTCTGAGGGCCAGGATCAACCTGTTGTCACGACTCACGTGCTGCTTGTGCCTGGAATCTGCAGATCTAGTGGTGTGGATCTTGAGTGTTCGGCTTTGGCCCAAAAAGGGGCGACTCTTTCTGGTAGCCACGGTGCTGTAGGCAATGGAAACACCAAGAACAGACCGTGACCTTCAGAAAATAGCGCCAGAGGGAAAAAAACCCTTCCAAAAAAGGGGAAAAAACCTCCAACAGAAAGATTCCTGAAAACAAGAACAGAAGAACAGGAATCAAAAAGAACTGAAGGCAAATAACACAGAATTGGCGAATTCCAGAACCAAAAGGCTAGGAAATCAGGAGCGAAGACACCATTTGAACAGAGAGTGTTGCAGCGCAAAGAAAAGAAGAAAACACCTCCCTTAAATACCAAAGAACAGGAAGTGACCCACAGGAAGAAAAAGGACACCATCTTAGATAGGGAAAAGTAGATAGAACAGAATGGAGTAGAAACCATAGAGAATAGGGAAGGAGGAATGCTGGGAAGAAAAAGGAAACCTGGGAAGGGGGAAAAGACATAAAGGAAAGTGCAATAAACAGACCCAAGAAAAAGAAAGAAGAAAGAAGAAGGAGCAAAAACAGGTAAGAGGGGTCAGGAGACCCCAACAAAACGGAGAGAGAGAGCAGAGCGAGGCCCCATGTAAGTTCTGGGGCCTCGCAGGGTGCAGGAAAGGCTCGGGGCGTGCCGCGTCTTAGGAACGCGATGCACGGCCCGAGCCGAACGCCCGGCTTGTGCCGAACGCTCGGCTCGCGCCGCGCGGTGCGGCGCGACAGTAGGCCCCCCTCCCGAAGGCCCTGGTTTGAGAGGAAATAAACAGTGAAAGCGCTGAATCAGAAGAGGTGCATGAACAGAAGATGCATCTTCCCAAGAACATTCACTGAGAGGATAACCCTTCCAATGAATCAGATACTGCAGACGTTTGTGAAAAAGACGAGAGTCACAAATTTCCTGAACCTCATATTCAGGAACATCATCCACTAAGACAGGAGGAGGACAGGAAAACTGACGAGAATAAGGATCCGGCACATAAGGTTTGAGCTGGGAGACATGAAAGACTGGATGAATTTTCCACGTGTGAGGCAAGTGAAGACGGACAGTGACAGGATTAATCAACTGGAGAATACGGAAAGGCCTGTAGTAGCGAGGTGTGAACTTGTTCTGAGAAAGACGTGAGGGTAAGAATTTAGAAGAAAGCCAAACTTTATCTTGTGGATGGTAGTCCGGAGTGGTCCTACGTTTCTTGTCTGCTACTTTCTTCATATATCTTTTGGTGTGTAATAGATTGGATCGAATTAGTCTATGGATTTGTAAAAGGCGTTTGGAAAAGTAAGTGATAGCAGGCAGGGGAGAGGGAGACCGAGAAGAAGTAGGGAAAGAGGTAGGATGAAAGCCATAAGAACAGAAAAAAGGAGTGGTCTTGGAGGCACTATGGACAGAATTATTGTAGGAGAATTCAGCAATAGGGAGATAAGGATTCCAGTTGCTTTGGGTAGAATTGCAAAAACAACGAAGGTATTGCTCTAATCCTTGATTCAGGCGCTCGGTCTGTCCATTGGTCTGAGGATGGAAGCCCGATGACAGGGCTCTATTGATATTAAGTGTTTTACAAAAATATCTCCAAAACCGGGAAATGTACTGAGGTCCTCTATCAGATACAATGGTATGTGGAAGTCCATGAAGACGGAAGATATGGTCGATGAATATCTGGCTTAGTTCTTGGGATGTAGGTAGCTTTTTCAGGGCAGTGAAGTGAGCCATTTTAGTAAAGGAATCCACAGTGACCATGATTACCCGGTTTCCTGCTGAAGGTGGTAGCGAACACATAAAATCAGTAGAGATGGTGTGCCATGGAGTTGGCGGAACAGGCAAAGGCTGGAGTAATCCTGCAGGTCTGGTTCGGGGAATCTTGACTTGAGCGCATGTGGGACAAGCCTGAACGTATGTTTCAATATCCAGTTTCCAGGTAGGCCACCAGAAAAATCGTGAAAGAAGTTCTTGTGTGGCCTTGATGCCTCTATGACCAGCAACCGGTGAATCATGACACATTTGTAATGCTTTTTCTCTAACTCTGTTAGTAGGGAGGAATAACAGGTCTTGATAATAATAGTATCCTTGTCTCTTATGTAATAGAGGCCTTAATTTCTCTACTTCGTGATCAGATAGATTGGAGTATTCCAGTTGTACCTCCTCCAGAAAAGACTGAGCTACCCCAATGATCTTATTAGGATCCAGTAGATGTTGAGATGGGGCAGAAGTACAATCTGGATAACGACGAGACAGAGCATCAGCCAGAATGTTTTGGGAGCCAGGAATATAAGTAATGTAGAAATCATACTGGCTGAAGAAGAAGGCCCAACGAGCTTGACGACTATTCTGGCATACGAAATTTCGTAAACATTGTAAGTTACGGTGGTCTGTTCTCACTTCAAAAGGCTCCTTGGAACCCATCAGAAACTGTCTCCATTCTATGCACGCTGTTTTCAGAGCCAATATTTCTCTTTCCAGTACTGAGTAATGTTGTTCTGCAATAGAGAGTATATGAGACAAATAGAAAACAGGATGTTCAAGACCATCGTCCTCTTGTTGTTGAAGTAGGACGGCTCCAATGGCTTTTTCAGAAGCATCGGTAACGACAATAAATTGTTCGTTGGTATCTGGATGTCTTAAGATGGGAGCTTGAGTGAATGCCTTCTTTAAATCTTGAAAGGCTGTTTCGGCCGCTTTAGTCCAGACAAACCCTTTAGTTAAATTTTCCTTCTTTAAAGTGTGAGTTATATGGCTAGTTTGTTTTGCAAAGTCTAAGATGAATTGCCGATAGAAGTTCGCTAATCCTAGAAAACATTGTGTTTCTTTAATAGAAGATGGAGAAGGCCAATCTAGAATAGCTTGTACCTTTTCTTGATCCATAGCTACGCCGGTGGGACTTAAATGATAACCCAGATATTTGACTTCCGTCTTGTCAAACTCACACTTTTCTGGTTTGCAAAATAGTTGATGTGCCCGGAGTCTTTGAAGGACTTGTTTCACATGGGAAGAATGGAGTTCGGGATTTCTAGAATAAATAAGAATATCATCTAGGTAGATTACAACTGTCTGGTTCAGAAGATCAGAAAACACTGAGTCCATAAACCTCTGGAAGATTGCGGGGGCATTAGTGAGACCAAAAGGCATTACCTTATATTCAAAGTGACCAAATGGAGTCCTAAAGGCTGTTTTCCACTCGTCTCCTTCTTTAATGCGTAAAAGGTTGTAGGCTCCCCGTAGATCTAGTTTGGTAAACCGTTGAGCTCCTCTGACTGCCTCTAGAATATCCCTGATGAGAGGCAAAGGATAACGATCTTTAATAGTTATCTTATTCAGGCCTCGAAAATCCAGGCAAGGGCGAAGATCCTTTGTCTTCTTGGGTACGAAAAAGAGAGGAGCCCCGGCCGGAGAAGATGATGGAACAATAAAACCACTTTGTATATTTTCTTCCAAATACTCCTTTAGTACTTCCTTTTCAGGTTCCGTGAGGGAATACATCCTTCCAAAAGGAACGATAGTGTCAGGTTCCAAGGGAATAGCACAATCGTAATCTCGATGTGGAGGTAACACAGGTCTGGAGGGTTTTTGGAATACATCTTGAAACTCCAAATAGTGTTCAGGGACTCCTTGGACTGTATTAATGGTCGAACCGGTAGTACCTTCCGTGATTATTGATCTCTTAGGTGACCAATACTTGTCAGAAGCAAAACAGTGCTCGTGACAAAACTGTGAAGACAAGGAGACCGTCCGGGTTGCCCAGTTCACATATGGATTATGTCTGATGAACCACGGAATTCCAAGAATGATGGTATGGTTGGGGGATGTTATGAGATCAAAGGAGATGTGTTCTTGATGGTTACCGATCTGTAAACTCAGCATCAGGGTAGTTGTATCAACTGGACCCGAGGATATCAAGGATCCGTCCACTGTGTGTACTTGTTCGGGAATTTCCTTAGGTTGTGTAGGAACTTGTTGAGTAGTGGCCCACTTCTTATCCATATAAATACCACTAGCTCCACAATCTAGTAGTGCCATAGTCTTTTCTTGACGGCCGTCAGGAAATTGTAACATGACTGGTACTATAAACAAGGATGTGGTATTGTCATTAAAGGAACTGATGGAAGGTATAGCTGATAATCCCGTCCCCTCCCTTCTTACAGAGGACGGGAAGTGGCGTTTCCTGATGGCCTTGATGGACGTACTGGACAGGTACGAAGCATGTGGCCGGCAGAACCGCAGTACAGACACAACCCTTTCTTTCGTCTGTCTTCCCGCTCGCTAGCGGAGAGAGGGCCTCGAGTAGTATCCACCTGCATGGGTTCTCCTTCGATGTCTCTAGCAGGGGGGCGAGGTTCCTCAGAACGATGTGGATAAACTTGTGAAGTGCTTGGTTGGAAAGACCCTCTACTCCTTCTCTTCTCCGATCTCCGTTCCTGAAGGCGATACTCGATGGAAAGGGCTTGATCCATCAGACCACGAAGATCTTCCACTCTGGTGGAATGTACTAGTTCATCTTTTATTTCTTCTTTGAGTCCTCTACGAAACAAAGTCACCAAAGTACGTTCCACCCAGGTGGTCTCTGCCGCTAGCTGACGAAAGCGTGTTATGTATTGAAGGACATCTTGTGAGCCTTGATGAATGTCGCATAAGGCTTCTTCCGCTGAGGCCTCCAATCCCGGACGACGAAACATTTGCTTGAAGCGATTCACGAAGGCGGGATAGTCCGACAATACCGGATCGTTGGATGATACCATCGGGGTTGCCCAGGCCAAGGCAGGACCGGATAAGGCACTGATGAGATAACCCACTTTTGTTCTGTCATGGGAGAATTGGGTGGGTCGGAAGGCGAAGTACACTGTTAATGAATCAAGGAACTCACGCAGTTTGGTTGGTTCACCAGAAAAATGATGGGTAGAGGCGGAGAGCGTCGGAACATCACCACTACGGAAAGCCAAAGCCTGTCGTAACGCAGCATTCTCACTGCGTAGTTGTAATTCTTGAGCTTGTTGCTGAATCGTCGTCAGGAGAGATTGATCTGGATCTGCAGCAGCCACCACTGTGTCATACATGGTGTTTGAAGACGTCGGGATGGTTTGGCGCTGCAATCTGTCACGACTCACGTGCTGCTTGCGCCTGGAATCTGCAGATCTAGTGGCGTGGATCTTGAGTGTTCGGCTTTGGCCCAAAAAGGGGCGACTCTTTCTGGTAGCCACGGTGCTGTAGGCAATGGAAACACCAAGAACAGACCGTGACCTTCAGAAAATTGCGCCAGAGGGAAAAAAAACCTTCCAAAAAAGGGGAAAAAACCTCCAACAGAAAGATTCCTGAAAACAAGAACAGAAGAACAGGAATCAAAAAGAACTGAAGGCAAATAACACAGAATTGGCAAATTCCAGAACCAAAAGTCTAGGAAATCAGGAGCGAAGACACCATCTGAACAGAGAGTGTTGCAGCGCAAAGAAAAGAAGAAAACACCTCCCTTAAATACCAAAGAACAGGAAGTGACCCACAGGAAGAAAAAGGACACCATCTTAGATAGGGAAAAGTAGATAGAACAGAATGGAGTAGAAACCATAGAGAATAGGGAAGGAGGAATGCTGGGAAGAAAAAGGAAACCTGGGAAGGGGGAAAAGACATAAAGGAAAGTGCAATAAACAGACCCAAGAAAAAGAAAGAAGAAAGAAGAAGGAGCAAAAACAGGTAAGAGGGGTCAGGAGACCCCAACAAAACGGAGAGAGAGAGCAGAGCGAGGCCCCATGTAAGTTCTGGGGCCTCGCAGGGTGCAGGAAAGGCTCGGGGCGTGCCGCGTCTTAGGAACGCGATGCACGGCCCGAGCCGAACGCCCGGCTTGTGCCGAACGCTCGGCTCGCGCCGCGCGGTGCGGCGCGACAGTAGGCCCCCCTCCCGAAGGCCCTGGTTTGAGAGGAAATAAACAGTGAAAGCGCTGAATCAGAAGAGGTGCATGAACAGAAGATGCATCTTCCCAAGAACATTCACTGAGAGGATAACCCTTCCAATGAATCAGATACTGCAGACGTTTGTGAAAAAGACGAGAGTCACAAATTTCCTGAACCTCATATTCAGGAACATCATCCACTAAGACAGGAGGAGGACAGGAAAACTGACGAGAATAAGGATCCGGCACATAAGGTTTGAGCTGGGAGACATGAAAGACTGGATGAATTTTCCACGTGTGAGGCAAGTGAAGACGGACAGTGACAGGATTAATCAACTGGAGAATACGGAAAGGCCTGTAGTAGCGAGGTGTGAACTTGTTCTGAGAAAGACGTGAGGGTAAGAATTTAGAAGAAAGCCAAACTTTATCTTGTGGATGGTAGTCCGGAGTGGTCCTACGTTTCTTGTCTGCTACTTTCTTCATATATCTTTTGGTGTGTAATAGATTGGATCGAATTAGTCTATGGATTTGTAAAAGGCGTTTGGAAAAGTAAGTGATAGCAGGCAGGGGAGAGGGAGACCGAGAAGAAGTAGGGAAAGAGGTAGGATGAAAGCCATAAGAACAGAAAAAAGGAGTGGTCTTGGAGGCACTATGGACAGAATTATTGTAGGAGAATTCAGCAATAGGGAGATAAGGATTCCAGTTGCTTTGGGTAGAATTGCAAAAACAACGAAGGTATTGCTCTAATCCTTGATTCAGGCGCTCGGTCTGTCCATTGGTCTGAGGATGGAAGCCCGATGACAGGGCTCTATTGATATTAAGTGTTTTACAAAAATATCTCCAAAACCGGGAAATGTACTGAGGTCCTCTATCAGATACAATGGTATGTGGAAGTCCATGAAGACGGAAGATATGGTCGATGAATATCTGGCTTAGTTCTTGGGATGTAGGTAGCTTTTTCAGGGCAGTGAAGTGAGCCATTTTAGTAAAGGAATCCACAGTGACCATGATTACCCGGTTTCCTGCTGAAGGTGGTAGCGAACACATAAAATCAGTAGAGATGGTGTGCCATGGAGTTGGCGGAACAGGCAAAGGCTGGAGTAATCCTGCAGGTCTGGTTCGGGGAATCTTGACTTGAGCGCATGTGGGACAAGCCTGAACGTATGTTTCAATATCCAGTTTCCAGGTAGGCCACCAGAAAAATCGTGAAAGAAGTTCTTGTGTGGCCTTGATGCCTCTATGACCAGCAACCGGTGAATCATGACACATTTGTAATGCTTTTTCTCTAACTCTGTTAGTAGGGAGGAATAACAGGTCTTGATAATAATAGTATCCTTGTCTCTTATGTAATAGAGGCCTTAATTTCTCTACTTCGTGATCAGATAGATTGGAGTATTCCAGTTGTACCTCCTCCAGAAAAGACTGAGCTACCCCAATGATCTTATTAGGATCCAGTAGATGTTGAGATGGGGCAGAAGTACAATCTGGATAACGACGAGACAGAGCATCAGCCAGAATGTTTTGGGAGCCAGGAATATAAGTAATGTAGAAATCATACTGGCTGAAGAAGAAGGCCCAACGAGCTTGACGACTATTCTGGCATACGAAATTTCGTAAACATTGTAAGTTACGGTGGTCTGTTCTCACTTCAAAAGGCTCCTTGGAACCCATCAGAAACTGTCTCCATTCTATGCACGCTGTTTTCAGAGCCAATATTTCTCTTTCCAGTACTGAGTAATGTTGTTCTGCAATAGAGAGTATATGAGACAAATAGAAAACAGGATGTTCAAGACCATCGTCCTCTTGTTGTTGAAGTAGGACGGCTCCAATGGCTTTTTCAGAAGCATCGGTAACGACAATAAATTGTTCGTTGGTATCTGGATGTCTTAAGATGGGAGCTTGAGTGAATGCCTTCTTTAAATCTTGAAAGGCTGTTTCGGCCGCTTTAGTCCAGACAAACCCTTTAGTTAAATTTTCCTTCTTTAAAGTGTGAGTTATATGGCTAGTTTGTTTTGCAAAGTCTAAGATGAATTGCCGATAGAAGTTCGCTAATCCTAGAAAACATTGTGTTTCTTTAATAGAAGATGGAGAAGGCCAATCTAGAATAGCTTGTACCTTTTCTTGATCCATAGCTACGCCGGTGGGACTTAAATGATAACCCAGATATTTGACTTCCGTCTTGTCAAACTCACACTTTTCTGGTTTGCAAAATAGTTGATGTGCCCGGAGTCTTTGAAGGACTTGTTTCACATGGGAAGAATGGAGTTCGGGATTTCTAGAATAAATAAGAATATCATCTAGGTAGATTACAACTGTCTGGTTCAGAAGATCAGAAAACACTGAGTCCATAAACCTCTGGAAGATTGCGGGGGCATTAGTGAGACCAAAAGGCATTACCTTATATTCAAAGTGACCAAATGGAGTCCTAAAGGCTGTTTTCCACTCGTCTCCTTCTTTAATGCGTAAAAGGTTGTAGGCTCCCCGTAGATCTAGTTTGGTAAACCGTTGAGCTCCTCTGACTGCCTCTAGAATATCCCTGATGAGAGGCAAAGGATAACGATCTTTAATAGTTATCTTATTCAGGCCTCGAAAATCCAGGCAAGGGCGAAGATCCTTTGTCTTCTTGGGTACGAAAAAGAGAGGAGCCCCGGCCGGAGAAGATGATGGAACAATAAAACCACTTTGTATATTTTCTTCCAAATACTCCTTTAGTACTTCCTTTTCAGGTTCCGTGAGGGAATACATCCTTCCAAAAGGAACGATAGTGTCAGGTTCCAAGGGAATAGCACAATCGTAATCTCGATGTGGAGGTAACACAGGTCTGGAGGGTTTTTGGAATACATCTTGAAACTCCAAATAGTGTTCAGGGACTCCTTGGACTGTATTAATGGTCGAACCGGTAGTACCTTCCGTGATTATTGATCTCTTAGGTGACCAATACTTGTCAGAAGCAAAACAGTGCTCGTGACAAAACTGTGAAGACAAGGAGACCGTCCGGGTTGCCCAGTTCACATATGGATTATGTCTGATGAACCACGGAATTCCAAGAATGATGGTATGGTTGGGGGATGTTATGAGATCAAAGGAGATGTGTTCTTGATGGTTACCGATCTGTAAACTCAGCATCAGGGTAGTTGTATCAACTGGACCCGAGGATATCAAGGATCCGTCCACTGTGTGTACTTGTTCGGGAATTTCCTTAGGTTGTGTAGGAACTTGTTGAGTAGTGGCCCACTTCTTATCCATATAAATACCACTAGCTCCACAATCTAGTAGTGCCATAGTCTTTTCTTGACGGCCGTCAGGAAATTGTAACATGACTGGTACTATAAACAAGGATGTGGTATTGTCATTAAAGGAACTGATGGAAGGTATAGCTGATAATCCCGTCCCCTCCCTTCTTACAGAGGACGGGAAGTGGCGTTTCCTGATGGCCTTGATGGACGTACTGGACAGGTACGAAGCATGTGGCCGGCAGAACCGCAGTACAGACACAACCCTTTCTTTCGTCTGTCTTCCCGCTCGCTAGCGGAGAGAGGGCCTCGAGTAGTATCCACCTGCATGGGTTCTCCTTCGATGTCTCTAGCAGGGGGGCGAGGTTCCTCAGAACGATGTGGATAAACTTGTGAAGTGCTTGGTTGGAAAGACCCTCTACTCCTTCTCTTCTCCGATCTCCGTTCCTGAAGGCGATACTCGATGGAAAGGGCTTGATCCATCAGACCACGAAGATCTTCCACTCTGGTGGAATGTACTAGTTCATCTTTTATTTCTTCTTTGAGTCCTCTACGAAACAAAGTCACCAAAGTACGTTCCACCCAGGTGGTCTCTGCCGCTAGCTGACGAAAGCGTGTTATGTATTGAAGGACATCTTGTGAGCCTTGATGAATGTCGCATAAGGCTTCTTCCGCTGAGGCCTCCAATCCCGGACGACGAAACATTTGCTTGAAGCGATTCACGAAGGCGGGATAGTCCGACAATACCGGATCGTTGGATGATACCATCGGGGTTGCCCAGGCCAAGGCAGGACCGGATAAGGCACTGATGAGATAACCCACTTTTGTTCTGTCATGGGAGAATTGGGTGGGTCGGAAGGCGAAGTACACTGTTAATGAATCAAGGAACTCACGCAGTTTGGTTGGTTCACCAGAAAAATGATGGGTAGAGGCGGAGAGCGTCGGAACATCACCACTACGGAAAGCCAAAGCCTGTCGTAACGCAGCATTCTCACTGCGTAGTTGTAATTCTTGAGCTTGTTGCTGAATCGTCGTCAGGAGAGATTGATCTGGATCTGCAGCAGCCACCACTGTGTCATACATGGTGTTTGAAGACGTCGGGATGGTTTGGCGCTGCAATCTGTCACGACTCACGTGCTGCTTGCGCCTGGAATCTGCAGATCTAGTGGCGTGGATCTTGAGTGTTAGGCTTTGGCCCAAAAAGGGGCGACTCTTTCTGGTAGCCACGGTGCTGTAGGCAATGGAAACACCAAGAACAGACCGTGACCTTCAGAAAATTGCGCCAGAGGGAAAAAAAACCTTCCAAAAAAGGGGAAAAAACCTCCAACAGAAAGATTCCTGAAAACAAGAACAGAAGAACAGGAATCAAAAAGAACTGAAGGCAAATAACACAGAATTGGCAAATTCCAGAACCAAAAGGCTAGGAAATCAGGAGCGAAGACACCATCTGAACAGAGAGTGTTGCAGCGCAAAGAAAAGAAGAAAACACCTCCCTTAAATACCAAAGAACAGGAAGTGACCCACAGGAAGAAAAAGGACACCATCTTAGATAGGGAAAAGTAGATAGAACAGAATGGAGTAGAAACCATAGAGAATAGGGAAGGAGGAATGCTGGGAAGAAAAAGGTAACCTGGGAAGGGGGAAAAGACATAAAGGAAAGTGCAATAAACAGACCCAAGAAAAAGAAAGAAGAAAGAAGAAAGAAGAAGGAGCAAAAATAGGTAAGAGGGGTCAGGAGACCCCAACAAAACGGAGAGAGAGAGCAGAGCGAGGCCCCATGTAAGTTCTGGGGCCTCGCAGGGTGCAGGAAAGGCTCGGGGCGCGCCGCGTCTTAGGAACGCGATTCGCGGCCCGAGCCGAACGCCCGGCTTGTGCCGAACGCTCGGCTCGCGCCATGACACCTGTTGCTTTTATCAACAGGAGGTTGACCCCTAGAGAAAAGCGTTGGTCTGCCATAGAGAGGGAGGCCTTTGCTGTGGTCTGGGCACTGAAGAAGTTGAGGCCATACCTGTTTGGCACTCACTTCATTGTTCAGACAGACCACAAACCTCTACTTTGGCTAAAACAAATGAAAGGTGAAAACCCTAAATTGTTGAGGTGGTCCATATCCCTACAGGGAATGGACTATACAGTGGAACATAGACCCCTATGCAGATGGACTCTCCAGATATTTCCACTTAGACAATGAAGACTCATCAGGGCATGGCTAGTCTTATTGTCCTTCGTTTGGGGGGGGTGGGGGGGTTGTGTAGGAAAGTACCATCTTGCCTGGCATGTTACCCCCATATTTCACTGTATATATGTTGTTTTAGTTGTATGTGTCACTGGGACCCTGCCAGCCAGGGTCCCAGTGATCATAAGTGTGCCCTGTATGTGTTACCTGTGTTATGACTAACTGTCTCACTGAGGCTCTGCTAATCAGAACCTCAGTGGTTATGCTCTCTCATTTCTTTCCAAATTGTCACTAACAGGCTAGTGACCAATTTTACCAATTTACATTGGCATACTGGAACACCCTTATAATTCCCTAGTATATGGTACTGAGGTACCCAGGGTATTGGGGTTCCAGGAGATCCCTATGGGCTGCAGCATTTCTTTTGCCACCCATAGGGAGCTCTGACAATTCTTACACAGGCCTGCCACTGCAGCCTGAGTGAAATAACGTCCACGTTATTTCACAGCCATTTACCACTGCACTTAAGTAACTTATAAGTCACCTATATGTCTAACCTTTACTTGGTAAAGGTTGGGTGCTAAGTTACTTAGTGTGTGGGCACCCTGGCACTAGCCAAGGTGCCCCCACATTGTTCAGGGCCAATTTCCCGGACTTTGTGAGTGCGGGGACACCATTACACGTGTGCACTACACATGGGTCACTACCTATGTGTAGCTTCACAATGGTAACTCCGAATATGGCCATGTAACATGTCTAAGATCATGGAATTGCCCCCCCCAATGCCATCCTGGTATTGGGGAGAGAATCCCATGATTCCCCGGGTCTCTAGCACAGACCCGGGTACTGCCAAACTGCCTTTCCTGGGGTTTCACTGCAGCTGCTGCTGCCAACCCCTCAGACAGGTTTCTGCCCTCCTTGGGTCCAGCCAGGCTTGGCCCAGGAAGGCAGAACAAAGGACTTCCTCAGAGAGAGGGTGTTACACCCTCCCCCTTTGGAAAAAGGTGTTAAGGCAGGGGAGGAGTAGCCTCCCCCAGCCTCTGGAAATGCTTTCATGGGCACAGATGGTGCCCATTTCTGCATAAGCCAGTCTACACCGGTTCAGGGATCCCCCAGCCCTGCTCTGGCGCGAAACTGGACAAAGGAAAGGGGAGTGACCACTCCCCTGACCTGCACCTCCCCTGGGAGGTGCCCAGAGCTCCTCCAGTGTGCTCCAGACCACTGCCATCTTGGAAACAGAGGTGCTGCTGGCACACTGGACTGCTCTGAGTGGCCAGGGCCAGCAGGTGGCGTCAGAGACTCCTTCTGATAGGCTCTTACCTGTGTTGCTAGCCTATCCTCTCACCTAGGTAGCCAAACCTCCTTTTCTGGCTATTTAGGGTCTCTGCTTTGGGGAATTCTTTAGATAACAAATGCAAGAGCTCATCAGAGTTCCTCTGCATCTCTCTCTTCACCTTCTGCCAAGGAATCGACTGCTGACCGCGCTGGAAGCTTGCAAAACTGCAACAAAGTAGCAAAGACGACTACTGCGACCTTGTAACGCTGATCCCGCCGCCTTCCCGACTGTTTTCCTGGTGGGCATGCTGTGGGGGTAGTCTGCCTCCTCTATGCACTAGAAGCTCAGAAGAAATCTCCTGTGGGTCGACGGAATCTTCCCCCTGCAACCGCAGGCACCAAAGAACTGCTTCACCGGTCCTCTGGGTCTCCTCTCAGCACGACGAGCGAGGTCCCTTGAACTCAGCAACTCTGTCCAAGTGACTCCCACAGTCCAGTGACTCTTCAGTCCAAGTTTGGTGGAGGTAAGTCCTTGCCTCCCCACGCTAGACTGCATTGCTGGAAACCGCGTGTTTTGCAGCTGCTCCGGCTCCTGTGCACTCTTCTAGGATTTCCTTTGTGCACAGCCAAGCCTGGGTCCCCGGCACTCTAACCTGCAGTGCACGACCTCCTGAGTTGTCCTCCGGCGTCGTGGGACCCTCTTTCGTGACTTTGGGTGAGCTCTGGTTCACTCCTCTTCGTAGTGCCTGTTCCGGCACTTCTGCGGGTGCTGCTTGCTTCTGAGTGGGCTCCTCGTCTTGCTGGACGCCCCCTCTGTCTCCTCACGCAATTGGCGACATCCTGGTCCCTCCTGGGCAACAGCAGCATCCAAAAACCCTAACCGCGACCCTTGCAGCTGGCAAGGCTTGTTTGCGGTCTTTCTGCATGAAAACACCTCTGCACGACTCTTCACGACGTGGGACATCCATCCTCCAAGGGGAAGTTTCTAGCCCTTGTCGTTCTTGCAGAATCCACAGCTTCTACCATCCGGTGGCAGCTTCTTTGCATCCACAGCTGGCATTTCCTGGGCACCTGCCAACTCCCGACTTGATCGTGACTCTTGGACTTGGTCCCCTTGTTCCACAGGTACTCTCGTCAGGAAATCCATCGTTGTTGCATTGCTGGTGTTGGTCTTTCTTGCAGAATTCCCCTATCACGACTTCTGTGCTCTCTGGGGAACTTAGGTGCACTTTGCACCCACTTTTCAGGGTCTTGGGGTGGGCTATTTTTCTAACCCTCACTGTTTTCTTACAGTCCCAGCGACCCTCTGTGAGCTCACATAGGTTTGGGGTCCATTCGTGGTTCGCATTCCACTTCTAGAGTATATGGTTTGTGTTGCCCCTATCCCTATGTGCTCCCATTGCATTCTATTGTGACTATACATTGTTTGCACTGTTTTCTATTGCTATTACTGCATATTTTGGTATTGTGTACATATATCTTGTGTATATTTGCTATCCTCATACTGAGGGTACTCACTGAGATACTTTGGCATATTGTCATAAAAATAAAGTACCTTTATTTTTAGTATATCTGTGTATTGTGTTTTCTTATGATATTGTGCAAGTGACACTAGTGGTACTGTAGGAGCTTCACTCGTCTCCTAGTTCAGCCTAAGCTGCTCTGCTAAGCTACCTTTTCTATCAGCCTAAGATGCTAGACACCCCTCTACACTAATAAGAGATACCTGGGCCTGGTGCAAGGTGTAAGTACCCCTTGGTACTCACTACAAGCCAGTCCAGCCTCTTACACACGGCAAGGCCTGGTCCGCTACCAAGAGAGCCTCTGCACTCCATGCCATGTCCATGTACCAAGGGAGTGCGAGACACTGCCCTGCATGCCACTGCTGTATCCCAAGAGAGAAGCTGCACTACACGGCAAGGCCTGGTCCGCTACCAAGAGAGCCTCTGCACTCCATGCCATGCCCGCGTACCAAGGGAGTGCGAGACACTGCACTGCATGCCACTGCTGTATCCCAAGAGAGAAGCTGCACTACACGGCAAGGCCTGGTCCGCTACCAAGAGAGCCTCTGCACTCCATGCTATGCCCGCGTACCAAGGGAGTGCGAGACACTGCACTGCATGCCACTGCTGTATCCCAAGAGAGAAGCTGCACTACACGGCAAGGCCTGGTCCGCTACCAAGAGAGCCTCTGCACTCCATGCCATGCCCGCGTACCAAGGGAGTGCGAGACACTGCCCTGCATGCCACTGCTGTATCCCAAGAGAGAAGGTGCACTACACGGCAAGGCCTGGTCTGCTACCAAGAGAGCCTCTGCACTCCATGCCATGACCGTGTACCAAGGGTGTGCGAGACAATGCACTGCATACCGAGTCTGGGCACCAAGTAACACAATGCTGGGCAAGAGGACAGAGAAGGTGCCAACAAGTAGACCTCAGAGGAATTCATACAGACGGCGAGGAGCAAACCGTGAGCAGACGTCAAGATTTCAGAATGACTTTTCGGAGCGAGAAGAGGTCAGGAATCTAGAAAGATAATCAGGTAAGAATAACAAGCAGATGGAGAACAGGAACCAGAAAGACAAATGTGAGTGATGAAGAAGCAAGCAACACAAGGAGGGGAGAAGAGCTACCACAGGTCACTGAAAAAGAAGCAGTGAGGAGCAAGCAGAAATCATGAATGCAGAAAACAAAGGATAAGCTAGAATAGAAGTCATGAATGCAGAAATCAAAACATAAGAAAGAATAGAAGTCATGAGACACAAAACAAGAGATACGCTAGAATAGAAGTCATGAGACACAAAACAAGAGATACGCTAGAATAGAAGTCATGAGACACAAAACAAAGGAACTAGAATAGAAGTCCTGAATGCAGAAAACAAAGAATATGCTAGAATAGAAGTCATGAGACACAAAACAAAAGATAGTATAGAATAGAAGTCATGAATGCAGAAATCAAAGGATAAGAAAGAATAGAAGTCATGAAACACGAAACAAAAGGTAACCTAGAATAGAACTCATGAGACACAAAACAAAGGAACTAGAATGGATGTCATGGATGCAGAAAACAAAGGATATGCTAGAATAGAAGTCATGAGACACAAAACAAAGGATACGCTAGAATAGAAGTCATGAATGCAGAAAACAAAGGATACGCTAGAATAGAAGTCATGAGACAGAAAAAAGGATAAGATACTAAAGAAGTCATAAATGCAGAAAACAAAGGATAACCTAGACTAGAGGTCATGGATGCAGAAAACAAAGGATAAGCTGGAATAAACGCTATTAGACACAAAACAAAGGATAAGTTGGAATAAAAGTCATGAACCCACACAACATAGGATGCGCTAGAATAGACGTCATGAGACACAAAACAAATAAGCTAGAATCAAAGTCATGAATGCAGAAAACAAAGGATAAGCTAGAATAGACATCATGAGACATGAAACAAATGATAAGCTAGAATAGAAGTAAGGAACCTAAAATACAAAGGATAAGCTAGAATAGAAGTCATGAGACAGAAAAAAAAAGGATAAGATACCTTGGAAGCCATGAATGCAGAAAACAAAGGATACGCTAGAATAGAGGTCATGAAGCAGAAATCAAAGGATACACTAGAAGAGGAGTCATGAATGCAGAAAACAAAATTTACTCTAGAATAGAAGTCATGAATGCAGAAAACAAAGGATACGCTAGAATAGAAGCCATGAATGCAGAAAACAAAGGATACGCTAGAATAGAAGTCATGATTGCAGAAAACAAAGGATATGCTAGAATAGAAGTCATGAATGCAGAAATCAAAGGATACACTAGAATAGAAGTAATGAATGCAGTAAACAAAGGATATGCTAGAATAGAAGTCATGAATGCAGAAATCAAAGGATAAGCTAGAATAGAAGTCATGAATGCAGAAAACAAAGGATATGCTGATGAATAGAATTAATGAATACAGAAAACAAAGGATATGCTAGAATAGAAATCATGAATGGAGAAAATAAAGGATACGCTAGAAGAGGAGTCATGAATGCAGAAAACAAAGGATACGCTAGAATGGAAGTCATGAAGGCAGAAAACAAATGATACGCTAGAATAGACGTCATGAGACACAAAACAAATAATGAGCTAGATTAGAAGTCATGAATGCAGAAAAAGAAAACAAAGGCTACGCCAGAATAGAATTTATGAATGCAGAAAGCAAAGGATAAGCCAGAATAGAAGTCTTCAACCCATAAAACAAAGAATATGCTAGAATAGAAGTCATGAACCCACAAAACAAAGGATAAGCTAGAACACACGTCATGAGAAACAAAACAAATAATAAGCTAGAATACAACTCATGAATGCAGAAAACAAAGGATAAGCTAGAATAGAAGTCATGAGACACAAAACAAAGGACACGCTATAGTAGAAGTCATGAGACACAAAACAAAGGATACGCTAGAATAGAAGTCATGAGACACAAATCAAAAGACACGCTAGAATAGAAGTCATGAGACACAAATCAAAGGACACGCTATAGTAGAAGTCATGAATGCAGAAAACAAAGAATACGCTAGAATAGAAGTCATGAATGCAGAAAAGAAGGTATACACTAGAACAGAAGTCAAAAGTCCACAAAATAAAGGATAAGGTAGAAGATGCCGTGAATACAGAAAACAAAGGATACGCTAGACCAGAAATCATGAGACACAAAACAAAGGATACACTAGAATAGAAGGCATGAACGCAGAAAACAATGAATAAGCTAGAATAAAAGGCATAAGGCAGAAATTAAAGCATAAGCTAAATAGAAGTCATCAATGCAGAAAAAGTATACGCTAGAGTAGAAGTCATGAGACACAAAAGAAAAGATAGGCTAGAATAGAAGTCTTGAACCGTTAAAACACAGGTTAAGCTAGAATAAAAGTCATGAATGTAGAAGGCAAAGGATAAGCTAGAATGAAGTCTTGAACCCATAAAACAAAGGATAAGCTAGCAAAGAAGTCCTCGGTGCAGAAAACAAAGGATAAGCTAGAATAGAAGTCTTGAACTCAAAAAACAAAGGATAAGCTAGAATAGAAGTCTTGAACCCACAAAACAAAGGATAAGCTAGAATAGAGGTCTTGAACCCACAAAACAAAGGATAAGCTAGAATAGAGGTCTTGAACCCATAAAACAAAGGATAAGCTAGAATAGAAGTCTTGAACCCATAAAACAAAGGATAAGCTAGCAAAGAAGTCCTCGGTGCAGAAAACAAAGGATAAGCTAGAATATAAGTGACAAATCCACAAAACAAAGGATATGCTAGAATAGAAGTCATGAATGGAAAAAACAAAGGATACGCTAGAATAGAAGTCATGAATGGAGAAAACAAAGTATGAGCTAGAATATAAGCCATGAACGCAGAAAACAAAGGACAGGCTAGAATAGAAGACATGAATGCAGAAAACATAGGAAAGGCTAGAATAGAAGTCATGAATGTAGAAAACAAGAGATAAGCTAGAATAGATGTAATGAATGCAGAAAACAAAGGATTCACTAGAATGGAAGTCATGAATGCAGAAAACAAAGGATACACTAGAATAGAAGTCATGAATAGAGAAAACAAAGAATACGCTAGAAACGACAAATAAGCTAGACGAGGCCATGAATCCAGAAAGACAATGAAGATGACAATCCAGTTGAGGTGAAGAATCTAGAATGACCCCAAAGACCTGAGCAATGATGAGGAGCAAAGAGGAAGCAGAGTTCAAGAATCCGGAAAAAGAAGGAATGAACAAAGGCAAGCAGTCATAAATCCAGAAAGACAACCAGTAGCAGAGAGATAATACTTAACGAACAGTGAGCACAGCTCAGGAATCCAGAAAGAGAAGGAGTGAAAAAAACACAAGGCAGGAATCTAGAAAGGCAATGAGTGGCAGAAAGGCAGTGATTGGCAAACAGTGAACAAGGATCAGTATCCACAAAGATAATGATGTATAATCAGGAAGAGCTCGGGATTCGAGAATGATAATGAGGAGCAAGCAGAAATCTAGAAACACAATATGGAACAAGAAGTGAGCAGCCACCAGGGCGGAAGGAAGGCAATTAGGAGCAAACAGCACATAGAGATTGTGAAATGAAAAATATACTCAAGCAAGAATAACAAGGAGAGGTTAGGAATCCAGAAATACAATTAGGAGTGAACAGTAGACAGAGTACAAGAATCCAGAAAACGAGAAGGCAGCAGTCAGCAAAGGCCAGGAATGCAGGGAGATAATCAGGCGTAAATAGCAAGCAGATGTTAAGAAGCCAAAAGATGATCAGGAACGCCCAAAAGGTAGACACGAGGACTCGAAGAAGGAAATGAGAAGTGAGCAGCAAGCACAGGTCAGCGATCCCGAAAGAGAATGAGAAACAAAAAGCGAGCAGCCACTTGTTATCGAGGGAGACAACGAGAAACGATCAGAGATCAGGAATCCAGAAAGATAACGAGGACTGAAGAGTGGACAGAGAGAGATTCAGAAAGACGATCAGAAGCAAAGCAGAAGCAAAAATCAGGAATCGGGGAAGGTAGTGAGGAATGAAGAGTATAGAGTGGTCAGCGATCTGAAAAGCTAATGAAGCGCCCTCAAAATCAGGAATCTTGAAAGGCAATGAGAAATGAATATTGATCAGACATCAGGAATTGATGACGACAGTCATTATCCAACAGTGAGCAGAGATGAGAAATCCAGCAAACCAATGTGGATGAATATCAAGATGAGGCCAGGAAGCTAAGAAGACAAGAAGGGGCAGAAAGACCAGGAGTAAAGAACAGCAAGCAGAGAACAACAATGACAAACATGGTGTCTACGTCACAAAGACAAGGAGTAGCAGCAGGATGAGAAGCGAAGAGCAGCAGGAGGTCAGGAATCCAAAGAGACAATGAGGAACAAACAGTGAGAAGCCACCAGAAATCTAGGAAAAAAATGAGAAGAGTGTAACAAGCAGAAGCCAGGAATCCAGTAAGACATGGAGAACAGAACAGCACGATGAGGTCAGAAATCAAAATTACACTGAGGAATAAAGAGCGAACAGGAAATCGGAAAGACAAAGAGGAGCTAACACCAAGCACAGGGCAAGAATCCAGGAATGCAATCAGGTGCAAGCAGGAAGCAGAGATCAGAAATCCAGAAATAGAATTGTAAATGAGTACCAACCTGATGGCAAGGAACCAGATAGACAATCAGGAATGAACAAAATGCTGACAAAAGGTTACAAGGAAGACACTGAGGGGTGAACAGCAAGCGGAGCTGAGGAATCCTGAAAGATATCAGGAGAGACAATCGACAGACATCAAGAATCCTGAAAGACCATCTAGAGTGAGCAGAGTTCAGGAATCGAAGAAGATGTTCGGGAAATGGACAGACAGCAGAGCTTAGTATCCCAGGGAAGCCAATGAGGAGCAGGAACGAAAAGGAAACAGAGATGAGAAGTCAGGAAGACACTTCGGAGGTAACCAGGAGTAGCTTCTATCAGAGCAGAGGTATCGGTGAAGCCTGGAGCTGCATATCCAGAGGGTTTCTAGGCAAGCAGCATGCCAGGACACTGAGGCTGGACTTTGCCCTTTGTGGGTAAGTGGGAGTGGGGTGTACACTTTCTTCCTCTAGGACCAGTGCTGAGCAGGTGCAGAGGCACCTGTGAGTGCATCCTAGGCTTGTGTCCCCCCGAAGGAACCAAGGTGTTAACAACACTACACCCCATTGGAGTACAATGCAGACACAGACCATGGACCGACCCTACCCCCCTCGTGCCAGCCAAGATGCAGCATGACAAACGAGGTAACATGCATTTATCAGAAGACCAGGACTGGCTTTCAGAAGCCCACGCCTTTGGGAGCTTTGTAGGTAGACCGCTAAGGTTGAGGTATATTGCAACGCTAGCACTTCCCTAGGCTGTCTCTATTGACTAGGAACACACTGACACACAGAAATTCATCTATTACACACACTCTAGCCTCCACTGGCCACATTAGGGTCTGCGGAACATAATGATTATTGCAGTTTACCACCATTTCCACCTCTGCGCTGAGGCCAAAGCCTGGTTTGATCCTCCAGTCTTAAATCAATGGTTCCCAACCTTTTGACTTCTGTGGACCCCCACTTTATCAATACTAGATCCCAGGGACCCCCACTGAATCATGATTTGAATTTGAGGAACCCCCACTGAGTCATTAATGAAAGCTGGGGACTTAGGGCCTGATTACAACTTTGGAGGAGGTGTTTATCCGTCCCAAAAGTGACGGTAAAGTGACGGATATACCACCAGCCGTATTACGAGTCCATTATATCCTATGGAACTCGTAATACGGCTGGTGGTATATCCGTCACATTTGGGACGGATTAACACCTCCTCCAAAGTTGTAATCAGGCCCTTAATCTGTTAATATTATTTAATTTTTTCAGCAGTCACGGACCCCCTGAGGAGGCTTCACGGACCCCCAGGGGTCCCCAGACCACAGGTTGGGAACCACGGGCCAGATGTAGGAAAGGATTTGCAACTCGCAAACGGCAAAAACTGCCGTTTGCGAGTTGCAAATCGCATTTTCCTATGCAGAAATGCATTCTGCGAGTCGGAACGACTCGCAAAATGCATTTCAGAATCGCAAATAGGAAGGGGTGTTCCCTTCCTATTTGCGATTCCTAGTGGTATGCAATACCATTTGCGACCGCATATGCGGTCGCAAATGGTGTTGCAGTTACCATCCACTTCAAGTGGATGGTAACCCACTCGCAAATTGGAAGGGGTCCCCATGGGACCCCTTCCAGTTTGTGACTGGACCCAAAAACATTTTTTCAGGGCAGGGAGTGGTCCAAGGGACCACTCCCTGCCCTGAAAAAATACCGAAACTAAAGGTTTCGTTTTTTTTTTTAAGTGCAGCTCGTTTTCCTTTAAGGAAAACGGGCTACACTTAAAAAAAAAAAAACTGCTTTATTTAAAGCAGTCACGAACACGGAGGTCTGCTGACTACAGCAGGCCTCCATGTTTGCGAGTGCCCATAGTCGGTATGGGGCCGCAATTTGCGACCCACCTCATTAATATTAATGAGGTGGTTCATTGCGACCCCATACCGACTCGCAGACGGTGTCTGAGACACCGTTCTGCATGACATTTTGCGAGTTGCAAATAGCGAGTCGCTAAGACTCGCTATTTGCAACTCGCAAAATGCTTCTTTACTACATCTGGCCCCACTTTCTTAGATCATAGTATGGACGTTAGGGGAAAGAAAATTGATATCCAGGAAACATTTGATCTTGCCCATAAGGGATACCATCTCTGCCTGAAAGGAAAGCACCCAATCTAGAGTTAGTGGACAATACTCTGTCCTTCATGGTGAGAACGAACGTTACGTCTGCCACGCTGACGGACTACTGCCTCCCAAGTCCCTTCTCGTCAGTGGTGATCTCTGGACCTACAAGGACGCACCAACATGGTGCTTCCTGTCAATGTACAAAAAGTTTGGTGGACGGCTGCTGATTATGGAGTGGAGCCTAAGGCTACTGACCCCCCACAGGCTCGATGTCTTCTGAGAGCACAACACCACTCATCCTGGTACCAGGACACATTCATTTCCCTCTCTGCTGGAGGCAGGGCTGACATCTCAAATATTTTAAACCCTTTGCTGCACTAATCGAAAAGGACACGCACACTGATCTGAAGATGCAGACTCATGCACACATACACACTGTGGTGCTGTTTATCAAGGGCGGTCCTGGTGTCTCGATTTTTGCCACATAACAATCTAAGTGACATTCACATACAAGGCCAGTGACAACCTCAAAATCTAGCACTGTTTGCTACTGCCCCTCCAAAGAATAGGCCCCAAGGAACAAGCACTCACTGTAACATAGACACCAAGGCACAACCACTCACTGTGACATAGGCCCCAAGGCACAAGCACTCACTGTAACATAGAAACCAAGGCACAAGCACTCCCTGTGACATAGGCCCCAAGGCACAAGCACTCACTGTAACATAGACACCAAGGCACAACCACTCACTGTGACATAGGCCCCAAGGCACAACCGCTCACTGTAACATAGACACCAAGGCACAAGCACTCCCTGTGACATAGGCCCCAAGGCACAAGCACTCACTGTAACATAGACACCAAGGCACAACCACTTACTGTGACATAGACCTCAAGGCACAAGCACTCACCGTGGCATAGGTCGCAAGACACAAACACTCATGGAGACATAAACATCAAGCCACAAGCTCTCACTGTGACATAGACACCTAGGCACAAACACTCACTGTGACATAGACACCAAGGCAAAAGCACTCACTGTGATATGGCACCCAGGCACAAGCTCCCACTGTGACACAGAAACTAAGGCACAAGCACCCACTGTGACACAGAAACTAAGGCACAAGCACCCACTGTGACACAGAAACTAAGGCACAAGCACTCACTGTGACATAGACCCCAAGGCACAAGCACTCACTGTTACATAGACCTCAAGGCACAAGAACTCACTGTGACATAGACACCAAGGCACAAGCACTCACCATGACATAGGCACCAAGGCACAATCACTCACTGTGACATAGACCCCAAGGCACAAGCACTCACTGTGACATAGACCTTAACGTGCAAGCACTCACTGTTACATAGACCTCAAGGCACAAGAACTCACTGTGACATAGATACCAAGGCACAAGCACTCACCATGACATAGGCCCCAAGGCACAAGCGCTCACTGTGACATAGACACCAAGGCACAATCACTCACCGTGACATAGACCTTAACGTGCAAGCACTCACCGTGACATACACACCAAGGCACAAGCACTCACTGTGACACAGACACGAAGGCACAAGCACTCACTGTGACATAGACACCAAGGCAAAAGCACTCACTGTGATATGGCACCCAGGCACAAGCACCCACTGTGACACAGAAACTAAGGCACAAGAACTCACTGTGACATAGACCCCAAGGCACAAGAACTCACTGTGACATAGACCTCAAGGCACAAGCACTCACCATGACATAGGCACCAAGGCACAAGCGCTCACCGTGACATAGACACCAAGGCACAAGCACTCACTGTAACATAGTTACCAAATCACAAGCACTCACTGTGACATAGACACCAAGGCACAAGCAATCCTGTGAAATAGACACCAAGGCACAAGCACCCACCGTAACATAGATACTAAGGCAAAAGCACTCACTGTGACATAGACCCCAAGGCACAAGCACTCACCTGACATAGAAACCAAGGCACAAGCGCTCACTGTGACATAGACAACAAGGCAAGGCACAAGCGCTCACCGTGACATAGGCCCCAAGGCACAAGCACTCACTGTAACAGAGACACCAAGGTACAAGCACTCACCGTGACATAGACAATAAGGCACAAGCGCTCACTGTGACAGAGACACCAAGGTAGAAGCACTCACCGTGACATAGACCCCAAGGCACAAGCACTCACTGTGACATAGACACCAAGGCACAAGCACTCTCTGTGACAGAGACACCAAGGTACAAGCACTCACCGTGACATAGACAATAAGGTACAAGCGCTCACTGTGACAGAGACAATAAGGCACAAGCGCTCACTGTGACAGAGACACCAAGGTAGAAGCACTCACCGTGACATAGACCCCAAGGCACAAGCACTCACCGTGACATAGACACCAAGGCACAAGCACTCCCTGTGACAGAGACACCAAGGTACAAGCACTCACCGTGACATAGACAATAAGGTACAAGCGCTCACTGTGACAGAGACACCAAGGTAGAAGCACTCACCGTGACATAGGTCCCAAGGTAGAAGCACTCACCGTGACATAGGTCCCAAGGCACAAGCACTCACTGTAGCAGAGCCACTATGGCATAGGCACCAACGCACAAGCACTCACAGTGGCTAGGCACTCACCATGGCCCAGCCATTTTCTGTGGCCAGGCACAATTGCACGGGCACTTAGGCATAGGGAGAATGGCACAGGCACTCACCGTGGCACGGTCGGTTATGTTCTCCCAGGTGCCTGATTCATTGTTCATGATCCGGTCTGGCACAGACAGGCCCTGGGGACAGAGAAAGAGCATTGTAAGTACTGAGGGTGACCTCAACACGGTACCTCCCCAGGGACTCACAGGGGCGCACAGAAGCTGTCTCTCTCAGCACTTGTAGCAACAGGGAACCCCCACCCTGTGTAAAAACAGGAGCCCCCCAACATACAACACTAGAAACCAGTGCACCCCACCCCTCAACAGTAACAACGGTAACAAGCATTGGCACAGACATTGGGTCAGGCCATGGTTGCCACCCGTTTGGTTTTGTCAGTGATTGATTTTGTAATTTGTTTGTTAAACATTATTGCATGGGGAGCTCCTGCCCTTTTAAAAAAAAAAAAATGGCTAAAAACAAATATATTTTTGTCTCAAAAAGCACTTATTGCCATACTAGTTCCGGGCACCGAAGGGAACTGCCTTGTGTAAGAATGAGCCCATTGTGAAAGGGAAGAACAGTGCAGTCAGCAAGTGGCTGAAGTGGGCTGAGCCTGTGCCATATGCGTACGTCATAGTGGACGGAGGAAAAACGTGAATGACATAGCAAAAGCCCAATGGATGAAGAGGGCTGTGTGAAAGTTTATGTGTGTTAGTATATCATATATATATTTTTAGAAAAATAAAAGTGTTAAATACCAGGACCCTATCATCCAAAGCCAGGAAGAGCAACCCTGCCAGGTCTAAAAAAACATCAGCACGCTTCTTTCAACACTAAAGGTTAGACACACTAAAGGTTAGACACGCTCCCACCACATGCCTAACAATAACAAGCATTGCAACGCCTTTAAGTCTCACATTGCCAAAGCTTGTTGATTGCTGGAGAAATACTCCACACCTTTAACATTACAAACCAGAAACACCCCACTCCTTCTAACACTAGAAACCAGAAACACACCACGCCTTCTAACATTAGAAACCAGAAACACTCCACACCTTCTAACATTAGAAACCAGAAACACACCACGCCTTCTAAAATTAGAAACCAGAAACACACCACGCCTTCTAACATTAGAAACCAGAAACACACCACGCCTTCTAACATTAGAAACCAGAAACACTCCACACCTTCTAACATTAGAAACCAAAAACACCCCACACCTTCTAACATTAGAAACCAGAAACACCCCACACCTTTAACATTACAAACCAGAAACACTCCACACCTTTAACATTAGAAACCAGAAACACTCCACACCTTCTAACATTAGAAACCAGAAACACTCCACTCCTTCTAACATTAGAAACCAGAAACACTCCACTCCTTCTAACACTAGAAACCAGAAACACACCACTCCTTCTAACATTAGAAACCAGAAACACACCACGCCTTCTAACACTAGAAACCAGAAACACTCCACGCCTTCTAACATTAGAAACCAAAAATACCCCACACCTTCTAACATTAGAAGCCAGAAACACTCCACGCCTTCTAACATTAGAAACCAGAAACACCCCACACCTTCTAACATTAGAAATCAAAAACACTCCACATCTTCTAACATTAGAAACCAGAAACAATCCACGCCTTCTAACATTAGAAACCAGAAACACCCCACACCTTTTAACATTAGAAACCAGAAACACTCCACACCTTCTAACATTAGAAACCAGAAACACCCCACACCTTCTACCATTAGAAACCAAAAACACCCCACACCTTCTAACATTAGAAACCAAAAACACCCCACACCTTCTAACTTTAGAAACCAGAAACACTCCACAGCTTTTAACATTAGAAGCCAGAAACACTCCACGCCTTCTAACATTAGAAACCAGAAACACCCCACACCTTCTAACATTAGAAACCACAAACACGCCACGCCTTCTAACATTAGAAACCAAAAACAATCCACATCTTCTAACATTAGAAACCAGAAAAAACCCACACCTTCTAACATTAAAAACCAAAAACACTCCACATCTTTTAACATTAGAAACCAGAAACACCCCACACCTTCTAACATTAGAAACCAAAAACACTCCACGCCTTCTAACATTAGAAACCAGAAACACCCCACACCTTCTAACATTAGAAACCAGAAACACTCCACACCTGCTAACATTAGAAACCAGAAACACCCCACACCTTCTAACATTAGAAACCAGAAACACTAGAAACCAGAAACACTCCACACCTTCTAACATTAGAAACCAGAAACACTCCACACCTTCTAAAATTGGAAACCAGAAACACTCCACACCTTCTAACATTAGAAACCATAAAAAACCCACACCTTCTAACATTAGAAACCAGAAACACTCCACACCTTCTAACATTAGAAACCAGAGACACCCCACACCTTCTAACATTAGAAACTAGAAACACCCCACACCTTCTAACATTAGAAACTAGAAACACCCCACACCTTCTAACATTAGAAACCAGAAACACTCCACACCTTCTAACATTAGAAACAAGAAACACGCCACACCTTCTAACATTAGAAACCAGAAACACTCCACACCTTCTAACATTAGAAACCAGAAACACTCCATGCCTTCTAACATTAGAAACCAGAAACACGCCACGCCTTCTAACATTAGAAACCAGAAACACCCCACACCTTCTAATATTAGAAACCAGAAACAATCCACGCCTTTTAACATTAGACATCTGTAACACTCCACACCTTCTAACATTAGAAACCAGAAACAAGCCACACCCTCTAACATTAGAAACACTCCACACCTTCTAATATTAGATACCAGAAATATGCCACACACTCTAACATTAAAAACCAGAAACACTCCACATCTTCTAACATTAGAAACCAGATTCACTCCACACCTTTTATCATTAGAAACCAGAAACACCCCACACCTTCTAACATTAGAAACCAGAAACACGCCACACCTTCTAACATTAGAAACCAGAAACACTCCACGCCTTCTAACATTAGAAACCAGAAACACGCCACACCTTCTAACATTAGAAACCAGAAACACTCCACACCTGCTAACATTAGAAAACAGAAACACCCCACAACTTCTAACATTAGAAACCAGAGCACCCCACAACTTCTAACATTAGAAACCAGAAACACCCCACACCTGCTAACATTAGAAACCAGAAACACCCCACACCTTCTAACATTAGAAACCAGAAACACTAGAAACCAGAAACACTCCACACCTTCTAACATCAGAAACCAGAAACACCCCACAACTTCTAATATTAGAAACCAGAAACACTCCACACCTTATAACATTAGAAACCAGAAACACCCCACACCTTCTAATATTAGAAACCAGAAACACTCCACACCTTTTAACATTAGAAACCAGAAACACTCCACACCTTCTAACATTAGAAACCAGAGACACCCCACACCTTCTAACATTAGAAACTAGAAACACCCCACACCTTCTAACATTAGAAACTAGAAACACCCCACACCTTCTAACATTAGAAACCAGAAACACTCCACACCTTCTAACATTAGAAACCAGAAACACTCCACACCTTCTAACATTAGAAACCAGAAACACTCCACACCTTCTAACATTAGAAACCAGAAACACGCCACGCCTTCTAACATTAGAAACCAGAAACACGCCACGCCTTCTAACATTAGAAATCAGAAACACTTCACGCCTTCTAACATTAGAAACCAGAAACACTCCACACCTTCTAACATTAGAAACCAGAAACACGCCACACCTTCTAACATTAGAAACCAGAAACACTCCACACCTTCTAACATTAGAAACCAGAAACACTCCACACCTTGTAACATTAGAAAACAGAAACACGCCATACCTTTTATCATTAGAAACCAGAAACACTCCACACCTGCTAACATTAGAAACCAGAAACACTCCACGCCTTCTAACATTAAAATCCAGAAACACTCCATGCCTTCTAACAATACAAACCAGAAACACTCCACACCTTCTAACATTAGAAACCAGAAACACTCCACGCCTTTTAACATTAAAATCCAGAAACACTCCACACCTTCTAACATTAGAAACTATAAACACTCCACGCCTTCTAACATTAAAATCCAGAAATACTCCACACCTTCTAACATTAGAAACCAGAAACACCCCACAACATCTAACATTAGAAACCAGAAACACCCCACAACTTCTAACATTAGAAACTAGAAACACCCCACACCTTCTAACATTAGAAACACGCCACACCTTCTAATATTAGAAACCAGAAACACCCCACACCTTCTAACATTAGAAACTGGAAACACGCCACACCTTCTAACATTAAAATCCAAAAACACTGCACACCTTCTAATATTAGAAACTATAAACACTCCACGCCTTCTAACATTAAAATGCAGAAATACTTCACACCTTCTAACATTAGAAACCAGAAACACCCCACAACTTCTAACATTAGAAACTAGAAACACCCCACACCTTCTAACATTAGAAACACGCCACACCTTCTAACATTAGAAACCAGAAACACCCCACACCTTCTAACATTAGAAACTAGAAACATGCCACACCTTCTAACATTAGAAACCAGAAACACCCCACACCTTCTAACATTAGAAACCAGAAACACTCCATGCTTTGTAACATTAGACATCTGAAACACTCCACACCTTCTAACATTAGAAACCAGAAACAAGCCACACCTGCTAACATTAGAAACCAGAAACACCCCACAACTTCTAACATTAGAAACCAGATTCACTCCACACCTTTTAACATTAGAAACCAGAAACACGCCATACCCTTTATCATTAGAAACCAGAAACACCCAACTTCTAACATTAGAAACCAGAAACACTCCACACCTTCTAACATTAGAAACCAGAAACACTCCACACCTTCTAAAATTGGAAACCAGAAACACTCCACACCTTCTAACATTAGAAACCATAAAAAACCCACACCTTCTAACATTAGAAACCAGGAACACTTCACACCTTTTAACATTAGAAACCAGAAACACCCCACACCTTCTAACATTAGAAACCAGAAACATTCCACACCTTCTAACATTAGAAACCAGAAACACTCGACACCTTCTAACATTAGAAACCAGAAACACTCCACTCCTTCTAACATTAGAAACTAGAAACACTAGAAACCAGGAACACTCCACACCTTCTAACATTAGAAACCAGAAACACGCCATACCTTTTATCATTAGAAACCAGAAACACTCCACACCTGCTAACATTAGAAACCAGAAACACTCCACGCCTTCTAACATTAAAATGCAGAAACACTCCATGCCTTCTAACATTAAAAACCAGAAACGCTCCACACCTTCTAACATTAGAAACCAGAAACACTCCACACCTTCTCACATTAAAATCCAGAAACACTCCACGCCTTCTAACATTAGAAACTATAAACACACCACGCATTCTAACTTTAAAATGCAGAAATACTCCACACCTTCTAACATTAGAAACCAGAAACACCCCACAACTTCTAACATTAGAAACTAGAAACACCCGACACCTTCTAATATTAGAAACACGCCACACCTTCTAATATTAGAAACCAGAAACACCCCACACCTTCTAACATTAGAAACAAGAAACATGCTAGACCTTCTAACATTAAAATCCAGAAACACTCCACACCTTCTAAAATTAGAAACTATAAACACGCCACGCCTTCTAACATTAAAATGCAGAAATAGTCCACACCTTCTAACATTAGAAACCAGAAACACGCCACACCTGCTAACATTAGGAACCAGAAACACCCCACAACTTCTAACATTAGAAACCAGATTCACTACACACCTTTTAACATTAGAAACCAGAAACACTCCACACCTTCTAACATTGGAAACCAGAAACACTCCACACTTTCTAACATTGGAAACCAGAAACACTCCACACCTTCTAACATTAGAAACCAGAAAGACCCCACGCCTTCTAACATTAGAAACCAGAAACACTTCACACCTTCTAACATTAGAAACCAGAAACACTCCACACCTTCTAACATTAGAAACCAGAAACACTCGAAACCTTCTAACATTAGACACCAGAAACACCCCACACCTTCTAACATTAGAAACAAGAAACATGCTAGACCTTCTAACATTAAAATCCAGAAACACTCCACACCGTCTAACATTAAAATCCAGAAACTCTCCACACCTTCTAACATTAGAAACCAGAAACACTCGACACATTCTAACATTAAAATCCAGAAACACCCCACACCTTCTAACATTAGAAACCAGAAACACTCCACGCCTTCTAACATTAAAATCCAGAAACACTCCATGCCTTCTAACATTACAAACCAGAAACACTCCACACCATCTAACATTAGAAACCAGAAACACTCCACGCCTTCTAACATTAGAAACACGCCACACCTTCTAACATTAGAAACCAGAAACACCACACACCTTCTAACATTAGAAACTAGAAACACTCCACACCTTCTAACATTAGAAACCAGAAACACCCCACATCTTCTAACATTAGAAACCAGAAACACTCCACGCTTTGTAACATTAGACATCTGAAACACTCCACACCTTTTAACATTAGAAACCAGAAACACGCCACACCTGCTAACATTAGAAACCAGAAACACCCCACAACTTCTAACATTAGAAACCAGATTCACTCCACACCTTTTAACATTAGAAACCAAAAACACGCCATACCCTTTATCATTAGAAACCAGAAACACCCCACAACTTCTAACATTAGAAAACAGAAACACTCCACACCTTCTAACATTAGAAACCAGAAACACTCCACGCCTTCTAACATTAGAAACTATAAACACTCCACGTCTTCTAACTTTAAAATGCAGAAATACTCCACACCTTCTAACATTAGAAACCAGAAACACCCCACACCTTCTAACATTAGAAACACGCCACACCTTCTAATATTAGAAACCAGAAACACCCCACACCTTCTAACATTAGAAACTAGAAACACGCCACACCTTCTAACATTAAAATCCAGAAACACTCCACACCTTCTAACATTGGAAACCAGAAACACTCCACACCTTCTAACATTAGAAACCAGAAACACCCCACACCTTCTAACATTAGAAACCAGAAACACTTCACACCTTTTAACATTAGAAACCAGAAACACCCCACACCTTCTAACATTAGAAACCAGAAACACTCCACACCTTCTAACATTAGAAACCAGAAAAACTCGACACATTCTAACATTAAAATCCAGAAACACTCCACACCTGCTAACATTAGAAACCAGAAACACGCCACACCTTCTAACATTAGAATCCAGAAACACTCCACTCCTTCTAACATTAGAAACTAGAAACACTAGAAACCAGGAACACTCCACACCTGCTAACATTAGAAACCAGAAACACTCCACGCCTTCTAACATTAAAATGCAGAAACACTCCATGCCTTCTAACATTAAAAACCAGAAACACTCCACACCTTATAACATTAGAAACCAGAAACACTCCACACCTTCTCACATTAAAATCCAGAAACACTCCACACCTTCTAACATTAGAAACTATAAACACTCCACGCCTTCTAACTTTAGAATGCAGAAATACTCCACACCTTCTAACATTAGAAACCAGAAACACCCCACAACTTCTAACATTAGAAACTAGAAACACCCGACACCCTCTAATATTAGAAACACGCCACACCTTCTAATATTAGAAACCAGAAACACCCCACACCTTCTAACATTAGAAACTAGAAACATGCCACACCTTCTAACATTAAAATCCAGAAACACTCCACACCTTCTAACATTAGAAACTATAAACATGCCACGCCTTCTAACATTAAAATGCAGAAATACTCCACAACTTCTAACATTAGAAACCAGAAACACCCCACAACTTCTAACATTAGAAACTAGAAACACCCCACACCTTCTAACATTAGAAACCAGAAACACCCCACACCTTCTAACATTAGAAACTAGAAACACGCCACACCTGCTAACATTAGAAACCAGAAACACCCCACAACTTCTAACATTAGAAACCAGATTCACTCCACACCTTTAACATTAGAAACCAGAAACACTCCACACCTTCTAACATTGTAAACCAGAAACACTCCACACCTTCTAACATTAGAAACCAGAAACACCCCACGCCTTCTAACATTAGAAACCAGAAACACTTCACACCTTTTAACATTAGAAACCAGAAACACCCCACACCTTCTAACAATAGAAACCAGAAACACTCCACACCTTCTAACATTAGAAACCAGAAACACTCCACACCTTCTAACATTAGACACCAGAAACACTCCACATCTGCTAACATTAGAAACCAGAAACACTCCACGCTTTTTAACATTAGACATCTGAAACACTCCACATCTTCTAACATTAGAAACCAGAAACACGCCACACCTGCTAACATTAGAAACCAGAAACACCCCACAACTTCTAACATTAGAAACCAGATTCACTCCACACCTTTTAACATTAGAAACCAGAAACACTCCACACCTTCTAACATTGTAAACCAGAAACACTCCACACCTTCTAACATTAGAAACCAGAAACACCCCACGCCTTCTAACATTAGAAACCAGAAACACTTCACACCTTTTAACATTAGAAACCAGAAACACCCCACACCTTCTAACAATAGAAACCAGAAACACTCCACACCTTCTAACATTAAAATCCAGAAACACTCCACACCTTCTAACATTAGAAACCAGAAACACTCGACACATTCTAACATTAAAATCCAGAAACACTCCACACCTGCTAACATTAGAAACCAGAAACACGCCACACCTTCTAATATTAGAAACCAGAAACACCCCACAACTTCTAACATTAGAAACCAGAGCACCCCACAACTTCTAACATTAGAAACCAGAAACACCCCACACCTTCTAACATTAGAAACCAGAAACACTCCACGCCTTCTAACATTAAAATCCAGAAACACTCCATGCCTTCTAACATTACAAACCAGAAACACTCCACACCTTCTAACATTAGAAACCAGAAACACTCCACGCCTTCTAACATTAAAATCCAGAAACACTCCACACCTTCTAACATTAGAAACTATAAACACTCCACGCCTTCTAACTTTAAAATGCAGAAATACTCCACACCTTCTAACATTAGAAACCAGAAACACCCCACACCTTCTAACATTAGAAACACGCCACACCTTCTAATATTAGAAACCAGAAACACCCCACACCTTCTAACATTAGAAACTAGAAACACGCCACACCTTCTAACATTAAAATCCAGAAACACTCCACACCTTCTAACATTAGAAACTATAAACACTCCACGCCTTCTAACATTAAAATGCAGAAATAGTCCACACCTTCTAACATTAGAAACCAGAAACACCCCACAACTTCTAACATTAGAAACTAGAAACACCCCACACCTTCTAACATTAGAAACATGCCACACCTTCTAACATTAGAAACAAGAAACACCCCACACCTTCTAACATTAGAAACTAGAAACACGCCACACCTTCTAACATTAGAAACCAGAAACACTCCACACCTTCTAACATTAGAAACCAGAAACACTCCACGCTTTTTAACATTAGACATCTGAAACACTCCACACCTTCTAACATTAGAAACCAGAAACACGCCACACCTGCTAACATTAGAAACCAGAAACACCCCACAACTTCTAACATTAGAAACCAGATTCACTCCACACCTTTTAACATTAGAAACCAGAAACACGCCATACCCTTTATCATTAGAAACCAGAAACACCCCACACCTTCTAACATTAGAAACCAGAAACACTCCACACCTTCTAACATTAGAAACCAAAAACACTTCACACCTGCTAACATTAGAAAACAGAAACACCCCACAACTTCTAACGTTAGAAACCAGAGCACCCCACAACTTCTAACATTAGAAACCAGAAACACCCCACACCTTCTAACATTAGAAACCAGAAACACACCACACCTTCTAACATTAGAAACCAGAAACACCCCACAACTTCTAACATTAGAAACCTGAAACACTCCACGCCTTCTAATATTAGAAACCAGAAACACGCCACGCCTTCTAACATTAGAAATCAGAAACACTTCACGCCTTCTAACATTAGAAACCAGAAACACTCCACACCTTCTAACATTAGAAACCAGAAACACGCCACACCTTCTAACATTAGAAACCAGAAACACTCCACACCTTCTAACATTAGAAACCAGAAACACTCCACACCTTGTAACATTAGAAAACAGAAACACGCCATAACTTTTATCATTAGAAACCAGAAACACTCCACACCTGCTAACATTAGAAACCAGAAACACTCCACGCCTTCTAACATTAAAATCCAGAAACACTCCATGCCTTCTAACAATACAAACCAGAAACACTCCACACCTTCTAACATTAGAAACTATAAACACTCCACGCCTTCTAACATTAAAATGCAGAAATACTTCACACCTTCTAACATTAGAAACCAGAAACACCCCACAACTTCTAACATTAGAAACTAGAAACACCCCACACCTTCTAACATTAGAAACACGCCACACCTTCTAACATTAGAAACCAGAAACACCCCACACCTTCTAACATTAGAAACTAGAAACACGCCACACCTTCTAACATTAGAAACCAGAAACACCCCACACCTTCTAACATTAGAAACCAGAAACACTCCACGCTTTGTAACATTAGACATCTGAAACACTCCACACCTTCTAACATTTGAAACCAGAAACAAGCCACACCTGCTAACATTAGAAACCAGAAACACCCCACAACTTCTAACATTAGAAACCAGATTCACTCCACACCTTTTAACATTAGAAACCAGAAACACGCCATACCCTTTATCATTAGAAACCAGAAACACCCCACAACTTCTAACATTAGAAAACAGAAACACTCCACACCTTCTAACATTAGAAACCAGAAACACTCCACGCCTTCTAACATTAGAAACTATAAACACTCCACGTCTTCTAACTTTAAAATGCAGAAATACTCCACACCTTCTAACATTAGAAACCAGAAACACCCCACACCTTCTAACATTAGAAACACGCCACACCTTCTAATATTAGAAACCAGAAACACCCCACACCTTCTAACATTAGAAACTAGAAACACGCCACACCTTCTAACATTAAAATCCAGAAACACTCCACACCTTCTAACATTGGAAACCAGAAACACTCCACACCTTCTAACATTAGAAACCAGAAACACCCCACACCTTCTAACATTAGAAACCAGAAACACTTCACACCTTTTAACATTAGAAACCAGAAACACCCCACACCTTCTAACATTAGAAACCAGAAACACTCCACACCTTCTAACATTAGAAACCAGAAAAACTCGACACATTCTAACATTAAAATCCAGAAACACTCCACACCTGCTAACATTAGAAACCAGAAACACGCCACACCTTCTAACATTAGAATCCAGAAACACTCCACTCCTTCTAACATTAGAAACTAGAAACACTAGAAACCAGGAACACTCCACACCTGCTAACATTAGAAACCAGAAACACTCCACGCCTTCTAACATTAAAATGCAGAAACACTCCATGCCTTCTAACATTAAAAACCAGAAACACTCCACACCTTATAACATTAGAAACCAGAAACACTCCACACCTTCTCACATTAAAATCCAGAAACACTCCACACCTTCTAACATTAGAAACTATAAACACTCCACGCCTTCTAACTTTAGAATGCAGAAATACTCCACACCTTCTAACATTAGAAACCAGAAACACCCCACAACTTCTAACATTAGAAACTAGAAACACCCGACACCCTCTAATATTAGAAACACGCCACACCTTCTAATATTAGAAACCAGAAACACCCCACACCTTCTAACATTAGAAACTAGAAACATGCCACACCTTCTAACATTAAAATCCAGAAACACTCCACACCTTCTAACATTAGAAACTATAAACATGCCACGCCTTCTAACATTAAAATGCAGAAATACTCCACAACTTCTAACATTAGAAACCAGAAACACCCCACAACTTCTAACATTAGAAACTAGAAACACCCCACACCTTCTAACATTAGAAACCAGAAACACCCCACACCTTCTAACATTAGAAACTAGAAACACGCCACACCTGCTAACATTAGAAACCAGAAACACCCCACAACTTCTAACATTAGAAACCAGATTCACTCCACACCTTTAACATTAGAAACCAGAAACACTCCACACCTACTAACATTGTAAACCAGAAACACTCCACACCTTCTAACATTAGAAACCAGAAACACCCCACGCCTTCTAACATTAGAAACCAGAAACACTTCACACCTTTTAACATTAGAAACCAGAAACACCCCACACCTTCTAACAATAGAAACCAGAAACACTCCACACCTTCTAACATTAGAAACCAGAAACACTCCACACCTTCTAACATTAGACACCAGAAACACTCCACATCTGCTAACATTAGAAACCAGAAACACTCCACGCTTTTTAACATTAGACATCTGAAACACTCCACATCTTCTAACATTAGAAACCAGAAACACGCCACACCTGCTAACATTAGAAACCAGAAACACCCCACAACTTCTAACATTAGAAACCAGATTCACTCCACACCTTTTAACATTAGAAACCAGAAACACTCCACACCTTCTAACATTGTAAACCAGAAACACTCCACACCTTCTAACATTAGAAACCAGAAACACCCCACGCCTTCTAACATTAGAAACCAGAAACACTTCACACCTTTTAACATTAGAAACCAGAAACACCCCACACCTTCTAACAATAGAAACCAGAAACACTCCACACCTTCTAACATTAAAATCCAGAAACACTCCACACCTTCTAACATTAGAAACCAGAAACACTCGACACATTCTAACATTAAAATCCAGAAACACTCCACACCTGCTAACATTAGAAACCAGAAACACGCCACACCTTCTAATATTAGAAACCAGAAACACCCCACAACTTCTAACATTAGAAACCAGAGCACCCCACAACTTCTAACATTAGAAACCAGAAACACCCCACACCTTCTAACATTAGAAACCAGAAACACTCCACGCCTTCTAACATTAAAATCCAGAAACACTCCATGCCTTCTAACATTACAAACCAGAAACACTCCACACCTTCTAACATTAGAAACCAGAAACACTCCACGCCTTCTAACATTAAAATCCAGAAACACTCCACACCTTCTAACATTAGAAACTATAAACACTCCACGCCTTCTAACTTTAAAATGCAGAAATACTCCACACCTTCTAACATTAGAAACCAGAAACACCCCACACCTTCTAACATTAGAAACACGCCACACCTTCTAATATTAGAAACCAGAAACACCCCACACCTTCTAACATTAGAAACTAGAAACAAGCCACACCTTCTAACATTAAAATCCAGAAACACTCCACACCTTCTAACATTAGAAACTATAAACACTCCACGCCTTCTAACATTAAAATGCAGAAATAGTCCACACCTTCTAACATTAGAAACCAGAAACACCCCACAACTTCTAACATTAGAAACTAGAAACACCCCACACCTTCTAACATTAGAAACATGCCACACCTTCTAACATTAGAAACAAGAAACACCCCACACCTTCTAACATTAGAAACTAGAAACACGCCACACCTTCTAACATTAGAAACCAGAAACACTCCACACCTTCTAACATTAGAAACCAGAAACACTCCACGCTTTTTAACATTAGACATCTGAAACACTCCACACCTTCTAACATTAGAAACCAGAAACACGCCACACCTGCTAACATTAGAAACCAGAAACACCCCACAACTTCTAACATTAGAAACCAGATTCACTCCACACCTTTTAACATTAGAAACCAGAAACACGCCATACCCTTTATCATTAGAAACCAGAAACACCCCACACCTTCTAACATTAGAAACCAGAAACACTCCACACCTTCTAACATTAGAAACCAAAAACACTTCACACCTGCTAACATTAGAAAACAGAAACACCCCACAACTTCTAACGTTAGAAACCAGAGCACCCCACAACTTCTAACATTAGAAACCAGAAACACCCCACACCTTCTAACATTAGAAACCAGAAACACTCCACACCTTCTAACATTAGAAACCAGAAACACCCCACAACTTCTAACATTAGAAACCTGAAACACTCCACGCCTTCTAATATTAGAAACCAGAAACACGCCACGCCTTCTAACATTAGAAATCAGAAACACTTCACGCCTTCTAACATTAGAAACCAGAAACACTCCACACCTTCTAACATTAGAAACCAGAAACACGCCACACCTTCTAACATTAGAAACCAGAAACACTCCACACCTTCTAACATTAGAAACCAGAAACACTCCACACCTTGTAACATTAGAAAACAGAAACACGCCATAACTTTTATCATTAGAAACCAGAAACACTCCACACCTGCTAACATTAGAAACCAGAAACACTCCACGCCTTCTAACATTAAAATCCAGAAACACTCCATGCCTTCTAACAATACAAACCAGAAACACTCCACACCTTCTAACATTAGAAACTATAAACACTCCACGCCTTCTAACATTAAAATGCAGAAATACTTCACACCTTCTAACATTAGAAACCAGAAACACCCCACAACTTCTAACATTAGAAACTAGAAACACCCCACACCTTCTAACATTAGAAACACGCCACACCTTCTAACATTAGAAACCAGAAACACCCCACACCTTCTAACATTAGAAACTAGAAACACGCCACACCTTCTAACATTAGAAACCAGAAACACCCCACACCTTCTAACATTAGAAACCAGAAACACTCCACGCTTTGTAACATTAGACATCTGAAACACTCCACACCTTCTAACATTTGAAACCAGAAACAAGCCACACCTGCTAACATTAGAAACCAGAAACACCCCACAACTTCTAACATTAGAAACCAGATTCACTCCACACCTTTTAACATTAGAAACCAGAAACACGCCATACCCTTTATCATTAGAAACCAGAAACACCCCACAACTTCTAACATTAGAAACCAGAAACACTCCACACCTTCTAACATTAGAAACCAGAAACACCCCACACCTTCTAACATTGGAAACCAGAAACACTCCACACCTTCTAACATTAGAAACCATAAAAAACCCACACCTTCTAACATTAGAAACCAGGAACACTTCACACCTTTTAACATTAGAAACCAGAAACACCCCACACCTTCTAACATTAGAAACCAGAAACACTCCACTCCTTCTAACATTAGAAACCAGAAACACTCGACACATTCTAACATTAAAATCCAGAAACACTCCACACCTGCTAACATTAGAAACCAGAAACACGCCACACCTTCTAACATTAGAAACCAGAAACACTCCACTCCTTCTAACATTAGAAACTAGAAACACTAGAAACCAGGAACACTCCACACCTTCTAACATTAGAAACCAGAAACACGCCATACCTTTTATCATTAAAAACCAGAAACACTCCACACCTGCTAACATTAGAAACCAGAAACACTCCACGCCTTCTAACATTAAAATGCAGAAACACTCCATGCCTTCTAACATTAAAAACCAGAAACGCTCCACACCTTCTAACATTAGAAACCAGAAACACTCCACACCTTCTCACATTAAAATCCAGAAACACTCCACGCCTTCTAACATTAGAAACTATAAACACACCACGCATTCTAACTTTAAAATGCAGAAATACTCCACACCTTCTAACATTAGAAACCAGAAACACCCCACAACTTCTAACATTAGAAACTAGAAACACCCGACACCTTCTAATATTAGAAACACGCCACACCTTCTAATATTAGAAACCAGAAACACCCCACACCTTCTAACATTAGAGACTAGAAACATGCCAGACCTTCTAACATTAAAATCCAGAAACACTCCACACCTTCTAACATTAGAAACTATAAACACGCCACGCCTTCTAACATTAAAATGCAGAAATAGTCCACACCTTCTAACATTAGAAACCAGAAACACCCCACAACTTCTAACATTAGAAACTAGAAACACCCCACACCTTCTAACATTAGAAACACGCCACACCTTCTAACATTAGTAACCAGAAACAACCCACACCTTCTAACATTAGAAACTAGAAACACGCCACACCTTCTAACATTAGAAACCAGAAACACCCCACACCTTCTAACATTAGAAACCAGAAACACTCCACGCTTTTTAACATTAGACATCTGAAACACTCCACACCTTCTAACATTAGAAACCAGAAACACGCCACACCTGCTAACATTAGGAACCAGAAACACCCCACAACTTCTAACATTAGAAACCAGATTCACTCCACACCTTTTAACATTAGAAACCAGAAACACTCCACACCTTCTAACATTGGAAACCAGAAACACTCCACACTTTCTAACATTGGAAACCAGAAACACTCCACACCTTCTAACATTAGAAACCAGAAAGACCCCACGCCTTCTAACATTAGAAACCAGAAACACTTCACACCTTCTAACATTAGAAACCAGAAACACTCCACACCTTCTAACATTAGAAACCAGAAACACTCGACACGTTCTAACATTAGACACCAGAAACACTCCACATCTGCTAACATTAGAAACCAGAAACACTCCACACCTTTTAACATTAAAATCCAGAAACACTCCACACCTTCTAACATTAGAAACCAGAAACACTCGACACATTCTAACATAAAAATCCAGAAACACTCCACACCTGCTAACATTAGAAACCAGAAACACGCCACACCTTCTAATATTAGAAACCAGAAACGCCCCACAACTTCTAACATTAGAAACCAGAACACCCCACAACTTCTAACATTAGAGCCCAGAAACACCCCACACCTTCTAACATTAGAAACCAGAAACACTCCACGCCTTCTAACATTAAAATCCAGAAACAGTCCATGCCTTCTAACATTACAAACCAGAAACACTCCACACCATCTAACATTAGGAACCAGAAACACTCCACGCCTTCTAACATTAGAAACACGCCACACCTTCTAACATTAGAAACCAGAAACACCCCACACCTTCTAACATTAGAAACTAGAAACACTCCACACCTTCTAACATTAGAAACCAGAAACACCCCACATCTTCTAACATTAGAAACCAGAAACACTCCACGCCTTGTAACATTAGACATCTGAAACACTCCACACCTTTTAACATTAGAAACCAGAAACACGCCACACCTGCTAACATTAGAAACCAGAAACACTCCACAACTTCTAACATTAGAAACCAGATTCACTCCACACCTTTTAACATTAGAAACCAAAAACACGCCATACCCTTTATCATTAGAAACCAGAAACACCCCACAACTTCTAACATTAGAAAACAGAAACACTCCACACCTTCTAACATTAGAAACCAGAAACACTCCACACCTTCTAACATTGGAAACCAGAAACACTCCACACCTTCTAACATTAGAAACCAGAAACACCCCACACCTTCTAACATTAGAAACCAGAAACACTTCACACCTTTTAACATTAGAAACCAGAAACACCCCACACCTTCTAACATTAGAAACCAGAAACACTCCACACCTTCTAACATTAGAAACCAGAAACACTCGACACATTCTAACATTAAAATCCAGAAACACTCCACACCTGCTAACATTAGAAACCAGAAACACGCCACACCTTCTAACATTAGAATCCAGAAACACTCCACTCCTTCTAACATTAGAAACTAGAAACACTAGAAACCAGGAACACTCCACACCTTCTAACATTAGAAACAAGAAACACGCCATACCTTTTATCATTAGAAACCAGAAACACTCCACACCTGCTAACATTAGAAACCAGAAACACTCCACGCCTTCTAACATTAAAATGCAGAAACACTCCATGCCTTCTAACATTAAAAACCAGAAACACTCCACACCTTCTAACATTAGAAACCAGAAACACTCCACACCTTCTCATATTAAAATCCAGAAACACTCCACACCTTCTAACATTAGAAACTATAAACACTCCACGCCTTCTAACTTTAGAATGCAGAAATACTCCACACCTTCTAACATTAGAAACCAGAAACACCCCACAACTTCTAACATTAGAAACTAGAATCACCCGACACCCTCTAATATTAGAAACACGCCACACCTTCTAATATTAGAAACCAGAAACACCCCACACCTTCTAACATTAGAAACTAGAAACATGCCACACCTTCTAACATTAAAATCCAGAAACACTCCACACCTTCTAAGATTAGAAACTATAAACATGCCACGCCTTCTAACATTAAAATGCAGAAATACTCCACACCTTCTAACATTAGAAACCAGAAACACCCCACAACTTCTAACATTAGAAACTAGAAACACCCCACACCTTCTAACATTAGAAACTAGAAACACCCCACACCTTCTAACATTAGAAACACGCCACACCTTCTAATATTAGAAACCAGAAACACCCCACACCTTCTAACATTAGAAACTGGAAACACGCCACACCTTCTAACATTAGAAACCAGAAACACCCCACACCTTCTAACATTAAAAACCAGAAACACTCCACGCTTTGTAACATTAGACATCTGAAACACTCCACACCTTCTAACATTAGAAACCAGAAACACGCCACACCTGCTAACATTAGAAACCAGAAACACCCCACAACTTCTAACATTAGAAACCAGATTCACTCCACACCTTTTAACATTAGAAACCAGAAACACGCCATACCCTTTACCATTAGAAACCAGAAACACCCCACACCTTCTAACATTAGAAACCAGAAACACTCCACACCTTCTAACATTAGAAACCAGAAACACTCCACACCTGCTAACATTAGAAAACAGAAACACCCCACAACTTCTAACATTAGAAACCAGAGCACCCCACAACTTCTAACATTAGAAACTAGAAACACCCCACACCTTCTAACATTAGAAACCAGAAACACTCCACAACTTCTAACATTAGAAACCAGAAACACCCCACAACTTCTAACATTAGAAACCTGAAACACTCCACGCCTTCTAATATTAGAAACCAGAAACACGCCACGCCTTCTAACATTAGAAATCAGAAACACTTCACGCCTTCTAACATTAGAAACCAGAAACACTCCACACCTTCTAACATTAGAAACCAGAAACACGCCACACCTTCTAACATTAGAAACCAGAAACACTCCACACCTTCTAACATTAGAAACCAGAAACACTCCACACCTTGTAACATTAGAAAACAGAAACACGCCATACCTTTTATCATTAGAAACCAGAAACACTCCACACCTGCTAACATTAGAAACCAGAAACACTCCACGCCTTCTAACATTAAAATCCAGAAACACTCCATGCCTTCTAACAATACAAACCAGAAACACTCCACACCTTCTAACATTAGAAACCAGAAACACTCCACGCCTTTTAACATTAAAATCCAGAAACACTCCACACCTTCTAACATTAGAAACTATAAACACTCCACGCCTTCTAACATTAAAATCCAGAAATACTCCACACCTTCTAACATTAGAAACCAGAAACATCCCACAACTTCTAACATTAGAAACTAGAAACACCCCACACCTTCTAACATTAGAAACACGCCACACCTTCTAATATTAGAAACCAGAAACACCCCACACCTTCTAACATTAGAAACTGGAAACACGCCACACCTTCTAACATTAGAAACCAGAAACACCCCACACCTTCTAACATTAAAAACCAGAAACACTCCACGCTTTGTAACATTAGACATCTGAAACACTCCACACCTTCTAACATTAGAAACCAGAAACAAGCCACACCTGCTAACATTAGAAACCAGAAACACCCCACAACTTCTAACATTAGAAACCAGATTCACTCCACACCTTTTAACATTAGAAACCAGAAACACGCCATACCCTTTATCATTAGAAACCAGAAACACCCCACAACTTCTAACATTAGAAACCAGAAACACTCCACACCTTCTAACATTAGAAACCAGAAACACTCCACACCTTCTAACATTGGAAACCAGAAACACTCCACACCTTCTAACATTAGAAACCATAAAAAACCCACACCTTCTAACATTAGAAACCAGGAACACTTCACACCTTTTAACATTAGAAACCAGAAACACCCCACACCTTCTAACATTAGAAACCAGAAACACTCCACACCTTCTAACATTAGAAACCAGAAACACTAGAAACCAGGAACACTGCACACCTTCTAACATTAGAAACCAGAAACACGCCATACCTTTTATCATTAGAAACCAGAAACACTCCACACCTGCTAACATTAGAAACCGGAAACACTCCACGCCTTCTAACATTAAAATGCAGAAACACTCCATGCCTTCTAACATTAAAAACCAGAAACGCTCCACACCTTCTAACATTAGAAACCAGAAACACCCCACAACTTCTAACATTAGAAACTAGAAACACCCCACACCTTGTAACATTAGAAACACGCCACACCTTCTAATATTAGAAACCAGAAACACCCCACACCTTCTAACATTAGAAACTGGAAACACGCCACACCTTCTAACATTAAAATCCAGAAACACTGCACACCTTCTAACATTAGAAACTATAAACACTCCACGCCTACTAACATTAAAATGCAGAAATACTTCACACCTTCTAACATTAGAAACCAGAAACACTCCACACCATCTAACATTAGAAACCAGAAACACTAGAAACCAGGAACACTGCACACCTTCTAACATTAGAAACCAGAAACACGCCATACCTTTTATCATTAGAAACCAGAAACACTCCACACCTGCTAACATTAGAAACCAGAAACACTCCACGCCTTCTAACATTAAAATGCAGAAACACTCCATGCCTTCTAACATTAAAAACCAGAAACGCTCCACACCTTCTAACATTAGAAACCAGAAACACCCCACAACTTCTAACATTAGAAACTAGAAACACCCCACACCTTGTAACATTAGAAACACGCCACACCTTCTAATATTAGAAACCAGAAACACCCCACACCTTCTAACATTAGAAACTGGAAACACGCCACACCTTCTAACATTAAAATCCAGAAACACTGCACACCTTCTAACATTAGAAACTATAAACACTCCACGCCTACTAACATTAAAATGCAGAAATACTTCACACCTTCTAACATTAGCAACCAGAAACACCCCACAACTTCTAACATTAGAAACTAGAAACACCCCACACCTTCTAACATTAGAAACACGCCACACCTTCTAACATTAGAAACCAGAAACACCCCATACCTTCTAACATTAGAAACTAGAAACACGCCACACCTTCTAACATTAGAAACCAGAAACACCCCACACCTTCTAACATTAGAAACCAGAAACACTCCACGCTTTGTAACATTAGACATCTGAAACACTCCACACCTTCTAACATTAGAAACCAGAAACAAGCCACACCTGCTAACATTAGAAACCAGAAACACCCCACAACTTCTAACATTAGAAACCAGATTCACTCCATACCTTTTAACATTAGAAACCAGAAACACGCCATACCCTTTATCATTAGAAACCAGAAACACCCCACAACTTCTAACATTAGAAACCAGAAACACTCCACACCTTCTAACATTAGAAACCAGAAACACTCCACACCTTCTAACATTGGAAACCAGAAACACTCCACACCTTCTAACATTAGAAACCATAAAAAACCCACACCTTCTAACATTAGAAACCAGGAACACTTCACACCTTTTAACATTAGAAACCAGAAACACCCCACACCTTCTAACATTAGAAACCAGAAACGCTCCACACCTTCTAACATTAGAAACCAGAAACACTCGACACATTCTAACATTAAAATCCAGAAACACTCCACACCTTCTAACATTAGAAACTAGAAACACTACAAACCAGGAACACTGCACACCTTCTAACATTAGAAACCAGAAACACGCCATACCTTTTATCATTAGAAACCAGAAACACTCCACACCTGCTAACATTAGAAACCAGAAACACTCCACGCCTTCTAACATTAAAATGCAGAAACACTCCATGCCTTCTAACATTAAAAACCAGAAACGCTCCACACCTTCTAACATTAGAAATCAGAAACACCCCACAACTTCTAACATTAGAAACCAGAAACACCCCACAACTTCTAACATTAGAAACTAGAAACACCCCACACCTTGTAACATTAGAAACACGCCACACCTTCTAATATTAGAAACCAGAAACACCCCACACCTTCTAACATTAGAAACTGGAAACACGCCACACCTTCTAACATTAAAATCCAGAAACACTGCACACCTTCTAACATTAGAAACTATAAACACTCCACGCCTACTAACATTAAAATGCAGAAATACTTCACACCTTCTAACATTAGAAACCAGAAACACTCCACACCATCTAACATTAGAAACCAGAAACACTAGAAACCAGGAACACTGCACACCTTCTAACATTAGAAACCAGAAACACGCCATACCTTTTATCATTAGAAACCAGAAACACTCCACACCTGCTAACATTAGAAACCAGAAACACTCCACGCCTTCTAACATTAAAATGCAGAAACACTCCATGCCTTCTAACATTAAAAACCAGAAACGCTCCACACCTTCTAACATTAGAAACCAGAAACACCCCACAACTTCTAACATTAGAAACTAGAAACACCCCACACCTTGTAACATTAGAAACACGCCACACCTTCTAATATTAGAAACCAGAAACACCCCACACCTTCTAACATTAGAAACTGGAAACACGCCACACCTTCTAACATTAAAATCCAGAAACACTGCACACCTTCTAACATTAGAAACTATAAACACCCCACAACTTCTAACATTAGAAACTAGAAACACCCCACACCTTCTAACATTAGAAACACGCCACACCTTCTAACATTAGAAACCAGAAACACCCCACACCTTCTAACATTAGAAACTAGAAACACGCCACACCTTCTAACATTAGAAACCAGAAACACCCCACACCTTCTAACATTAGAAACCAGAAACACTCCACGCTTTGTAACATTAGACATCTGAAACACTCCACACTTTCTAACATTAGAAACCAGAAACAAGCCACACCTGCTAACATTAGAAACCAGAAACACCCCACAACTTCTAACATTAGAAACCAGATTCACTCCACACCTTTTAACATTAGAAACCAGAAACACGCCATACCCTTTATCATTAGAAACCAGAAACACCCCACAACTTCTAACATTAGAAACCAGAAACACTCCACACCTTCTAACATTAGAAACCAGAAACACTCCACACCTTCTAACATTGGAAACCAGAAACACTCCACACCTTCTAACATTAGAAACCATAAAAAACCCACACCTTCTAACATTAGAAACCAGGAACACTTCACACCTTTTAACATTAGAAACCAGAAACACCCCACACCTTCTAACATTAGAAACCAGAAACACTCCACACCTTCTAACATTAGAAACCAGAAACACTCGACACATTCTAACATTAAAATCCAGAAACACTCCACACCTTCTAACATTAGAAACTAGAAACACTAGAAACCAGGAACACTGCACACCTTCTAACATTAGAAACCAGAAACACGCCATACCTTTTATCATTAGAAACCAGAAACACTCCACACCTGCTAACATTAGAAACCAGAAACACTCCACGCCTTCTAACATTAAAATGCAGAAACACTCCATGCCTTCTAACATTAAAAACCAGAAACGCTCCACACCTTCTAACATTAGAAACCAGAAACACTCCACACCTTCTCACATTAAAATCCAGAAACACTCCACGCCTTCTAACATTAGAAACTATAAACACACCACGCATTCTAACTTTAAAATGCAGAAATACTCCACACCTTCTAACATTAGAAACCAGAAACACCCCACAACTTCTAACATTAGAAACTAGAAACACCCGACACCTTCTAATATTAGAAACACGCCACACCTTCTAATATTAGAAACCAGAAACACCCCACACCTTCTAACATTAGAAACTAGAAACATGCCAGACCTTCTAACATTAAAATCCAGAAACACTCCACACCTTCTAACATTAGAAACTATAAACACGCCACGCCTTCTAACATTAAAATGCAGAAATAGTCCACACCTTCTAACATTAGAAACCAGAAACACCCCACAACTTCTAACATTAGAAACTAGAAACACCCCACACCTTCTAACATTAGAAACACGCCACACCTTCTAACATTAGAAACCAGAAACACCCCACACCTTCTAACATTAGAAACTAGAAACACGCCACACCTTCTAACATTAGAAACCAGAAACACCCCACACCTTCTAACATTAGAAACCAGAAACACTCCACGCTTTTTAACATTAGACATCTGAAACACTCCACACCTTCTAACATTAGAAACCAGAAACACGCCACACCTGCTAACATTAGGAACCAGAAACACCCCACAACTTCTAACATTAGAAACCAGATTCACTCCACACCTTTTAACATTAGAAACCAGAAACACTCCACACCTTCTAACAATGGAAACCAGAAAGACCCCACGCCTTCTAACATTAGAAACCAGAAACACTTCACACCTTCTAACATTAGAAACCAGAAACACTCCACACCTTCTAACATTAGAAACCAGAAACACTCGACACCTTCTAAGATTAGACACCAGAAACACTCCACATCTGCTAACATTAGAAACCAGAAACACTCCACACCTTCTAACATTAAAATCCAGAAACACTCCACACCTTCTAACATTAGAAACCAGAAACACTCGACACATTCTAACATTAAAATCCAGAAACACTCCACACCTGCTAACATTAGAAACCAGAAACACGCCACACCTTCTAATATTAGAAACCAGAAACGCCCCACAACTTCTAACATTAGAAACCAGAGCACCCCACAACTTCTAACATTAGAAACCAGAAACACGCCACACCTGCTAACATTAGAAACCAGAAACACCCCACAACTTCTAACATTAGAAACCAGATTCACTCCACACCTTTTAACATTAGAAACCAAAAACACGCCATACCCTTTATCATTAGAAACCAGAAACACCCCACAACTTCTAACATTAGAAAACAGAAACACTCCACACCTTCTAACATTAGAAACCAGAAACACTCCACACCTTCTAACATTGGAAACCAGAAACACTCCACACCTTCTAACATTAGAAACCAGAAACACCCCACACCTTCTAACATTAGAAACCAGAAACACTTCACACCTTTTAACATTAGAAACCAGAAACACCCCACACCTTCTAACATTAGAAATCAGAAACACTCCACACCTTCTAACATTAGAAACCAGAAACACTCGACACATTCTAACATTAAAATCCACAAACACTCCACACCTGCTAACATTAGAAACCAGAAACACGCCACACCTTCTAACATTAGAATCCAGAAACACTCCACTCCTTCTAACATTAGAAACCAGAAACACCCCACACCTTCTAACATTAAAAACCAGAAACACTCCACGCTTTGTAACATTAGACATCTGAAACACTCCACACCTTCTAACATTAGAAACCAGAAACAAGCCACACCTGCTAACATTAGAAACCAGAAACACCCCACAACTTCTAACATTAGAAACCAGATTCACTCCACACCTTTTAACATTAGAAACCAGAAACACGCCATACCCTTTATCATTAGAAACCAGAAACACCCCACAACTTCTAACATTAGAAACCAGAAACACTCCACACCTTCTAACATTAGAAACCAGAAACACTCCACACCTTCTAACATTGGAAACCAGAAACACTCCACACCTTCTAACATTAGAAACCATAAAAAACCCACACCTTCTAACATTAGAAACCAGGAACACTTCACACCTTTTAACATTAGAAACCAGAAACACCCCACACCTTCTAACATTAGAAACCAGAAACACTCCACACCTTCTAACATTAGAAACCAGAAACACTAGAAACCAGGAACACTGCACACCTTCTAACATTAGAAACCAGAAACACGCCATACCTTTTATCATTAGAAACCAGAAACACTCCACACCTGCTAACATTAGAAACCAGAAACACTCCACGCCTTCTAACATTAAAATGCAGAAACACTCCATGCCTTCTAACATTAAAAACCAGAAACGCTCCACACCTTCTAACATTAGAAATCAGAAACACCCCACAACTTCTAACATTAGAAACCAGAAACACCCCACAACTTCTAACATTAGAAACTAGAAACACCCCACACCTTGTAACATTAGAAACACGCCACACCTTCTAATATTAGAAACCAGAAACACCCCACACCTTCTAACATTAGAAACTGGAAACACGCCACACCTTCTAACATTAAAATCCAGAAACACTGCACACCTTCTAACATTAGAAACTATAAACACTCCACGCCTACTAACATTAAAATGCAGAAATACTTCACACCTTCTAACATTAGAAACCAGAAACACTCCACACCATCTAACATTAGAAACCAGAAACACTAGAAACCAGGAACACTGCACACCTTCTAACATTAGAAACCAGAAACACGCCATACCTTTTATCATTAGAAACCAGAAACACTCCACACCTGCTAACATTAGAAACCAGAAACACTCCACGCCTTCTAACATTAAAATGCAGAAACACTCCATGCCTTCTAACATTAAAAACCAGAAACGCTCCACACCTTCTAACATTAGAAACCAGAAACACCCCACAACTTCTAACATTAGAAACTAGAAACACCCCACACCTTGTAACATTAGAAACACGCCACACCTTCTAATATTAGAAACCAGAAACACCCCACACCTTCTAACATTAGAAACTGGAAACACGCCACACCTTCTAACATTAAAATCCAGAAACACTGCACACCTTCTAACATTAGAAACTATAAACACTCCACGCCTACTAACATTAAAATGCAGAAATACTTCACACCTTCTAACATTAGAAACCAGAAACACCCCACAACTTCTAACATTAGAAACTAGAAACACCCCACACCTTCTAACATTAGAAACATGCCACACCTTCTAACATTAGAAACCAGAAACACCCCATACCTTCTAACATTAGAAACTAGAAACACGCCACACCTTCTAACATTAGAAACCAGAAACACCCCACACCTTCTAACATTAGAAACCAGAAACACTCCACGCTTTGTAACATTAGACATCTGAAACACTCCACACCTTCTAACATTAGAAACCAGAAACAAGCCACACCTGCTAACATTAGAAACCAGAAACACCCCACAACTTCTAACATTAGAAACCAGATTCACTCCACACCTTTTAACATTAGAAACCAGAAACACGCCATACCCTTTATCATTAGAAACCAGAAACACCCCACAACTTCTAACATTAGAAACCAGAAACACTCCACACCTTCTAACATTAGAAACCAGAAACACTCCACAGCTTCTAACATTGGAAACCAGAAACACTCCACACCTTCTAACATTAGAAACCATAAAAAACCCACACCTTCTAACATTAGAAACCAGGAACACTTCACACCTTTTAACATTAGAAACCAGAAACACCCCACACCTTCTAACATTAGAAACCAGAAACACTCCACACCTTCTAACATTAGAAACCAGAAACACTCGACACATTCTAACATTAAAATCCAGAAACACTCCACACCTTCTAACATTAGAAACTAGAAACACTAGAAACCAGGAACACTGCACACCTTCTAACATTAGAAACCAGAAACACGCCATACCTTTTATCATTAGAAACCAGAAACACTCCACACCTGCTAACATTAGAAACCAGAAACACTCCACGCCTTCTAACATTAAAATGCAGAAACACTCCATGCCTTCTAACATTAAAAACCAGAAACGCTCCACACCTTCTAACATTAGAAACCAGAAACACTCCACACCTTCTCACATTAAAATCCAGAAACACTCCACGCCTTCTAACATTAGAAACTATAAACACACCACGCATTCTAACTTTAAAATGCAGAAATACTCCACACCTTCTAACATTAGAAACCAGAAACACCCCACAACTTCTAACATTAGAAACTAGAAACACCCGACACCTTCTAATATTAGAAACACGCCACACCTTCTAATATTAGAAACCAGAAACACCCCACACCTTCTAACATTAGAAACTAGAAACATGCCAGACCTTCTAACATTAAAATCCAGAAACACTCCACACCTTCTAACATTAGAAACTATAAACACGCCACGCCTTCTAACATTAAAATGCAGAAATAGTCCACACCTTCTAACATTAGAAACCAGAAACACCCCACAACTTCTAACATTAGAAACTAGAAACACCCCACACCTTCTAACATTAGAAACACGCCACACCTTCTAACATTAGAAACCAGAAACACCCCACACCTTCTAACATTAGAAACTAGAAACACGCCACACCTTCTAACATTAGAAACCAGAAACACTCGACATATTCTAACATTAAAATCCAGAAACACTCCACACCTTCTAACATTAGAAACTAGAAACACTAGAAACCAGGAACACTCCACACCTTCTAACATTAGAAACCAGAAACATGCCATACCTTTTATCACTAGAAACCAGAAACACTCCACACCTGCTAACATTAGAAACCAGAAACACTCCACGCCTTCTAACATTAAAATGCAGAAACACTCCATGCCTTCTAACATTAAAAAACAGAAACGCTCCACACCTTCTAACATTAGAAATCAGAAACACCCCACAACTTCTAACATTAGAAACTAGAAACACCCCACACCTTCTAACATTAGAAACACGCCACACCTTCTAACATTAGAAACCAGAAACACTAGAAACCAGGAACACTGCACACCTTCTAACATTAGAAACCAGAAACACGCCATACCTTTTATCATTAGAAACCAGAAACACTCCACACCTGCTAACATTAGAAACCAGAAACACTCCACGCCTTCTAACATTAAAATGCAGAAACACTCCATGCCTTCTAACATTAAAAACCAGAAACGCTCCACACCTTCTAACATTAGAAATCAGAAACACCCCACAACTTCTAACATTAGAAACCAGAAACACCCCACAACTTCTAACATTAGAAACTAGAAACACCCCACACCTTGTAACATTAGAAACACGCCACACCTTCTAATATTAGAAACCAGAAACACTTCACACCTTTTAACATTAGAAACCAGAAACACCCCACACCTTCTAACATTAGAAACCAGAAACACTCCACACCTTCTAACATTAGAAACCAGAAACACTAGAAACCAGGAACACTGCACACCTTCTAACATTAGAAACCAGAAACATGCCATACCTTTTATCATTAGAAACCAGAAACACTCCACACCTGCTAACATTAGAAACCAGAAACACTCCACGCCTTCTAACATTAAAATGCAGAAACACTCCATGCCTTCAAACATTAAAAACCAGAAACGTTCCACACCTTCTAACATTAGAAATCAGAAACACCCCACAACTTCTAACATTAGAAACTAGAAACACCCCACACCTTCTAACATTAGAAACACGCCACACCTTCTAACATTAGAAACCAGAAACACTAGAAACCAGGAACACTGCACACCTTCTAACATTAGAAACCAGAAACACGCCATACCTTTTATCATTAGAAACCAGAAACACTCCACACCTGCTAACATTAGAAACCAGAAACACTCCACGCCTTCTAACATTAAAATGCAGAAACACTCCATGCCTTCTAACATTAAAAACCAGAAACGCTCCACACCTTCTAACATTAGAAATCAGAAACACCCCACAACTTCTAACATTAGAAACCAGAAACACCCCACAACTTCTAACATTAGAAACTAGAAACACCCCACACCTTGTAACATTAGAAACACGCCACACCTTCTAATATTAGAAACCAGAAACACTTCACACCTTTTAACATTAGAAACCAGAAACACCCCACACCTTCTAACATTAGAAACCAGAAACACTCCACACCTTCTAACATTAGAAACCAGAAACACTAGAAACCAGGAACACTGCACACCTTCTAACATTAGAAACCAGAAACACGCCATACCTTTTATCATTAGAAACCAGAAACACTCCACACCTGCTAACATTAGAAACCAGAAACACTCCACGCCTTCTAACATTAAAATTCAGAAACACTCCATGCCTTCTAACATTAAAAACCAGAAACGCTCCACACCTTCTAACATTAGAAATCAGAAACACCCCACAACTTCTAACATTAGAAACCAGAAACACTCCACACCTGCTAACATTAGAAACCAGAAACACTCCACGCCTTCTAACATTAAAATGCAGAAACACTCCATGCCTTCTAACATTAAAAACCAGAAACGCTCCACACCTTCTAACATTAGAAATCAGAAACACCCCACAACTTCTAACATTAGAAACCAGAAACACCCCACACCTTCTAATATTAGAAACCAGAAACACCCCACACCTTCTAACATTAGAAACCAGAAACACTCCACACCTTCTAACATTAGAAACCAGAAACACTAGAAACCAGGAACACTGCACACCTTCTAACATTAGAAACCAGAAACACGCCATACCTTTTATCATTAGAAACCAGAAACACTCCACACCTGCTAACATTAGAAACCAGAAACACTCCACGCCTTCTAACATTAAAATGCAGAAACACTCCATGCCTTCTAACATTAAAAACCAGAAACGCTCCACACCTTCTAACATTAGAAATCAGAAACACCCCACAACTTCTAACATTAGAAACTAGAAACACCCCACACCTTCTAACATTAGAAACACGCCACACCTTCTAACATTAGAAACCAGAAACACTAGAAACCAGGAACACTGCACACCTTCTAACATTAGAAACCAGAAACACGCCATACCTTTTATCATTAGAAACCAGAAACACTCCACACCTGCTAACATTAGAAACCAGAAACACTCCACGCCTTCTAACATTAAAATGCAGAAACACTCCATGCCTTCTAACATTAAAAACCAGAAACGCTCCACACCTTCTAACATTAGAAATCAGAAACACCCCACAACTTCTAACATTAGAACCCAGAAACACCCCACAACTTCTAACATTAGAAACTAGAAACACCCCACACCTTGTAACATTAGAAACACGCCACACCTTCTAATATTAGAAACCAGAAACACTTCACACCTTTTAACATTAGAAACCAGAAACACCCCACACCTTCTAACATTAGAAACCAGAAACACTCCACACCTTCTAACATTAGAAACCAGAAACACTAGAAACCAGGAACACTGCACACCTTCTAACATTAGAAACCAGAAACACGCCATACCTTTTATCATTAGAAACCAGAAACACTCCACACCTGCTAACATTAGAAACCAGAAACACTCCACGCCTTCTAACATTAAAATGCAGAAACACTCCATGCCTTCTAACATTAAAAACCAGAAACGCTCCACACCTTCTAACATTAGAAATCAGAAACACCCCACAACTTCTAACATTAGAAACCAGAAACACCCCACACCTTCTAATATTAGAAACCAGAAACACCCCACACCTTCTAACATTAGAAACTGGAAACACGCCACACCTTCTAACATTAAAATCCAGAAACACTGCACACCTTCTAACATTAGAAACTATAAACACTCCACGCCTACTAACATTAAAATGCAGAAATACTTCACACCTTCTAACATTAGAAACCAGAAACACTCCACACCATCTAACATTAGAAACCAGAAACACTAGAAACCAGGAACACTGCACACCTTCTAACATTAGAAACCAGAAACACGCCATACCTTTTATCATTAGAAACCAGAAACACTCCACACCTGCTAACATTAGAAACCAGAAACACTCCACGCCTTCTAACATTAAAATGCAGAAACACTCCATGCCTTCTAACATTAAAAACCAGAAACGCTCCACACCTTCTAACATTAGAAACCAGAAACACCCCACAACTTCTAACATTAGAAACTAGAAACACCCCACACCTTGTAGCATTAGAAACACGCCACACCTTCTAATATTAGAAACCAGAAACACCCCACACCTTCTAACATTAGAAACTGGAAACACGCCACACCTTCTAACATTAAAATCCAGAAACACTGCACACCTTCTAACATTAGAAACTATAAACACTCCACGCCTACTAACATTAAAATGCAGAAATACTTCACACCTTCTAACATTAGAAACCAGAAACACCCCACAACTTCTAACATTAGAAACTAGAAACACCCCACACCTTCTAACATTAGAAACACGCCACACCTTCTAACATTAGAAACCAGAAACACCCCACACCTTCTAACATTAGAAACTAGAAACATGCCACACCTTCTAACATTAGAAACCAGAAACACCCCACACCTTCTAACATTAGAAACCAGAAACACTCCACGCTTTGTAACATTAGACATCTGAAACACTCCACACTTTCTAACATTAGAAACCAGAAACAAGCCACACCTGCTAACATTAGAAACCAGAAACACCCCACAACTTCTAACATTAGAAACCAGATTCACTCCACACCTTTTAACATTAGAAACCAGAAACACGCCATACCCTTTATCATTAGAAACCAGAAACACCCCACAACTTCTAACATTAGAAACCAGAAACACTCCACACCTTCTAACATTAGAAACCAGAAACACTCCACACCTTCTAACATTGGAAACGAGAAACACTCCACACCTTCTAACATTAGAAACCATAAAAAAACCACACCTTCTAACATTAGAAACCAGGAACACTTCACACCTTTTAACATTAGAAACCAGAAACACCCCACACCTTCTAACATTAGAAACCAGAAACACTCCACACCTTCTAACATTAGAAACCAGAAACACTCGACACATTCTAACATTAAAATCCAGAAACACTCCACACCTTCTAACATTAGAAACTAGAAACACTAGAAACCAGGAACACTGCACACCTTCTAACATTAGAAACCAGAAACACGCCATACCTTTTATCATTAGAAACCAGAAACACTCCACACCTGCTAACATTAGAAACCAGAAACACTCCACGCCTTCTAACATTAAAATGCAGAAACACTCCATGCCTTCTAACATTAAAAACCAGAAACGCTCCACACCTTCTAACATTAGAAACCAGAAACACTCCACACCTTCTCACATTAAAATCCAGAAACACTCCACGCCTTCTAACATTAGAAACTATAAACACACCACGCATTCTAACTTTAAAATGCAGAAATACTCCACACCTTCTAACATTAGAAACCAGAAACACCCCACAACTTCTAACATTAGAAACTAGAAACACCCGACACCTTCTAATATTAGAAACACGCCACACTTTCTAATATTAGAAACCAGAAACACCCCACACCTTCTAACATTAGAAACTAGAAACATGCCAGACCTTCTAACATTAAAATCCAGAAACACTCCACACCTTCTAACATTAGAAACTATAAACACGCCACGCCTTCTAACATTAAAATGCAGAAATAGTCCACACCTTCTAACATTAGAAACCAGAAACACCCCACAACTTCTAACATTAGAAACTAGAAACACCCCACACCTTCTAACATTAGAAACACGCCACACCTTCTAACATTAGAAACCAGAAACACCCCACACCTTCTAACATTAGAAACTAGAAACACGCCACACCTTCTAACATTAGAAACCAGAAACACCCCACACCTTCTAACATTAGAAACCAGAAACACTCCACGCTTTTTAACATTAGACATCTGAAACACTCCACACCTTCTAACATTAGAAACCAGAAACACGCCACACCTGCTAACATTAGGAACCAGAAACACCCCACAACTTCTAACATTAGAAACCAGATTCACTCCACACCTTTTAACATTAGAAACCAGAAACACTCCACACCTTCTAACAATGGAAACCAGAAAGACCCCACGCCTTCTAACATTAGAAACCAGAAACACTTCACACCTTCTAACATTAGAAACCAGAAACACTCCACACCTTCTAACATTAGAAACCAGAAACACTCGACACCTTCTAAGATTAGACACCAGAAACACTCCACATCTGCTAACATTAGAAACCAGAAACACTCCACACCTTCTAACATTAAAATCCAGAAACACTCCACAACTTCTAACATTAGAAACCAGAAACACTCGACACATTCTAACATTAAAATCCAGAAACACTCCACACCTGCTAACATTAGAAACCAGAAACACGCCACACCTTCTAATATTAGAAACCAGAAACGCCCCACAACTTCTAACATTAGAAACCAGAGCACCCCACAACTTCTAACATTAGAAACCAGAAACACGCCACACCTGCTAACATTAGAAACCAGAAACACCCCACAACTTCTAACATTAGAAACCAGATTCACTCCACACCTTTTAACATTAGAAACCAAAAACACGCCATACCCTTTATCATTAGAAACCAGAAACACCCCACAACTTCTAACATTAGAAAACAGAAACACTCCACACCTTCTAACATTAGAAACCAGAAACACTCCACACCTTCTAACATTGGAAACCAGAAACACTCCACACCTTCTAACATTAGAAACCAGAAACACCCCACACCTTCTAACATTAGAAACCAGAAACACTTCACACCTTTTAACATTAGAAACCAGAAACACCCCACACCTTCTAACATTAGAAATCAGAAACACTCCACACCTTCTAACATTAGAAACCAGAAACACTCGACACATTCTAACATTAAAATCCACAAACACTCCACACCTGCTAACATTAGAAACCAGAAACACGCCACACCTTCTAACATTAGAATCCAGAAACACTCCACTCCTTCTAACATTAGAAACTAGAAACACTAGAAACCAGGAACACTCCACACCTTCTAACATTAGAAACCAGAAACACGCCATACCTTTTATCATTAGAAACCAGAAACACTCCACACCTGCTAACATTAGAAACCAGAAACACTCCACGCCTTCTAACATTAAAATGCAGAAATACTCCATGCCTTCTAACATTAAAAACCAGAAACACTCCACACCTTCTAACATTAGAAACCAGAAACACCCCACACCTTCTCACATTAAAACCCAGAAACACTCCACACCTTCTAACATTAGAAACTATAAACACTCCACGCCTTCTAACTTTAGAATGCAGAAATACTCCACACCTTCTAACATTAGAAACTAGAAACACCCCACAACTTCTAACATTAGAAACTAGAAACACCCGACACCCTCTAATATTAGAAACACGCCACACATTCTAATATTAGAAACCAGAAACACCCCACACCTTCTAACATTAGAAACTAGAAACATGCCACACCTTCTAACATTAAAATCCAGAAACACTCCACACCTTCTAACATTAGAAACTATAAACATGCCACGCCTTCTAACATTAAAATGCAGAAATACTCCACACCTTCTAACATTAGAAACCAGAAACACCCCACAACTTCTAACATTAGAAACTAGAAACACCCCACACCTTCTAACATTAGAAACCAGAAACACCCCACACCTTCTAACATTAGAAACCAGAAACACTCCACACCTTCTAACATTGTAAACCAGAAACACTCCACACCTTCTAACATTAGAAACCAGAAACACCCCACGCCTTCTAACATTAGAAACCAGAAACACTTCACACCTTTTAACATTAGAAACCAGAAACACCCCACACCTTCTAACAATAGAAACCAGAAACACTCCACACCTTCTAACATTAGAAACCAAAAACACTCCACACCTTCTAACATTAGACACCAGAAACACTCCACATCTGCTAACATTAGAAACCAGAAACACTCCACGCTTTTTAACATTAGACATCTGAAACACTCCACACCTTCTAACATTAGAAACCAGAAACACGCCACACCTGCTAACATTAGAAACCAGAAACACCCCACGCCTTCTAACATTAGAAACCAGATTCACTTCACACCTTTTAACATTAGAAACCAGAAACACCCCACACCTTCTAACAATAGAAACCAGAAACACTACACACCTTCTAACATTAAAATCCAGAAACACTCCACACCTTCTAACATTAGAAACCAGAAACACCCCACACCTTCTAACAATAGAAACCAGAAACACTACACACCTTCTAACATTAAAATCCAGAAACACTCCACACCTTCTAACATTAGAAACCAGAAACACTCGACACATTCTAACATTAAAATCCAGAAACACTCCACACCTGCTAACATTAGAAACCAGAAACACGCCACACCTTCTAATATTAGAAACCAGAAACACTCCACAACTTCTAACATTAGAAACCAGAGCACCCCACAACTTCTAACATTAGAAACCAGAAACACCCCACACCTTCTAACATTAGAAACCAGAAACACTCCACGCCTTCTAACAATAAAATCCAGAAACACTCCATGCCTTCTAACATTACAAACCAGAAACACTCCACACCTTCTAACATTAGAAACCAGAAACACTCCACGCCTTCTAACATTAAAATCCAGAAACACTCCACACCTTCTAACATTAGAAACTATAAACACTCCACGTCTTCTAACTTTAAAATGCAGAAATACTCCACACCTTCTAACATTAGAAACCAGAAACACCCCACACCTTCTAACATTAGAAACACGCCACACCTTCTAATATTAGAAACCAGAAACACCCCACACCTTCTAACATTAGAAACTAGAAACACGCCACACCTTCTAACATTAAAATCCAGAAACACTCCACACCTTCTAACATTAGAAACTAGAAACACTCCACGCCTTCTAACATTAAAATGCAGAAATAGTCCACACCTTCTAACATTAGAAACCAGAAACACCCCACAACTTCTAACATTAGAAACTAGAAACACCCCACACCTTCTAACATTAGAAACACGCCACACCTTCTAACTTTAGAAACCAGAAACACCCCACACCTTCTAACATTAGAAACTAGAAACACGCCACACCTTCTAACATTAGAAACCAGAAACACTCCACACCTTCTAACATTAGAAACCAGAAACACTCCACGCTTTTTAACATTAGACATCTGAAACACTCCACACCTTCTAACATTAGAAACCAGAAACACGCCACACCTGCTAACATTAGAAACCAGAAACACCACACAACTTCTAACATTAGAAACCAGATTCACTCCACACCTTTTAACATTAGAAACCAGAAACACGCCATACCCTTTATCATTAGAAACCAGAAACACCCCACACCTTCTAACATTAGAAACCAGAAACACTCCACACCTTCTAACATTAGAAACCAGAAACACTCCACATCTGCTAACATTAGAAACCAGAAACACCCCACAACTTCTAACATTAGAAACCAGAAACACCCCACAACTTCTAACATTAGAAACCACAAACACTCCACACCTTCTAACATTAGAAACCAGAAAAACGCCACACCTTCTAACATTAGAAACCAGAAACACTCCACGCCTTCTAACATTAGAAACCAGAAACAATAGAAACCAGAAACACTCCACACCTTCTAACATTAGAAAGCAGAAACACGCCATACCTTTTATCATTAGAAACCAGAAACACTCCACACCTGCTAACATTAGAAACCAGAAACACTCCACGCCTTCTAACATTAAAATCCAGAAACACTCCATGCCTTCTAACATTACAAACCAGAAACACTCCACACCTTCTAACATTTGAAACCAGAAACACTCCACGCCTTCTAACATTAAAATCCAGAAACACTCCACACCTTCTAACATTAGAAACTATAAACACTCCACGCCTTCTAACTTTAAAATGCAGAAATACTCCACACCTTCTAACATTAGAAACCAGAAACACCCCACAACTTCTAACATTAGAAACTAGAAACACCCCACACCTTCTAACATTAGAAACAAGCCACACCTTCTAATATTAGAAACCAGAAACACCCCACACCTTCTAACATTAGAAACTAGAAACACGCCACACCTTCTAACATTAAAATCCAGAAACACTCCACACCTTCTAACATTAGAAACTATAAACACTCCATGCCTTCTAACATTAGAATGCAGAAATACTCCACACCTTCTAACATTAGAAACCAGAAACATCCCACAAATTCTAACATTAGAAACTAGAAACACCCCACACCTTCTAACATTAGAAACACGCCACACCTTCTAACATTAGAAACCAGAAACACCCCACACCTTCTAACATTAGAAACTAGAAACACGCCACACCTTCTAACATTAGAAACCAGAAACACCCCACACCTTCTAACATTAGAAACCAGAAACACCTCACACCTTCTAACATTAGAAACCAGAAACACTCCACACCTTCTAACATTAGAAACCAGAAACACCCCACACCTTCTAACATTAGAAACCAGAAACACCCCACACCTTCTAACATTAGAAACCAGAAACACTCCACGCTTTTTAACATTAGACATCTGAAACACTCCACACCTTCTAACATTAGAAACCAGAAACACGCCACACCTGCTAACATTAGAAACCAGAAACACCCCACAACTTCTAACATTAGAAACCAGCTTCACTCCACACCTTTTAACATTAGAAACCAGAAACACGCCATACCCTTTATCATTAGAAACCAGAAACACCCCACACCTTCTAACATTAGAAACCAGAAACACTTCACACCTTTTAACATTAGAAACCAGAAACACCCCACACCTTCTAACATTAGAAACCAAAAACACTCCACACCTTCTAACATTAGAAACAGAAACCAGAAACATCCCACACCTTCTAACATTAGAAACCAGAAACACTCCACATCTGCTAACATTAGAAACCAGAAATACTCCACACCTTCTAACATTAAAATCCAGAAACACTCCACACCTTCTAACATTAGAAAGCAGAAACACTTGATACATTCTAACATTAAAATCCAGAAACACTCCACACCTGCTAACATTAGAAACCAGAAACACTCCACACCTTCTAACATTAGAAACCAGAAACACGCCACACCTTTTAACATTAGAAACCAAAAAGACTCCACACCTTTTAACAATAGAAACCAGGAAGTACGCCACACCTTCTAACATTAGAAACCAGAAACATGCCACACCCTCTAACATTAGAAACCAGAAACACTCCACACCTTCTAACATTAGAAACCAGAAACATGCCATACCTTTTATCATTAGAAACCAGAAACACTCCACACCTGCTAACATTAGAAACCAGAAACACTCCACGCCTTCTAACATTAAAATGCAGAAACACTCCATGCCTTCAAACATTAAAAACCAGAAACGTTCCACACCTTCTAACATTAGAAATCAGAAACACCCCACAACTTCTAACATTAGAAACTAGAAACACCCCACACCTTCTAACATTAGAAACACGCCACACCTTCTAACATTAGAAACCAGAAACACTAGAAACCAGGAACACTGCACACCTTCTAACATTAGAAACCAGAAACACGCCATACCTTTTATCATTAGAAACCAGAAACACTCCACACCTGCTAACATTAGAAACCAGAAACACTCCACGCCTTCTAACATTAAAATGCAGAAACACTCCATGCCTTCTAACATTAAAAACCAGAAACGCTCCACACCTTCTAACATTAGAAATCAGAAACACCCCACAACTTCTAACATTAGAAACCAGAAACACCCCACAACTTCTAACATTAGAAACTAGAAACACCCCACACCTTGTAACATTAGAAACACGCCACACCTTCTAATATTAGAAACCAGAAACACTTCACACCTTTTAACATTAGAAACCAGAAACACCCCACACCTTCTAACATTAGAAACCAGAAACACTCCACACCTTCTAACATTAGAAACCAGAAACACTAGAAACCAGGAACACTGCACACCTTGTAACATTAGAAACCAGAAACACGCCATACCTTTTATCATTAGAAACCAGAAACACTCCACACCTGCTAACATTAGAAACCAGAAACACTCCACGCCTTCTAACATTAAAATGCAGAAACACTCCATGCCTTCTAACATTAAAAACCAGAAACGCTCCACACCTTCTAACATTAGAAATCAGAAACACCCCACAACTTCTAACATTAGAAACCAGAAACACTCCACACCTGCTAACATTAGAAACCAGAAACACTCCACGCCTTCTAACATTAAAATGCAGAAACACTCCATGCCTTCTAACATTAAAAACCAGAAACGCTCCACACCTTCTAACATTAGAAATCAGAAACACCCCACAACTTCTAACATTAGAAACCAGAAACACCCCACACCTTCTAATATTAGAAACCAGAAACACCCCACACCTTCTAACATTAGAAACCAGAAACACTCCACACCTTCTAACATTAGAAACCAGAAACACTAGAAACCAGGAACACTGCACACCTTCTAACATTAGAAACCAGAAACACGCCATACCTTTTATCATTAGAAACCAGAAACACTCCACACCTGCTAACATTAGAAACCAGAAACACTCCACGCCTTCTAACATTAAAATGCAGAAACACTCCATGCCTTCTAACATTAAAAACCAGAAACGCTCCACACCTTCTAACATTAGAAATCAGAAACACCCCACAACTTCTAACATTAGAAACTAGAAACACCCCACACCTTCTAACATTAGAAACACGCCACACCTTCTAACATTAGAAACCAGAAACACTAGAAACCAGGAACACTGCACACCTTCTAACATTAGAAACCAGAAACACGCCATACCTTTTATCATTAGAAACCAGAAACACTCCACACCTGCTAACATTAGAAACCAGAAACACTCCACGCCTTCTAACATTAAAATGCAGAAACACTCCATGCCTTCTAACATTAAAAACCAGAAACGCTCCACACCTTCTAACATTAGAAATCAGAAACACCCCACAACTTCTAACATTAGAACCCAGAAACACCCCACAACTTCTAACATTAGAAACTAGAAACACCCCACACCTTGTAACATTAGAAACACGCCACACCTTCTAATATTAGAAACCAGAAACACTTCACACCTTTTAACATTAGAAACCAGAAACACCCCACACCTTCTAACATTAGAAACCAGAAACACTCCACACCTTCTAACATTAGAAACCAGAAACACTAGAAACCAGGAACACTGCACACCTTCTAACATTAGAAACCAGAAACACGCCATACCTTTTATCATTAGAAACCAGAAACACTCCACACCTGCTAACATTAGAAACCAGAAACACTCCACGCCTTCTAACATTAAAATGCAGAAACACTCCATGCCTTCTAACATTAAAAACCAGAAACGCTCCACACCTTCTAACATTAGAAATCAGAAACACCCCACAACTTCTAACATTAGAAACCAGAAACACCCCACACCTTCTAATATTAGAAACCAGAAACACCCCACACCTTCTAACATTAGAAACTGGAAACACGCCACACCTTCTAACATTAAAATCCAGAAACACTGCACACCTTCTAACATTAGAAACTATAAACACTCCACGCCTACTAACATTAAAATGCAGAAATACTTCACACCTTCTAACATTAGAAACCAGAAACACTCCACACCATCTAACATTAGAAACCAGAAACACTAGAAACCAGGAACACTGCACACCTTCTAACATTAGAAACCAGAAACACGCCATACCTTTTATCATTAGAAACCAGAAACACTCCACACCTGCTAACATTAGAAACCAGAAACACTCCACGCCTTCTAACATTAAAATGCAGAAACACTCCATGCCTTCTAACATTAAAAACCAGAAACGCTCCACACCTTCTAACATTAGAAACCAGAAACACCCCACAACTTCTAACATTAGAAACTAGAAACACCCCACACCTTGTAACATTAGAAACACGCCACACCTTCTAATATTAGAAACCAGAAACACCCCACACCTTCTAACATTAGAAACTGGAAACACGCCACACCTTCTAACATTAAAATCCAGAAACACTGCACACCTTCTAACATTAGAAACTATAAACACTCCACGCCTACTAACATTAAAATGCAGAAATACTTCACACCTTCTAACATTAGAAACCAGAAACACCCCACAACTTCTAACATTAGAAACTAGAAACACCCCACACCTTCTAACATTAGAAACACGCCACACCTTCTAACATTAGAAACCAGAAACACCCCACACCTTCTAACATTAGAAACTAGAAACACGCCACACCTTCTAACATTAGAAACCAGAAACACCCCACACCTTCTAACATTAGAAACCAGAAACACTCCACGCTTTGTAACATTAGACATCTGAAACACTCCACACTTTCTAACATTAGAAACCAGAAACAAGCCACACCTGCTAACATTAGAAACCAGAAACACCCCACAACTTCTAACATTAGAAACCAGATTCACTCCACACCTTTTAACATTAGAAACCAGAAACACGCCATACCCTTTATCATTAGAAACCAGAAACACCCCACAACTTCTAACATTAGAAACCAGAAACACTCCACACCTTCTAACATTAGAAACCAGAAACACTCCACACCTTCTAACATTGGAAACGAGAAACACTCCACACCTTCTAACATTAGAAACCATAAAAAAACCACACCTTCTAACATTAGAAACCAGGAACACTTCACACCTTTTAACATTAGAAACCAGAAACACCCCACACCTTCTAACATTAGAAACCAGAAACACTCCACACCTTCTAACATTAGAAACCAGAAACACTCGACACATTCTAACATTAAAATCCAGAAACACTCCACACCTTCTAACATTAGAAACTAGAAACACTAGAAACCAGGAACACTGCACACCTTCTAACATTAGAAACCAGAAACACGCCATACCTTTTATCATTAGAAACCAGAAACACTCCACACCTGCTAACATTAGAAACCAGAAACACTCCACGCCTTCTAACATTAAAATGCAGAAACACTCCATGCCTTCTAACATTAAAAACCAGAAACGCTCCACACCTTCTAACATTAGAAACCAGAAACACTCCACACCTTCTCACATTAAAATCCAGAAACACTCCACGCCTTCTAACATTAGAAACTATAAACACACCACGCATTCTAACTTTAAAATGCAGAAATACTCCACACCTTCTAACATTAGAAACCAGAAACACCCCACAACTTCTAACATTAGAAACTAGAAACACCCGACACCTTCTAATATTAGAAACACGCCACACTTTCTAATATTAGAAACCAGAAACACCCCACACCTTCTAACATTAGAAACTAGAAACATGCCAGACCTTCTAACATTAAAATCCAGAAACACTCCACACCTTCTAACATTAGAAACTATAAACACGCCACGCCTTCTAACATTAAAATGCAGAAATAGTCCACACCTTCTAACATTAGAAACCAGAAACACCCCACAACTTCTAACATTAGAAACTAGAAACACCCCACACCTTCTAACATTAGAAACACGCCACACCTTCTAACATTAGAAACCAGAAACACCCCACACCTTCTAACATTAGAAACTAGAAACACGCCACACCTTCTAACATTAGAAACCAGAAACACCCCACACCTTCTAACATTAGAAACCAGAAACACTCCACGCTTTTTAACATTAGACATCTGAAACACTCCACACCTTCTAACATTAGAAACCAGAAACACGCCACACCTGCTAACATTAGGAACCAGAAACACCCCACAACTTCTAACATTAGAAACCAGATTCACTCCACACCTTTTAACATTAGAAACCAGAAACACTCCACACCTTCTAACAATGGAAACCAGAAAGACCCCACGCCTTCTAACATTAGAAACCAGAAACACTTCACACCTTCTAACATTAGAAACCAGAAACACTCCACACCTTCTAACATTAGAAACCAGAAACACTCGACACCTTCTAAGATTAGACACCAGAAACACTCCACATCTGCTAACATTAGAAACCAGAAACACTCCACACCTTCTAACATTAAAATCCAGAAACACTCCACAACTTCTAACATTAGAAACCAGAAACACTCGACACATTCTAACATTAAAATCCAGAAACACTCCACACCTGCTAACATTAGAAACCAGAAACACGCCACACCTTCTAATATTAGAAACCAGAAACGCCCCACAACTTCTAACATTAGAAACCAGAGCACCCCACAACTTCTAACATTAGAAACCAGAAACACGCCACACCTGCTAACATTAGAAACCAGAAACACCCCACAACTTCTAACATTAGAAACCAGATTCACTCCACACCTTTTAACATTAGAAACCAAAAACACGCCATACCCTTTATCATTAGAAACCAGAAACACCCCACAACTTCTAACATTAGAAAACAGAAACACTCCACACCTTCTAACATTAGAAACCAGAAACACTCCACACCTTCTAACATTGGAAACCAGAAACACTCCACACCTTCTAACATTAGAAACCAGAAACACCCCACACCTTCTAACATTAGAAACCAGAAACACTTCACACCTTTTAACATTAGAAACCAGAAACACCCCACACCTTCTAACATTAGAAATCAGAAACACTCCACACCTTCTAACATTAGAAACCAGAAACACTCGACACATTCTAACATTAAAATCCACAAACACTCCACACCTGCTAACATTAGAAACCAGAAACACGCCACACCTTCTAACATTAGAATCCAGAAACACTCCACTCCTTCTAACATTAGAAACTAGAAACACTAGAAACCAGGAACACTCCACACCTTCTAACATTAGAAACCAGAAACACGCCATACCTTTTATCATTAGAAACCAGAAACACTCCACACCTGCTAACATTAGAAACCAGAAACACTCCACGCCTTCTAACATTAAAATGCAGAAATACTCCATGCCTTCTAACATTAAAAACCAGAAACACTCCACACCTTCTAACATTAGAAACCAGAAACACCCCACACCTTCTCACATTAAAATCCAGAAACACTCCACACCTTCTAACATTAGAAACTATAAACACTCCACGCCTTCTAACTTTAGAATGCAGAAATACTCCACACCTTCTAACATTAGAAACTAGAAACACCCCACAACTTCTAACATTAGAAACTAGAAACACCCGACACCCTCTAATATTAGAAACACGCCACACATTCTAATATTAGAAACCAGAAACACCCCACACCTTCTAACATTAGAAACTAGAAACATGCCACACCTTCTAACATTAAAATCCAGAAACACTCCACACCTTCTAACATTAGAAACTATAAACATGCCACGCCTTCTAACATTAAAATGCAGAAATACTCCACACCTTCTAACATTAGAAACCAGAAACACCCCACAACTTCTAACATTAGAAACTAGAAACACCCCACACCTTCTAACATTAGAAACCAGAAACACCCCACACCTTCTAACATTAGAAACTAGAAACACGCCACACCTTTTAACATTAGAAACCAGAAACACCCCACACCTTCTAACATTAGAAACCAGAAACACTCCACACCTTCTAACATTGTAAACCAGAAACACTCCACACCTTCTAACATTAGAAACCAGAAACACCCCACGCCTTCTAACATTAGAAACCAGAAACACTTCACACCTTTTAACATTAGAAACCAGAAACACCCCACACCTTCTAACAATAGAAACCAGAAACACTCCACACCTTCTAACATTAGAAACCAAAAACACTCCACACCTTCTAACATTAGACACCAGAAACACTCCACATCTGCTAACATTAGAAACCAGAAACACTCCACGCTTTTTAACATTAGACATCTGAAACACTCCACACCTTCTAACATTAGAAACCAGAAACACGCCACACCTGCTAACATTAGAAACCAGAAACACCCCACGCCTTCTAACATTAGAAACCAGATTCACTTCACACCTTTTAACATTAGAAACCAGAAACACCCCACACCTTCTAACAATAGAAACCAGAAACACTACACACCTTCTAACATTAAAATCCAGAAACACTCCACACCTTCTAACATTAGAAACCAGAAACACCCCACACCTTCTAACAATAGAAACCAGAAACACTACACACCTTCTAACATTAAAATCCAGAAACACTCCACACCTTCTAACATTAGAAACCAGAAACACTCGACACATTCTAACATTAAAATCCAGAAACACTCCACACCTGCTAACATTAGAAACCAGAAACACGCCACACCTTCTAATATTAGAAACCAGAAACACTCCACAACTTCTAACATTAGAAACCAGAGCACCCCACAACTTCTAACATTAGAAACCAGAAACACCCCACACCTTCTAACATTAGAAACCAGAAACACTCCACGCCTTCTAACAATAAAATCCAGAAACACTCCATGCCTTCTAACATTACAAACCAGAAACACTCCACACCTTCTAACATTAGAAACCAGAAACACTCCACGCCTTCTAACATTAAAATCCAGAAACACTCCACACCTTCTAACATTAGAAACTATAAACACTCCACGTCTTCTAACTTTAAAATGCAGAAATACTCCACACCTTCTAACATTAGAAACCAGAAACACCCCACACCTTCTAACATTAGAAACACGCCACACCTTCTAATATTAGAAACCAGAAACACCCCACACCTTCTAACATTAGAAACTAGAAACACGCCACACCTTCTAACATTAAAATCCAGAAACACTCCACACCTTCTAACATTAGAAACTAGAAACACTCCACGCCTTCTAACATTAAAATGCAGAAATAGTCCACACCTTCTAACATTAGAAACCAGAAACACCCCACAACTTCTAACATTAGAAACTAGAAACACCCCACACCTTCTAACATTAGAAACACGCCACACCTTCTAACTTTAGAAACCAGAAACACCCCACACCTTCTAACATTAGAAACTAGAAACACGCCACACCTTCTAACATTAGAAACCAGAAACACTCCACACCTTCTAACATTAGAAACCAGAAACACTCCACGCTTTTTAACATTAGACATCTGAAACACTCCACACCTTCTAACATTAGAAACCAGAAACACGCCACACCTGCTAACATTAGAAACCAGAAACACCACACAACTTCTAACATTAGAAACCAGATTCACTCCACACCTTTTAACATTAGAAACCAGAAACACGCCATACCCTTTATCATTAGAAACCAGAAACACCCCACACCTTCTAACATTAGAAACCAGAAACACTCCACACCTTCTAACATTAGAAACCAGAAACACTCCACATCTGCTAACATTAGAAACCAGAAACACCCCACAACTTCTAACATTAGAAACCAGAAACACCCCACAACTTCTAACATTAGAAACCACAAACACTCCACACCTTCTAACATTAGAAACCAGAAAAACGCCACACCTTCTAACATTAGAAACCAGAAACACTCCACGCCTTCTAACATTAGAAACCAGAAACAATAGAAACCAGAAACACTCCACACCTTCTAACATTAGAAAGCAGAAACACGCCATACCTTTTATCATTAGAAACCAGAAACACTCCACACCTGCTAACATTAGAAACCAGAAACACTCCACGCCTTCTAACATTAAAATCCAGAAACACTCCATGCCTTCTAACATTACAAACCAGAAACACTCCACACCTTCTAACATTAGAAACCAGAAACACTCCACGCCTTCTAACATTAAAATCCAGAAACACTCCACACCTTCTAACATTAGAAACTATAAACACTCCACGCCTTCTAACTTTAAAATGCAGAAATACTCCACACCTTCTAACATTAGAAACCAGAAACACCCCACAACTTCTAACATTAGAAACTAGAAACACCCCACACCTTCTAACATTAGAAACAAGCCACACCTTCTAATATTAGAAACCAGAAACACCCCACACCTTCTAACATTAGAAACTAGAAACACGCCACACCTTCTAACATTAAAATCCAGAAACACTCCACACCTTCTAACATTAGAAACTATAAACACTCCATGCCTTCTAACATTAGAATGCAGAAATACTCCACACCTTCTAACATTAGAAACCAGAAACATCCCACAAATTCTAACATTAGAAACTAGAAACACCCCACACCTTCTAACATTAGAAACACGCCACACCTTCTAACATTAGAAACCAGAAACACCCCACACCTTCTAACATTAGAAACTAGAAACACGCCACACCTTCTAACATTAGAAACCAGAAACACCCCACACCTTCTAACATTAGAAACCAGAAACACCTCACACCTTCTAACATTAGAAACCAGAAACACTCCACACCTTCTAACATTAGAAACCAGAAACACCCCACACCTTCTAACATTAGAAACCAGAAACACCCCACACCTTCTAACATTAGAAACCAGAAACACTCCACGCTTTTTAACATTAGACATCTGAAACACTCCACACCTTCTAACATTAGAAACCAGAAACACGCCACACCTGCTAACATTAGAAACCAGAAACACGCCATACCTTTTATCCTTAGAAACCAGAAACACTCCACGCCTGCAAACATTAGAAACCAGAAACACTCCACGCCTTCTAACATTAAAATCCAGAAACACTCCATGCCTTCTAACATTACAAACCAGAACCACTCCACACCTTCTAACATTAGAAACCAGAAACACTCCACGCCTTCTAACATTAAAATCCAGAAACACTCCACACCTTCTAACATTAGAAACTATAAACATTCCACGCCTTCTAACTTTAAAATGCAGAAATACTCCACATCTTCTAACATTAGAAACCAGAAACACCCCACAACTTCTAACATTAGAAACTAGAAACACCCCACACCTTCTAACATTAGAAACAAGCCACACCTTCTAATATTAGAAACCAGAAACACCCCACACCTTCTAACATTAGAAACTAGAAACACGCCACACCTTCTAACATTAAAATCCAGAAACACTCCACACCTTCTAACATTAGAAACTATAAACACTCCACGCCTTCTAACATTAAAATGCAGAAATACTCCACACCTTCTAACATTAGAAACCAGAAACATCCCACAACTTCTAACATTAGAAACTAGAAACACCCCCCACCTTCTAACATTAGAAACACGCCACACCTTCCAACATTAGAAACCAGAAACACCCCACACCTTCTAACATTAGAAACTAGAAACACGCCACACCTTCTAACATTAGAAACCAGAAACACCCCACACCTTCTAACATTAGAAACCAGAAACACCCCACACCTTCTAACATTAGAAACCAGAAACACTCCACGCTTTTTAACATTAGACATCTGAAACACTCCACACCTTCTAACATTAGAAACCAGAAACACGCCACACCTGCTAACATTAGAAACCAGAAACACCCCACAACTTCTAACATTAGAAACCAGATTCACTCCACACCTTTTAACATTAGAAACCAGAAACACGCCATACCCTTTATCATTAGAAACCAGAAACACCCCACACCTTCTAACATTAGAAACCAGAAACACGCCACACCTTCTAACATTAGAAACCAGAAACACCCCACAACTTCTAACACTAGAAACCAGAAACACTCCACATCTTCTAACATTAGAAACCAGAAACACCCCACACCTTCTAACAATAGAAACTATAAACACTCCACGCCTTCTAACATTAAAATGCAGAAATACTCCACACCTTCTAACATTAGAAACCAGAAACACTCCACACCTTCTAACATTAGAAACCAGAAACACTCCACACCTTCTAACAATAGAAACCAAAAACACTCCGCACCTTCTATCATTAGAAACCAAAAACACGCCACGCCTTCTAACATTAGAAACCAGAAACACTCCACGCCTTCTAACATTAGAAACCAGAAACACCCAACACCTTCTAACATTAGAAACCAGAAACTCTCCACACCTTCTAACATTAGAAACCAGAAACACGCCACACCTTTTAACATTAGAAACCAGAAACACTCCACACCTTCTAACATTAGAAACCAGAAACACCCCACAACTTCTAACACTAGAAACCAGAAACACTCCACACCTTTTAACATTAGAAACCAGAAACACTCCACACCTTCTAACATTAGAAACCAGAAATACTCCACACCTTCTAACATTAAAATCCAGAAACACTCCACACCTTCTAACATTAGAAACCAGAAACACTCGATACATTCTAACATTAAAATCCAGAAACACTCCACACCTGCTAACATTAGAAACCAGAAACACTCCACACCTTCTAACATTAGAAACCAGAAACACGCCACACCTTTTAACATTAGAAACCAAAAAGACTCCACACCTTTTAACAATGGAAACCAGGAAGTACGCCACACCTTCTAACATTAGAAACCAGAAACATGCCACACCCTCTAACATTAGAAACCAGAAACACTCCACACCTTCTAACATTAGAAACCAGAAACACGCCACACCTTCTAACATTAGAAACCAGAAACGCTCCACACCTTCTAACATTACAAACCAGAAACACTCCATACCTGCTTACATTAGAAACCAGAAACACTTCACACCTTCTAACATTAGAAACCAGAAACACTCCACATCTGCTAACATTAGAAACCAGAAACACTCCACACCTTCTAACATTAGAAACCAGAGCACCCCACAACTTCTAACATTAGAAACCAGATGTAGGAGGCTGGACTGGCTTGTAGTGAGTACCAAGGGGTACTTACACCTTGCACCAGGCCCAGGTATCCCTTATTAGTGTAGAGGGGTGTCTAGCAGCTTAGGCTGATAGAAAAGGTAGCTTAGCAGAGCAGCTTAGACTGAACTAGGAGACGAGTGAAGCTCCTACAGTACCACTAGTGTCATATGCACAATATCATAAGAAAACACAATACACAGATATACTAAAAATAAAGGTACTTTATTTTTATGACAATATGCCAAAGTATCTTAGTGAGTACCCTCAGTATGAGGATAGCAAATATACACAAGATATATGTACACAATACCAAAATATGCAGTAACAGCAATAGAAAACAGTGCAGACAATGTATAGTCACAATAGAATGCAATGGGGGCACATAGGGATAGGGGCAACACAAACCATATACTCTAGAAGTGGAATGTGAACCACGAATGGACCCCAAACCTATGTGACCTTGTAGAGGGTCACTGGGACTGTAAGAAAACAGTGAGGGTTAGAAAAATAGCCCACCCAAAGACCCTGAAAAGTGGGTGCAAAGTGCACCTAAGTTCCCCAAAGAGCACAGAAGTCGTGATAGGGGAATTTTGCAAGAAAGACCAACACCAGCAATGCAACAACGATGGATTTCCTGACAAGAGTACCTGTGGAACAAGGGGACCAAGTCCAAGAGTCACGATCAAGTCGGGAGTGGGCAGATGCCCAGGAAATGCCAGCTGTGGGTGCAAAGAAGCTGCCACTGGATGGTAGAAGCTGTGGATTCTGCAAGAACGACAAGGGCTGGAAACTTCCCCTTTGGAGGATGGATGTCCCATGTCGTGAAGAGTCGTACAGAGGTGTTTTCGTGCAGAAAGACCGCAAACAAGCCTTGCTAGCTGCAAGGGTCGCGGTTACGGTTTTTGGATGCTGCTGTGGCCCAGGAGGGACCAGGATGTCGCCACTTGCGTGAGGAGACAGAGGGGGCGTCCAGCAAGACAAGGAGCCCACTCAGAAGCAAGCAGCACCTGCAGAAGTGCCAGAACAGGCACTACGAAGTGGAGTGAACCGGAGCTCACCCAAAGTCACGAAAGAGGGTCCCACGACGCCGGAGGACAACTCAGGAGGTCGTGCACTGCAGGTTAGAGTGCCGGGGACCCAGGCTTGGCTGTGCACAAAGGAAATCCTGGAAGAGTGCACAGAAGCCGGAGTAGCTGCAAAACACGCGGTTCCCAGCAATGCAGTCTAGCGTGGGGAGGCAAGGACTTACCTCCAACAACCTTGGACTGAAGAGTCACTGGACTGTGGGAGTCACTTGGACAGAGTTGCTGAGTTCAAGGGACCTCGCTCGTCGTGCTGAGAGGAGACCCAGAGGATAGGTTAAGCAGTTCTTTGGTGCCTGCGGTTGCAGGGGGAAGATTCCGTCGACCCACGGGAGATTTCTTCGGAGCTTCTAGTGCAGAAAGGAGGCAGACTACCCCCACAGCATGCACCACCAGGAAAACAGTCGAGAAGGCGGCAGGATCAGCGTTACAAGGTCGCAGTAGTCGTCTTTGCTACTTTGTTGCAGTTTTGCAGGCTTCCAGCGCGGTCAGCAGGCGATTCCTTGGCAGAAGGTGAAGAGAGAGATGCAGAGGAACTCTGATGAGCTCTTGCATTCGTTATCTAAAGAATTCCCCAAAGCAGAGACCCTAAATAGCCAGAAAAGGAGGTTTGGCTACTTAGGAGAGAGGATAGGCTAGCAACACCTGGAGGAGCCTATCAGAAGGAGTCTCTGACGTCACCTGCTGGCCCTGGCCACTCAGAGCAGTCCAGTGTGCCAGCAGCACCTCTGTTTCCAAGATGCAGAGGTCTGGAGCACACTGGAGGAGCTCTGGGCACCTCCCAGGGGAGGTGGAGGTCAGGGGAGTGGTCACTCCCCTTTTCTTTGTCCAGTTTTGAGCCAGAGCAGGGCTGGGGGATCCCTGAAACGGTGTAGACTGGCTTATGCAGAGATGGGCACCATCTGTGCCCATCAAAGCATTTCCAGAGGCTGGGGGAGGCTACTCCTCTCCAGCCCCGACACCTTTTTCCAAAGGGAGAGGGTGTCCCACCCTCTCTCTGAGGAAGTCCTTTGTTCTGCCTTCCTGGGCCAAGCCTGGCTGGACCCCAGGAGGGCAGAAACCTGTCTGAGGGGTTGGCAGCAGCAGCAGCTGCAGTGAAACCCCGGGAAAGGCAGTTTGGCAGTACCTGGGTCTGTGCTAGAGACCCGGGGGATCATGGGATTGTCTCACCAATGCCAGGATGGCATTGGGGGGGCAATTCCATGATCTTAGACATGTTACATGGCCATGTTCGGAGTTACCATTGTGAAGCTATACATAGGTAGTGACCTATGTATAGTGCACACGTGTAATGGTGTCCCCGCACTCACAAAGTCCGGGGAATTTGCCCTGAACAATGTGGGGGCACCTTGGCTATGCCAGGGTGCCCACACACTAAGTAACTTAGCACCCAACCTTTACCAAGTAAAGGTTAGATATATAGGTGACTTATAAGTTACTTAAGTGCAGTGGTAAATGGCTGTGAAATAACGTGGACGTTATTTCACTCAGGCTGCAGTGGCAGGCCTGTGTAAGAATTGTCAGAGCTCCCTATGGGTGGCAAAAGAAATGCTGCAGCCCCTAGGGATCTCCTGGAACCCCAATACCCTGGGTACCTCAGTACCATATACTAGGGAATTATAAGGGTGCTCCAGTATGCCAATGTAAATTGGGGAAATTGGTCACTAGCCTGTTAGTGACAATTTGTACAGAGAGAGCATAACCACTGAGGTTCTGGTTAGCAGAGCCTCAGTGAAACAGTTAGGCATCACACAGGGAACACATACATATAGGTCACAAACTTATGAGCACTGGGGTCCTGACTAGCAGGCTCCCAGTGACACATAACAAACATACTGAAAACATAGAGTTTTCACTATGAGCACTGGGCCCTGGCTAGCAGGATCCCAGTGAGACAGTGAAAACACCTGACATATACTCACAAACGGGCCAAAAGTGGAGGTAACAAGGATAGAAAGAGGCTACTTTCTCACACCAGAGCACACCACACCTTCTAACATTAGAAACCAGAAACACCCCACACATTCTAACATTAGAAACCAGAAACACCCCACACCTTCTAACATTAGAAACCAGAAACACTCCACACCTTCTAACATTAGAAACCAGAAAAACGCCACACCTTCTAACATTAGAAACCAGAAACACTCCACGCCTTCTAACATTAGAAACCAGAAACACTAGAAACCAGAAACACTCCACACCTTCTAACATTAGAAACCAGAAACACGCCATAACTTTTATCACTAGAAACCAGAAACACTCCACACCTGCTAACATTAGAAACCAGAAACACTCCACGCCTTCTAACATTAAAATCCAGAAACACTCCATGCCTTCTAACATTACGAACTAGAAACACTCCACACCTTCAAACATTAGAAACAGACCACACCTTCTAACACTAGAAACTATAAACACTCCACGTCTTCTAACTTTAAAATGCAGAAATACTCCACACCTTCTAACATTAGAAACCAGAAACACCCCACAACTTCTAACATTACAAACTAGAAACACCCCACACCTTCTAACATTAGAAACAGACCACACCTTCTAACATTAGAAACCAGAAATACCCCACACCTTCTAACATTTGAAACTAGAAACACGCCACACCTTCTAACATTAGAAACCAGAAACACTCCACACTTTTTAACATTAGACATCTGAAACACTCCACACCTTCTAACATTAGAAACCAGAAACACGCCACACCTGCTAACACTAGAAACTATAAACACTCCACGCCTTCTAACTTTAAAATGCAGATATACTCCACACCTGCTAACATTAGAAACCAGAAACACGCCACACCTGCTAACATTAGAAACCAGAAACACCCCACAACTTCTAACATTAGAAACCAGATTCACTCCACACCTTTTAACTTTAGAAACCAGAAACACCGCCTACCCTTTATCATTAGAAACCAGAAACACCCCACACCTTCTAACATTAGAAACACGCCACACCTTCTAACATTAGAAACCAGAAACACCCCACACCTTTAACATTAGAAACCAGAAACACCCCACAACTTCTAACATTAGAAACTAGAAACACGCCACACCTTCTAACATTAGAAACCAGAAACACCCCACATCTTCTAACATTAGAAACCAGAAACACTCCACGCTTTTTAACATTAGACATCTGAAACACTCCACACCTTCTAACATTAGAAACCAGAAACAAGCCACACCTTCTAACATTAGAAACCAGAAACACTCCACATCTTCTAACATTAGATACCGGAAACATGCCACACCCTCTAACATTAAAACCAGAAACACCCCACAACTTCTAACATTAGAAACTAGAAACACGCCACACCTTCTAACATTAGAAACCAGAAACACCCCACATCTTCTAACATTAGAAACCAGAAACACTCCACGCTTTTTAACATTAGACATCTGAAACACTCCACACCTTCTAACATTAGAAACCAGAAACAAGCCACACCTTCTAACATTAGAAACCAGAAACACTCCACACCTTCTAACATTAGAAACCAGAAACAAGCCACACCTTCTAACATTAGAAACCAGAAACACCCCACACCTTCTAACACTAGAAACCAGAAACACTCCACATCTTCTAACATTAGAAACCAGAAACACCCCACACCTTCTAACAATAGAAACTATAAACACTCCACGCCTTCAAACATTAAAATGCAGAAATACTCCACACCTTCTAACATTAGAAACCAGAAACACTCCACACCTTCTAACATTAGAAACCAGAAACACTCCACATCTTCTAACAATAGAAACCAAAAACACTCCACGCCTTCTAACATTAGAAACCAAAAACAGTCCACATCTTTTAACATTAGAAACCAGAAACACCCCACACCTTCTAACATTAGAAACCAGAAACACTCCGCACCTTCTAACATTAGAAATCACAAACACGCCATGCCTTCTAACATTAGAAACCAGAAACACTCCACGCCTTCTAACATTAGAAACCAGAAACACCCAACACCTTCTAACATTAGAAACCAGAAACTCTCCACACCTTCTAACATTAGAAACCAGAAACACGCCACACCTTTTAACATTAGAAACCAGAAACACTCCACACCTTCTAACATTAGAAACCAGAAACACCCCACAACTTCTAACACTAGAAACCAGAAACACTCCACACCTTTTAACATTAGAAACCAGAAACACTCCACACCTTCTAACATTAGAAACCACAAACACGCCACGCCTTCTAACATTAGAAACCAGAAACACGCCACACCTTTTAACATTAGAAACCAGAAACACTCCACACCTTCTAACATTAGAAACCAGAAACACCCCACAACTTCTAACACTAGAAACCAGAAACACGCCACACCTTTTAACATTAGAAACCAGAAACACTCCACACCTTCTAACATTAGAAACCACAAACACGCCACGCCTTCTAACATTAGAAACCAGAAACACTCCACGCCTTCTAACATTAGAAACCAGAAACACCCAACACCTTCTAACATTAGAAACCAGAAACACCCCACACCTTCTAACATTAGAAACCAGAAACACTCCACGCCTTCTAACATTACAAACAAGAAACACGCCACACCTTCTAACATTTGAAACCAGAAACACTCCACACCTTCTTACATAAGAAACCAGAAACACTCCACACCTTCTAACAATAGAAACCAAAAACACTCCACACCTTCTAAGATTAGAAACCAAAAACAGTCCACATCTTTTAACATTAGAAACCAGAAACACCCCACACCTTCTAACATTAGAAAACAGAAACACTCCACACCTTCTAACATTAGAAACCACAAACACGCCACGCCTTCTAACATTAGAAAGCAGAAACACTCCACGCCTTCTAACATTAGAAACCAGAAACACTCCACATCTTTTAACATTAGAAAACAGAAACACCCCACAACTTCTAACACTAGAAAATAGAAACACTCCACATCTTCTAACATTAGAAACCAGAAACACCCCACACCTTCTAACAATAGAAACTATAAACACTCCACGCCTTCTAACATTAAAATGTAGAAATACTCCACACCTTCTAACATTAGAAACCAGAAACACTCCACACCTTCTAACATTAGAAACCAGAAACACTCCACACCTTCTAACAATAGAAACCAAAAACACTCCACGCCTTCTAACATTAGAAACCAAAAACAGTCCACATCTTTTAACATTAGAAACCAGAAACACCCCACACCTTCTAACATTAGAAACCAGAAACACTCCACACCTTCTAACATTAGAAACCAAAAACACGCCACGTCTTCTAACATTAGAAACCAGAAACACTCCACGCCTTCTAACATTAGAAACCAGAAACACCCAACACCTTCTAACATTAGAAACCAGAAACACCCCACACCTTCTAACATTAGAAACCAGAAACACTCCACGCCTTCTAACATTAGAAACAAGAAACACTCCACACCTTCTAACATTTGAAACCAGAAACACTCCACGCCTTCTTACATTAGAAACCAGAAACACCCCACGCCTTCTAACATTAGAAACCAGAAACACTCCACACCTTCTAACATTAGAAACCAGAAACACCCCACACCTTCTAACATTAGAAACCATAACACTCTACACCTTCTAACATTAGAAACAAGAAACACCCCACACCTTCTAATATTAGAAACCAGGAACACGCCACACCTTCTAACATTAGAAACCAGAAACACTCCACACCTTCTAACATTAGAAACCAGAAACACCCCCACCTTCTAACATTAGAAACCAGAAACACGCCACACCTTCTAACATTAGAAACCAGAAACATTCCACGCCTTTTAACATTAGAAACCAGAAACATACCACACCCTCTAACATTAGAAACCAGAAACACTCCACATCTTCTAACATTAGAAACCAGAAACACTCCACACCTTCTAACAATAGAAACCAGAAACACACCACACCTTTTAACATTAGAAACCAAAAAGACTACACACCTTTTAACAATAGAAACCAGGAAGCACGCCACACCTTTTAACATTAGAAACCAGAAACATGCCACACCCTCTAATATTAGAAACCAGAAACACTCCACACCTTCTAACATTAGAAACCAGAAACACTCCACACCTTCTAACATTAGAAACCAGAAACACCCCACAACTTCTAACACTAGAAACCAGAAACACTCCACATCTTCTAACATTAGAAACCAGAAACACCCCACACCTTCTAACAATAGAAACTATAAACACTCCACGCCTTCTAACATTAAAATGTAGAAATACTCCACACCTTCTAACATTAGAAACCAGAAACACTCCACACCTTCTAACATTAGAAACCAGAAACACTCCACACCTTCTAACAATAGAAACCAAAAACACTCCACGCCTTCTAACATTAGAAACCAAAAACACTCCACATCTTTTAACATTAGAAACCAGAAACAACCCACACCTTCTAACATTAGAAACCAGAAACACTCCACACCTTCTAACATTAGAAACCACAAACACGCCACGCCTTCTAACATTAGAAACCAGAGACACTCCACGCCTTCTAACATTAGAAACCAGAAACACCCAACACCTTCTAATATTAGAAACCAGAAACACCCCACACCTTCTAACATTAGAAACCAGAAACACTCCACGCCTTCTAACATTAGAAACAAGAAACACTCCACACCTTCTAACATTTGAAACCAGAAACACTCCACACCTTCTTACATTAGAAACCAGAAACACCCCACGCCTTCTAACATTAGAAACCAGAAACACTCCACACCTTCTAACATTAGAAACCAGAAACACCCCACACCTTCTAACATTAGAAACCATAACACTCTACACCTTCTAACACTAGAAACAAGAAACACCCCACACCTGCTAACATTAGAAACCAGAAACACTCCACGCCTTCTAACATTAAAATCCAGAAACACTCCATGCCTTCTAACATTACGAACTAGAAACACTCCACACCTTCAAACATTAGAAACCAGAAACACTCCACGCCTTCTAACATTAGAAACTATAAACACTCCACGTCTTCTAACTTTAAAATGCAGAAATACTCCACACCTTCTAACATTAGAAACCAGAAACACCCCACAACTTCTAACATTACAAACTAGAAACACCCCACACCTTCTAACATTAGAAACAGACCACACCTTCTAACATTAGAAACCAGAAACACCCCACACCTTCTAACATTTGAAACTGGAAACACGCCACACCTTCTAACATTAGAAACCAGAAACACTCCACACTTTTTAACATTAGACATCTGAAACTCTCCACACCTTCTAACATTAGAAACCAGAAACACGCCACACCTGCTAACACTATAAACTATAAACACTCCACGCCTTCTAACTTTAAAATGCAGATATACTCCACACCTGCTAACATTAGAAACCAGAAACACGCCACACCTGCTAACATTAGAAACCAGAAACACCCCACAACTTCTAACATTAGAAACCAGATTCACTCCACACCTTTTAACATTAGAAACCAGAAACACCGCCTACCCTTCATCATTAGAAACCAGAAACACCCCACACCTTCTAACATTAGAAACACGCCACACCTTCTAACATTAGAAACCAGAAACACCCCACACCTTTAACATTAGAAACCAGAAACACCCCACAACTTCTAACATTAGAAACTAGAAACACGCCACACCTTCTAACATTAGAAACCAGAAACACCCCACATCTTCTAACATTAGAAACCAGAAACACTCCACGCTTTTTAACATTAGACATCTGAAACACTCCACACCTTCTAACATTAGAAACCAGAAACAAGCCACACCTTCTAACATTAGAAACCAGAAACACTCCACATCTTCTAACATTAGATACCGGAAACATGCCACACCCTCTAACATTAAAACCAGAAACACTCTACAACTTCTAAGATTATAAACCAGAAACACGGCACACCTGCTAACATTAGAAACCAGAAACACTCCACATCTTCTAACATTAGAAACCAGAAACACTCCACACCTTCTAACATTAGAAACCAGAAACACGCCACACCTTCTAACATTAGAAACCAGAAACACCCCACAACTTCTAACACTAGAAACCAGAAACACTCCACATCTTCTAACATTAGAAACCAGAAACACCCCACACCTTCTAACAATAGAAACTATAAACACTCCACGCCTTCAAACATTAAAATGCAGAAATACTCCACACCTTCTAACATTAGAAACCAGAAACACTCCACACCTTCTAACATTAGAAACCAGAAACACTCCACACCTTCTAACAATAGAAACCAAAAACACTCCACGCCTTCTAACATTAGAAACCAAAAACAGTCCACATCTTTTAACATTAGAAACCAGAAACACCCCACACCTTCTAACATTAGAAACCAGAAACACTCCGCACCTTCTAACATTAGAAACCACAAACACGCCACGCCTTCTAACATTAGAAACCAGAAACACTCGACGCCTTCTAACATTAGAAACCACAAACACTCCACACCTTCTAACATTAGAAACCACAAACACGCCACGCCTTCTAACATTAGAAACCAGAAACACGCCACACCTTTTAACATTAGAAACCAGAAACACTCCACACCTTCTAACATTAGAAACCAGAAACACTCCACACCTTTTAACATTAGAAACCACAAACACGCCACGCCTTCTAACATTAGAAACCAGAAACACCCCACACCTTCTAACATTAGAAACCAGAAACACTCCACGGCTTCTAACATTAGAAACAAGAAACACGCCACACCTTCTAACATTTGAAACCAGAAACACTCCACACCTTCTTACATAAGAAACCAGAAACACTCCACACCTTCTAACAATAGAAACCAAAAACACTCCACGCCTTCTAAGATTAGAAACCAAAAACAGTCCACATCTTTTAACATTAGAAACCAGAAACACCCCACACCTTCTAACATTAGAAAACAGAAACACTCCACACCTTCTAACATTAGAAACCACAAACAAGCCACGCCTTCTAACATTAGAAAGCAGAAACACTCCACGCCTTCTAACATTAGAAACCAGAAACACTCCACACCTTTTAACATTAGAAACCAGAAACACCCCACAACTTCTAACACTATAAACCAGAAACACTCCACATCTTCTAACATTAGAAACCAGAAACACCCCACACCTTCTAACAATAGAAACTATAAACACGCCACGCCTTCTAACATTAAAATGTAGAAATACTCCACACCTTCTAACATTAGAAACCAGAAACACTCCACACCTTCTAACAATAGAAACCAAAAACACTCCACGCCTTCTAACATTAGAAACCAAAAACAGTCCACATCTTTTAACATTAGAAACCAGAAACACCCCACACCTTCTAACATTAGAAACCAGAAACACTCCACACCTTCTAACATTAGAAACCACAAACACGCCACGTCGTCTAACATTAGAAACCAGAAACACTCCACGCCTTCTAACATTAGAAACCAGAAACACCCAACACCTTCTAACATTAGAAACCAGAAACACCCCACACCTTCTAACATTAGAAACCAGAAACACTCCACGCCTTCTAACATTAGAAACAAGAAACACTCCACACCTTCTAACATTTGAAACCAGAAACACTCCACACCTTCTTACATTAGAAACCAGAAACACCCCACGCCTTCTAAGATTAGAAACCAGAAACACTCCACACCTTCTAACATTAGAAACCAGAAACACCCCACACCTTCTAACATTAGAAACCATAACACTCTACACCTTCTAACATTAGAAACAAGAAACACCCCACACCTTCTAATATTAGAAATCAGGAACACGCCACACCTTCTAACATTAGAAACCAGAAACACTCCACACCTTCTAACATTAGAAACCAGAAACACCCCCACCTTCTAACATTAGAAACTAGAAACATTCCACGCCTTTTAACATTAGAAACCAGAAACATACCACACCCTCTAACATTAGAAACCAGAAACACTCCACATTTTCTAACATTAGAAACCAGAAACACTCCACACCTTCTAACAATAGAAACCAGAAACACACCACACCTTTTAACATTAGAAACCAAAAAGACTACACACCTTTTAACAATAGAAACCAGGAAGCACGCCACACGTTTTAACATTAGAAACCAGAAACATGCCACACCCTCTAACATTAGAAACCAGAAACACTCCACACCTTCTAACATTAGAAACCAGAAACACTCCACACCTTCTAACATTAGAAACCAGAAACACCCCACAACTTCTAACACTAGAAACCAGAAACACTCCACATCTTCTAACATTAGAAACCAGAAACACCCCACACCTTCTAACAATAGAAACTATAAACACTCCACGCCTTCTAACATTAAAATGTAGAAATACTCCACACCTTCTAACATTAGAAACCAGAAACACTCCACACCTTCTAACATTAGAAACCAGAAACACTCCACACCTTCTAACAATAGAAACCAAAAACACTCCACGCCTTCTAACATTAGAAACCAAAAACAGTCCACATCTATTAACATTAGAAACCAGAAACACCCCACACCTTCTAACATTAGAAACCAGAAACACTCCACACCTTCTAACATTAGAAACCACAAACACGCCACGCCTTCTAACATTAGAAACGAGAAACACTCCACGCCTTCTAACATTAGAAACCAGAAACACTCCACACCTTCTAACAATAGAAACCAAAAACACTCCACGCCTTCTAACATTAGAAACCAAAAACACTCCACATCTTTTATCATTAGAAACCAGAAACACCCAACACCTTCTAACATTAGAAACCAGAAACACTCCACACCTTCTAACATTAGAAACCAGAAACACCCCACAACTTCTAACACTAGAAACCAGAAACACGCCACACCTTTTAACATTAGAAACCAGAAACACTCCACACCTTCTAACATTAGAAACCAGAAACACGCCACGCCTTCTAACATTAGAAACCACAAACACTCCACGCCTTCTAACATTAGAAACCAGAAACACCCAACACCTTCTAACATTAGAAACCAGAAACACCCAACACCTTCTAACATTAGAAACCAGAAACACTCCACGCCTTCTAACATTAGAAACAAGAAACACGCCACACCTTCTAACATTTGAAACCAGAAACTCTCCACACCTTCTTACATAAGAAACCAGAAACAATCCACACCTTCTAACAATAGAAACCAAAAACACTCCACGCCTTCTAAGATTAGAAACCAAAAACAGTCCACATCTTTTAACATTAGAAACCAGAAACACCCCACACCTTCTAACATTAGAAAACAGAAACACTCCACACCTTCTAACATTAGAAACCACAAACACGCCACGCCTTCTAACATTAGAAAGCAGAAACACTCCACGCCTTCTAACATTAGAAACCAGAAACGCTCCACACCTTTTAACATTAGAAACCAGAAACACCCCACACCTTCTAACATTAGAAACCATAACACTCTACACCTTCTAACATTAGAAACAAGAAACACCCAACACCTTCTAACATTAGAAACCAGAAACACCCCACACCTTCTAACAATAGAAACTATAAACACTCCACTCCTTCTAACATTAAAATGTAGAAATACTCCACACCTTCTAACATTAGAAACCAGAAACACTCCACACCTTCTAACAATAGAAACCAAAAACACTCCACGTCTTCTAACATTAGAAACCAAAAACAGTCCACATCTTTTAACATTAGAAACCAGAAACACCCCACACCTTCTAACATTAGAAACCAGAAACACTCCACACCTTCTAACATTAGAAACCACAAACACGCCACGTCTTCTAACATTAGAAACCAGAAACACTCCACGCCTTCTAACATTAGAAACCAGAAACACCCAACACCTTCTAACATTAGAAACCAGAAACACCCCACACCTTCTAACATTAGAAACCAGAAACACTCCACGCCTTCTAACATTAGAAACAAGAAACACTCCACACCTTCTAACATTTGAACCAGAAACACTCCACACCTTCTTACATTAGAAACCAGAAACACCCCACGCCTTCTAACATTAGAAACCAGAAACACTCCACACCTTCTAACATTAGAAACCAGAAACACCCAACACCTTCTAATATTAGAAACCAGAAACACCCCACACCTTCTAACATTAGAAACCATAACACTCTACACCTTCTAACATTAGAAACAAGAAACACACCACACCTTCTAATATTAGAAACCAGGAACACGCCACACCTTCTAACATTAGAAACCAGAAACACTCCACACCTTCTAACATTAGAAACCAGAAACACCCCCACCTTCCAACATTAGAAACCAGAAACACTCCACACCTTCTAACATTAGAAACCAGAAACATTCCACGCCTTTTAACATTAGAAACCAGAAACATACCACACCCTCTAACATTAGAAACCAGAAACACTCCACATCTTCTAACATTAGAAACCAGAAACACTCCACACCTTCTAACAATAGAAACCAGAAACACACCACACCTTTTAACATTAGAAACCAAAAAGACTACACACCTTTTAACAATAGAAACCAGGAAGCACGCCACACCTTTTAACATTAGAAACCGGAAACATGCCACACCCTCTAACATTAGAAACCAGAAACACTCCACAACTTCTAACATTAGAAACCAGAAACACTCCACACCTTCTAACATTAGAAACCAGAAACACCCCACAACTTCTAACACTAGAAACCAGAAACACTCCACATCTTCTAACATTAGAAACCAGAAACACCCCACACCTTCTAACAATAGAAACTATAAACACTCCACGCCTTCTAACATTAAAATGTAGAAATACTCCACACCTTCTAACATTAGAAACCAGAAACACTCCACACCTTCTAACATTAGAAACCAGAAACACTCCACACCTTCTAACAATAGAAACCAAAAACACTCCACGCCTTCTAACATTAGAAACCAAAAACAGTCCACATCTTTTAACATTAGAAACCAGAAACACCCCACACCTTCTAACATTAGAAACCAGAAACACTCCACACCTTCTAACATTAGAAACCACAAACACGCCACGCCTTCTAACATTAGAAACCAGAAACACTCCACGCCTTCTAACATTAGAAACCAGAAACACCCAACACCTTCTAACATTAGAAACCAGAAACACCCCACACCTTCTAACATTAGAAACCAGAAACACTCCACGCCTTCTAACATTAGAAACAAGAAACACTCCACACCTTCTAACATTTGAAACCAGAAACACCCCACGCCTTCTAACATTAGAAACCAGAAACACTCCACACCTTCTAACATTAGAAACCAGAAACACCCCACACCTTCTAACATTAGAAACCAGAAACACTCCACACCTTCTAACATTAGAAACCAGAAACACCCCCACCTTCTAACATTAGAAACCAGAAACACGCCACACCTTCTAACATTAGAAACCAGAAACATTCCACACCTTCTAACATTAGAAACCAGAAACATACCACACCCTCTAACATTAGAAACCAGAAACAGTCCACATCTTCTAACATTAGAAACCAGAAACACTCCACACCTTCTAACAATAGAAACCAGAAACACACCACACCTTTTAACATTAGAAACCAAAAAGACTACACACCTTTTAACAATAGAAACCAGGAAGCACGCCACACCTTTTAACATTAGAAACCAGAAACATGCCACACCCTCTAACATTAGAAACCAGAAACACTCCACACCTTCTAACATTAGAAACCAGAAACACTCCACATCTTTTATCATTAGAAACCAGAAACACCCAACACCTTCTAACATTAGAAACCAGAAACACCCCACACCTTTTAACATTAGAAACCAGAAACCCTCCACGCCTTCTAACATTAGAAACAAGAAACACGCCACACCTTCTAACATTTGAAACCAGAAATACTCCACACCTTCTTACATAAGAAACCAGAAACACTCCACACCTTCTAACAATAGAAACAAAAAACACTCCACGCCTTCTAACATTAGAAACCAAAAACAGTCCACATCTTTTAACATTAGAAGCCAGAAACACCCCACACCTTCTAACATTAGAAAACAGAAACACTCCACACCTTCTAACATTAGAAACCACAAACACGCCACGCCTTCTAAGATTAGAAACCAGAAACACTCCACGCCTTCTAACATTAGAAACCAGAAACACTCCACACCTTCTAACATTAGAAACCAGAAACACCCCACAACTTCTAACACTAGAAACCAGAAACACTCCACATCTTCTAACATTAGAAACCAGAAACACCCCACACCTTCTAACAATAGAAACTATAAACACTCCACGCCTTCTAACATTAAAATGTAGAAATACTCCACACCTTCTAACATTAGAAACCAGAAACACTCCACACCTTCTAACATTAGAAACCAGAAACACTCCACACCTTCTAACAATAGAAACCAAAAACACTCCACGCCTTCTAACATTAGAAACCAAAAACAGTCCACATCTTTTAACATTAGAAACTAGAAACACTCCACGCCTTCTAACATTAGAAACCAGAAACACTCCACACCTTCTAACATTAGAAACCAGAAACACCCCACAACTTCAAACACTAGAAACCAGAAACACTCCACATCTTCTAACATTAGAAACCAGAAACACCCAACACCTTCTAACATTAGAAACCAGAAACACCCCACACCTTCTAACATTAGAAACCAGAAACACTCCACGCCTTCTAACATTAGAAACAAGAAACACTCCACACCTTCTAACATTAGAAACCAGAAACACTCCACACCTTCTAACATTAGAAACCAGAAACACGCCACGCCTTCTAACATTAGAAACCACAAACACTCCACGCCTTCTAACATTAGAAACCAGAAACACCCAACACCTTCTAACATTAGAAACCAGAAACACTCCACGCCTTCTAACATTAGAAACAAGAAACACGCCACACCTTCTAACATTTGAAACCAGAAACTCTCCACACCTTCTTACATAAGAAACCAGAAACACTCCATACCTTCTAACAATAGAAACCAAAAACACTCCACGCCTTCTAAGATTAGAAACCAAAAACAGTCCACATCTTTTAACATTAGAAACCAGAAACACCCCACACCTTCTAACATTAGAAAACAGAAACACTCCACACCTTCTAACATTAGAAACCACAAACAAGCCACGCCTTCTAACATTAGAAAGCAGAAACACTCCACGCCTTCTAACATTAGAAACCAGAAACACTCCACACCTTTTAACATTAGAAACCAGAAACACCCCACAACTTCTAACACTATAAACCAGAAACACTCCACATCTTCTAACATTAGAAACCAGAAACACCCCACACCTTCTAACAATAGAAACTATAAACACGCCACGCCTTCTAACATTAAAATGTAGAAATACTCCACACCTTCTAACATTAGAAACCAGAAACACTCCACACCTTCTAACAATAGAAACCAAAAACACTCCACGCCTTCTAACATTAGAAACCAAAAACAGTCCACATCTTTTAACATTAGAAACCAGAAACACCCCACACCTTCTAACATTAGAAACCAGAAACACTCCACACCTTCTAACATTAGAAACCACAAACACGCCACGTCGTCTAACATTAGAAACCAGAAACACTCCACGCCTTCTAACATTAGAAACCAGAAACACCCAACACCTTCTAACATTAGAAACCAGAAACACCCCACACCTTCTAACATTAGAAACCAGAAACACTCCACGCCTTCTAACATTAGAAACAAGAAACACTCCACACCTTCTAACATTTGAAACCAGAAACACTCCACACCTTCTTACATTAGAAACCAGAAACACCCCACGCCTTCTAAGATTAGAAACCAGAAACACTCCACACCTTCTAACATTAGAAACCAGAAACACCCCACACCTTCTAACATTACAAACCATAACACTCTACACCTTCTAACATTAGAAACAAGAAACACCCCACACCTTCTAATATTAGAAATCAGGAATACGCCACACCTTCTAACATTAGAAACCAGAAACACTCCACACCTTCTAACATTAGAAACCAGAAACACCCCCACCTTCTAACATTAGAAACTAGAAACATTCCACGCCTTTTAACATTAGAAACCAGAAACATACCACACCCTCTAACATTAGAAACCAGAAACACTCCACATTTTCTAACATTAGAAACCAGAAACACTCCACACCTTCTAACAATAGAAACCAGAAACACACCACACCTTTTAACATTAGAAACCAAAAAGACTACACACCTTTTAACAATAGAAACCAGGAAGCACGCCACACCTTTTAACATTAGAAACCAGAAACATGCCACACCCTCTAACATTAGAAACCAGAAACACTCCACACCTTCTAACATTAGAAACCAGAAACACTCCACACCTTCTAACATTAGAAACCAGAAACACCCCACAACTTCTAACACTAGAAACCAGAAACACTCCACATCTTCTAACATTAGAAACCAGAAACACCCCACACCTTCTAACAATAGAAACTATAAACACTCCACGCCTTCTAACATTAAAATGTAGAAATACTCCACACCTTCTAACATTAGAAACCAGAAACACTCCACACCTTCTAACATTAGAAACCAGAAACACTCCACACCTTCTAACAATAGAAACCAAAAACACTCCACGCCTTCTAACATTAGAAACCAAAAACAGTCCACATCTATTAACATTAGAAACCAGAAACACCCCACACCTTCTAACATTAGAAACCAGAAACACTCCACACCTTCTAACATTAGAAACCACAAACACGCCACGCCTTCTAACATTAGAAACCAGAAACACTCCACGCCTTCTAACATTAGAAACCAGAAACACTCCACACCTTCTAACAATAGAAACCAAAAACACTCCACGCCTTCTAACATTAGAAACCAAAAACACTCCACATCTTTTATCATTAGAAACCAGAAACACCCAACACCTTCTAACATTAGAAACCAGAAACACTCCACACCTTCTAACATTAGAAACCAGAAACACCCCACAACTTCTAACACTAGAAACCAGAAACACGCCACACCTTTTAACATTAGAAACCAGAAACACTCCACACCTTCTAACATTAGAAACCAGAAACACGCCACGCCTTCTAACATTAGAAACCACAAACACTCCACGCCTTCTAACATTAGAAACCAGAAACACCCAACACCTTCTAACATTAGAAACCAGAAACACCCAACACCTTCTAACATTAGAAACCAGAAACACTCCACGCCTTCTAACATTAGAAACAAGAAACACGCCACACCTTCTAACATTTGAAACCAGAAACTCTCCACACCTTCTTACATAAGAAACCAGAAACAATCCACACCTTCTAACAATAGAAACCAAAAACACTCCACGCCTTCTAAGATTAGAAACCAAAAACAGTCCACATCTTTTAACATTAGAAACCAGAAACACCCCACACCTTCTAACATTAGAAAACAGAAACACTCCACACCTTCTAACATTAGAAACCACAAACACGCCACGCCTTCTAACATTAGAAAGCAGAAACACTCCACGCCTTCTAACATTAGAAACCAGAAACGCTCCACACCTTTTAACATTAGAAACCAGAAACACCCCACACCTTCTAACATTAGAAACCATAACACTCTACACCTTCTAACATTAGAAACAAGAAACACCCAACACCTTCTAACATTAGAAACCAGAAACACCCCACACCTTCTAACAATAGAAACTATAAACACTCCACGCCTTCTAACATTAAAATGTAGAAATACTCCACACCTTCTAACATTAGAAACCAGAAACACTCCACACCTTCTAACAATAGAAACCAAAAACACTCCACGTCTTCTAACATTAGAAACCAAAAACAGTCCACATCTTTTAACATTAGAAACCAGAAACACCCCACACCTTCTAACATTAGAAACCAGAAACACTCCACACCTTCTAACATTAGAAACCACAAACACGCCACGTCTTTTAACATTAGAAACCAGAAACACTCCACGCCTTCTAACATTAGAAACCAGAAACACCCAACACCTTCTAACATTAGAAACCAGAAACACCCCACACCTTCTAACATTAGAAACCAGAAACACTCCACGCCTTCTAACATTAGAAACAAGAAACACTCCACACCTTCTAACATTTGAACCAGAAACACTCCACACCTTCTTACATTAGAAACCAGAAACACCCCACGCCTTCTAACATTAGAAACCAGAAACACTCCACACCTTCTAACATTAGAAACCAGAAACACCCAACACCTTCTAATATTAGAAACCAGAAACACCCCACACCTTCTAACATTAGAAACCATAACACTCTACACCTTCTAACATTAGAAACAAGAAACACACCACACCTTCTAATATTAGAAACCAGGAACACGCCACACCTTCTAACATTAGAAACCAGAAACACTCCACACCTTCTAACATTAGAAACCAGAAACACCCCCACCTTCCAACATTAGAAACCAGAAACACGCCACACCTTCTAACATTAGAAACCAGAAACATTCCACGCCTTTTAACATTAGAAACCAGAAACATACCACACCCTCTAACATTAGAAACCAGAAACACTCCACATCTTCTAACATTAGAAACCAGAAACACTCCACACCTTCTAACAATAGAAACCAGAAACACACCACACCTTTTAACATTAGAAACCAAAAAGACTACACACCTTTTAACAATAGAAACCAGGAAGCACGCCACACCTTTTAACATTAGAAACCGGAAACATGCCACACCCTCTAACATTAGAAACCAGAAACACTCCACAACTTCTAACATTAGAAACCAGAAACACTCCACACCTTCTAACATTAGAAACCAGAAACACCCCACAACTTCTAACACTAGAAACCAGAAACAATCCACAACTTCTAACATTAGAAACCAGAAACACCCCACACCTTCTAACAATAGAAACTATAAACACTCCACGCCTTCTAACATTAAAATGTAGAAATACTCCACACCTTCTAACATTAGAAACCAGAAACACTCCACACCTTCTAACATTAGAAACCAGAAACACTCCACACCTTCTAACAATAGAAACCAAAAACACTCCACGCCTTCTAACATTAGAAACCAAAAACAGTCCACATCTTTTAACATTAGAAACCAGAAACACCCCACACCTTCTAACATTAGAAACCAGAAACACTCCACACCTTCTAACATTAGAAACCACAAACACGCCACGCCTTCTAACATTAGAAACCAGAAACACTCCACGCCTTCTAACATTAGAAACCAGAAACACCCAACACCTTCTAACATTAGAAACCAGAAACACCCCACACCTTCTAACATTAGAAACCAGAAACACTCCACGCCTTCTAACATTAGAAACAAGAAACACTCCACACCTTCTAACATTTGAAACCAGAAACACCCCACGCCTTCTAACATTAGAAACCAGAAACACTCCACACCTTCTAACATTAGAAACCAGAAACACCCCACACCTTCTAACATTAGAAACCAGAAACACTCCACACCTTCTAACATTAGAAACCAGAAACACCCCCACCTTCTAACATTAGAAACCAGAAACACGCCACACCTTCTAACATTAGAAACCAGAAACATTCCACACCTTCTAACATTAGAAACCAGAAACATACCACACCCTCTAACATTAGAAACCAGAAACAGTCCACATCTTCTAACATTAGAAACCAGAAACACTCCACACCTTCTAACAATAGAAACCAGAAACACACCACACCTTTTAACATTAGAAACCAAAAAGACTACACACCTTTTAACAATAGAAACCAGGAAGCACGCCACACCTTTTAACATTAGAAACCAGAAACATGCCACACCCTCTAACATTAGAAACCAGAAACACTCCACACCTTCTAACATTAGAAACCAGAAACACTGCACATCTTTTATCATTAGAAACCAGAAACACCCACCACCTTCTAACATTAGAAACCAGAAACACCCCACACCTTTTAACATTAGAAACCAGAAACCCTCCACGCCTTCTAACATTAGAAACAAGAAACACGCCACACCTTCTAACATTTGAAACCAGAAATACTCCACACCTTCTTACATAAGAAACCAGAAACACTCCACACCTTCTAACAATAGAAACAAAAAACACTCCACGCCTTCTAACATTAGAAACCAAAAACAGTCCACATCTTTTAACATTAGAAGCCAGAAACACCCCACACCTTCTAACATTAGAAAACAGAAACACTCCACACCTTCTAACATTAGAAACCACAAACACGCCACGCCTTCTAAGATTAGAAACCAGAAACACTCCACGCCTTCTAACATTAGAAACCAGAAACACTCCACACCTTCTAACATTAGAAACCAGAAACACCCCACAACTTCTAACACTAGAAACCAGAAACACTCCACATCTTCTAACATTAGAAACCAGAAACACCCCACACCTTCTAACAATAGAAACTATAAACACTCCACGCCTTCTAACATTAAAATGTAGAAATACTCCACACCTTCTAACATTAGAAACCAGAAACACTCCACACCTTCTAACATTAGAAACCAGAAACACTCCACACCTTCTAACAATAGAAACCAAAAACACTCCACGCCTTCTAACAATAGAAACCAAAAACACTCCACGCCTTCTAACATTAGAAACCAAAAACAGTCCACATCTTTTAACATTAGAAACCAGAAACACTCCACGCCTTCTAACATTAGAAACCAGAAACACTCCACACCTTCTAACATTAGAAACCAGAAACACCCCACAACTTCTAACACTAGAAACCAGAAACACTCCACATCTTCTAACATTAGAAACCAGAAACACCCAACACCTTCTAACATTAGAAACCAGAAACACCCCACACCTTCTAACATTAGAAACCAGAAACACTCCACGCCTTCTAACATTAGAAACAAGAAACACTCCACACCTTCTAACATTAGAAACCAGAAACACGCCACACCTTCTTACATTAGAAACCAGAAACACCCCATACCTTCTAACATTAGAAACCAGAAACACTCCACACCTTCTAACATTAGAAACCAGAAACACCCCACACCTTCTAACATTAGAAACTATAACACTCTACACCTTCTAACATTAGAAACAAGAAACACCCCACACCTTCTAATATTAGAAACCAGGAACACGCCACACCTTCTAACATTAGAAACCAGAAACACTCCACACCTTCTAAGATTAGAAACCAGAAACACCCCCACCTTTTAACATTAGAAACCAGAAACACGCCACACCTTCTAACATTAGAAACCAGAAACATTCCACGCCTTTTAACATTAGAAACCAGACACATACCACACCCTCTAACATTAGAAACCAGAAACACCCAACACCTTCTAACATTAGAAACCAGAAACACCCAACACCTTCTAACATTAGAAACCAGAGACACTCCACGCCTTCTAACATTAGAAACAAGAAACACGCCACACCTTCTAACATTTGAAACCAGAAACTCTCCACACCTTCTTACATAAGAAACCAGAAACAATCCACACCTTCTAACAATAGAAACCAAAAACACTCCACGCCTTCTAAGATTAGAAACCAAAAACAGTCCACATCTTTTAACATTAGAAACCAGAAACACCCCACACCTTCTAACATTAGAAAACAGAAACACTCCACACCTTCTAACATTAGAAACCACAAACACGCCACGCCTTCTAACATTAGAAAGCAGAAACACTCCACGCCTTCTAACATTAGAAACCAGAAACGCTCCACACCTTTTAACATTAGAAACCAGAAACACCCCACACCTTCTAACATTAGAAACCATAACACTCTACACCTTCTAACATTAGAAACAAGAAACACCCAACACCTTCTAACATTAGAAACCAGAAACACCCCACACCTTCTAACAATAGAAACTATAAACACTCCACGCCTTCTAACATTAAAATGTAGAAATACTCCACACCTTCTAACATTAGAAACCAGAAACACTCCACACCTTCTAACAATAGAAACCAAAAACACTCCACGTCTTCTAACATTAGAAACCAAAAACAGTCCACATCTTTTAACATTAGAAACCAGAAACACCCCACACCTTCTAACATTAGAAACCAGAAACACTCCACACCTTCTAACATTAGAAACCACAAACACGCCACGTCTTTTAACATTAGAAACCAGAAACACTCCACGCCTTCTAACATTAGAAACCAGAAACACCCAACACCTTCTAACATTAGAAACCAGAAACACCCCACACCTTCTAACATTAGAAACCAGAAACACTCCACGCCTTCTAACATTAGAAACAAGAAACACTCCACACCTTCTAACATTTGAACCAGAAACACTCCACACCTTCTTACATTAGAAACCAGAAACACCCCACGCCTTCTAACATTAGAAACCAGAAACACTCCACACCTTCTAACATTAGAAACCAGAAACACCCAACACCTTCTAATATTAGAAACCAGAAACACCCCACACCTTCTAACATTAGAAACCATAACACTCTACACCTTCTAACATTAGAAACAAGAAACACACCACACCTTCTAATATTAGAAACCAGGAACACGCCACACCTTCTAACATTAGAAACCAGAAACACTCCACACCTTCTAACATTAGAAACCAGAAACACCCCCACCTTCCAACATTAGAAACCAGAAACACGCCACACCTTCTAACATTAGAAACCAGAAACATTCCACGCCTTTTAACATTAGAAACCAGAAACATACCACACCCTCTAACATTAGAAACCAGAAACACTCCACATCTTCTAACATTAGAAACCAGAAACACTCCACACCTTCTAACAATAGAAACCAGAAACACACCACACCTTTTAACATTAGAAACCAAAAAGACTACACACCTTTTAACAATAGAAACCAGGAAGCACGCCACACCTTTTAACATTAGAAACCGGAAACATGCCACACCCTCTAACATTAGAAACCAGAAACACTCCACAACTTCTAACATTAGAAACCAGAAACACTCCACACCTTCTAACATTAGAAACCAGAAACACCCCACAACTTCTAACACTAGAAACCAGAAACAATCCACAACTTCTAACATTAGAAACCAGAAACACCCCACACCTTCTAACAATAGAAACTATAAACACTCCACGCCTTCTAACATTAAAATGTAGAAATACTCCACACCTTCTAACATTAGAAACCAGAAACACTCCACACCTTCTAACATTAGAAACCAGAAACACTCCACACCTTCTAACAATAGAAACCAAAAACACTCCACGCCTTCTAACATTAGAAACCAAAAACAGTCCACATCTTTTAACATTAGAAACCAGAAACACCCCACACCTTCTAACATTAGAAACCAGAAACACTCCACACCTTCTAACATTAGAAACCACAAACACGCCACGCCTTCTAACATTAGAAACCAGAAACACTCCACGCCTTCTAACATTAGAAACCAGAAACACCCAACACCTTCTAACATTAGAAACCAGAAACACCCCACACCTTCTAACATTAGAAACCAGAAACACTCCACGCCTTCTAACATTAGAAACAAGAAACACTCCACACCTTCTAACATTTGAAACCAGAAACACCCCACGCCTTCTAACATTAGAAACCAGAAACACTCCACACCTTCTAACATTAGAAACCAGAAACACCCCACACCTTCTAACATTAGAAACCAGAAACACTCCACACCTTCTAACATTAGAAACCAGAAACACCCCCACCTTCTAACATTAGAAACCAGAAACACGCCACACCTTCTAACATTAGAAACCAGAAACATTCCACACCTTCTAACATTAGAAACCAGAAACATACCACACCCTCTAACATTAGAAACCAGAAACAGTCCACATCTTCTAACATTAGAAACCAGAAACACTCCACACCTTCTAACAATAGAAACCAGAAACACACCACACCTTTTAACATTAGAAACCAAAAAGACTACACACCTTTTAACAATAGAAACCAGGAAGCACGCCACACCTTTTAACATTAGAAACCAGAAACATGCCACACCCTCTAACATTAGAAACCAGAAACACTCCACACCTTCTAACATTAGAAACCAGAAACACTGCACATCTTTTATCATTAGAAACCAGAAACACCCACCACCTTCTAACATTAGAAACCAGAAACACCCCACACCTTTTAACATTAGAAACCAGAAACCCTCCACGCCTTCTAACATTAGAAACAAGAAACACGCCACACCTTCTAACATTTGAAACCAGAAATACTCCACACCTTCTTACATAAGAAACCAGAAACACTCCACACCTTCTAACAATAGAAACAAAAAACACTCCACGCCTTCTAACATTAGAAACCAAAAACAGTCCACATCTTTTAACATTAGAAGCCAGAAACACCCCACACCTTCTAACATTAGAAAACAGAAACACTCCACACCTTCTAACATTAGAAACCACAAACACGCCACGCCTTCTAAGATTAGAAACCAGAAACACTCCACGCCTTCTAACATTAGAAACCAGAAACACTCCACACCTTCTAACATTAGAAACCAGAAACACCCCACAACTTCTAACACTAGAAACCAGAAACACTCCACATCTTCTAACATTAGAAACCAGAAACACCCCACACCTTCTAACAATAGAAACTATAAACACTCCACGCCTTCTAACATTAAAATGTAGAAATACTCCACACCTTCTAACATTAGAAACCAGAAACACTCCACACCTTCTAACATTAGAAACCAGAAACACTCCACACCTTCTAACAATAGAAACCAAAAACACTCCACGCCTTCTAACAATAGAAACCAAAAACACTCCACGCCTTCTAACATTAGAAACCAAAAACAGTCCACATCTTTTAACATTAGAAACCAGAAACACTCCACGCCTTCTAACATTAGAAACCAGAAACACTCCACACCTTCTAACATTAGAAACCAGAAACACCCCACAACTTCTAACACTAGAAACCAGAAACACTCCACATCTTCTAACATTAGAAACCAGAAACACCCAACACCTTCTAACATTAGAAACCAGAAACACCCCACACCTTCTAACATTAGAAACCAGAAACACTCCACGCCTTCTAACATTAGAAACAAGAAACACTCCACACCTTCTAACATTAGAAACCAGAAACACGCCACACCTTCTTACATTAGAAACCAGAAACACCCCATACCTTCTAACATTAGAAACCAGAAACACTCCACACCTTCTAACATTAGAAACCAGAAACACCCCACACCTTCTAACATTAGAAACTATAACACTCTACACCTTCTAACATTAGAAACAAGAAACACCCCACACCTTCTAATATTAGAAACCAGGAACACGCCACACCTTCTAACATTAGAAACCAGAAACACTCCACACCTTCTAAGATTAGAAACCAGAAACACCCCCACCTTTTAACATTAGTGTTAGAAATGGGGTCTTTGGTTCACAGTCAGGTTACCCCCTGTTCAAGCAAGGACCCTCACTCTAGTTAGGATAAAAGAGAATCACCCTCAGCTAACCCCTGCTTACCCCCTTGGTAGCTTGGCAGAGCAGTAGGCTTAACCTCAGAGTGCTGGGCGTAAAGTATTTGTACCAACACACACAGTAACTTAATGAAAACACTACAAAATGACACAACACCAGTTTAGAAAAATAGGAAATATTTATCTAGACAAAACAAGACCAAAACGACAAAAATCCAACATACACAAGTCAAGTTATGATATTTTAAAGGTTTAAAATAAAAAGAGTCTTTAGGTAGTTGTAACAACACACTAGCGCTGCTAGCGTGTAAATGTACCTGGTTTGCGTCAAAAATAACCCCGCACGGGCGGTGTGCGTCGAAAATAACCCGGCACGGGTATATGCGTTGAAAACAGCTCGGCTCGGCGAGGCGCGTCGAAAAAGCCAGCCACGCGACGGTCCGAAGTCCCGCGGCGCTGATTGCGATCTCTCAGCCTTCGTCAGCGATGCTGCGCGTCGTTTCTCCTGCTCCGGGCGTCGATTCTCCGGTCGCGTTTCCAGCGGCGTCGTTTCTCAGCTGCGGAGCCGGCGTCGCGTCGTTTTCTCAGCCGCGATCGGATTCGCGTCGATCTTTTCTCCGCACGGTGCTCGGTGCGTGTATTTTTGTCCTTAGGCTGCCAGCCTCTCCTTTCAGGGTCCCAGGAACTGGAAGGGCACCACAGAGCAGAGTAGGGGTCTCTCCAGAGACTCCAGGTGCTGGCAGGAAGAAGTCTTTGCTATCCCTGAGACTTCAACAACAGGAGGCAAGCTCTACATCAAGCCCTTGGAGATTTCTTCTTCAAGATGGAAGGCACACAAAGTCCAGTCTTTGCCCTCTTACTCTGGCAGAAGCAGCACTGCAGGAAAGCTCCACAAAGCACAGTCACAGGCAGGGCAGCACTTGTTCCTCAGCGATCAGCTCTTCTCCAGGCAGAGGTTCCCCTTGATTCCAGAAGTGTTTCTAAAGTTTGTAAGTTTGGGTGCCCTTCTTATACCCATTTTAGTCTTTGAAGTCACCTTCCTTCAAAGGGGACTCACACCTTCTTGTGAAATCCTGCCTTGCCCAGGCAAGGCATCAGACACACACCAGGGGGCTGGAGACAGCATTGTCAGAGGCAGGCACAGTCCTTTCAGATGAGAGTGACCACTCCACCCCTCCCTCCTAGCAGAGATGGCTAATCAGGAATGCAGATCACACCCCAGCTCCCTTTGTGTCACTGTCTGGTGTGAGGTGAAAAACAACCCAACTGTCAACTGACCCAGACAGGGAATCCACAAACAAGGCAGAGTCACAGAATGGTTTAAGCAAGAAAATGCTCACTTTCTAAAAGTGGCATTTCCAAACTCACAATCTCAAAATCAACTTTACTAAAAGATGCATTTTTAAATTGTGAGTTCAGGGATCCCAAACTCCACCTGTCCATCTCTTCTCTAGGGGAATCTACACTTTAATCATATTTAAAGGTAGCCCCCATATTATCCTATGAGAGAGAGACAGACCTTGCAACAGTGAAAACGAAATTGGCAGTATTTCACTGTCAGGACATATAAACCACATTACTATATGTCCTACCTTATCCATACACTGCACCCTGCCCTTGGGGCTACCTAGGGCATACCTTAGGGGTGCCTTACATGTAAGGAAAGGGAAGGTTTAGGCCTGGCAAGTGGGTACACTTGCCAAGTCGAACTTACAGTGTAAAAATACACACACAGACACTGCAGTGGCAGGTCTGAGACATGATTACAGAGCTACTTATGTGGGTGGCACAACCAGTGCTGCAGGCCCACTAGTAGCATTTGATTTACAGGCCCTGGCACCTCTAGTGCGCATTACTAGGGACTTACTAGTAATTCAAATATGCCAATCATGGATGAACCACTTACATATAATTTAAACAGGAGCACTTGCACTTTAGCACTGGTTAGCAGTGGTAAAGTGCCCAGAGTAACAAAAACAGCAAAATCAGAGTCCAGCACACATCAACAACCTGGGGAACAGAGGCAAAAAGTTAAGGGAGACCACGCCAAGGATGAAAAGTCTAACAATTAGAAACCAGAAACACGCCACACCTTCTAACATTAGAAACCAGAAACATTCCACGCCTTTTAACATTAGAAACCAGACACATACCACACCCTCTAACATTAGAAACCAGAAACACTCCACATCTTCTAACATTAGAAACCAGAAACACACCACACCTTTTAACATTAGAAACCAAAAAGACTACACACCTTTTAACAATAGAAACCAGGAAGCACGCCACACCTTTTAACATTAGAAACCAGAAACATGCCACACCCTCTAACATTAGAAACGAGAAACACTCCACACCTTCTAACATTAGAAACCAGAAACACTCCACACCTTCTAACAATAGAAACCAAAAACACTCCACATCTTTTATCATTAGAAACCAGAAACACCCCACACCTTCTAACATTAGAAACCAGAAACACTCCACACCTTCTAACTTTAGAAAGCACAAACACGCCACGCCTTCTAACCGCTAGAAACCAGAAACACTCCACGCCTTCTAACATTAGAAACCAGAAACACCCAACACCTTCTAACATTAGAAACCAGAAACACCCCACACCTTCTAACATTAGAAACCAGAAACACTCCACGCCTTCTAACATTAGAAACAAGAAACACTCCACACCTTCTAACATTTGAAACCAGAAACCCTGCACACCTTCTTACATTAGAAACCAGAAACACCCCACGCCTTCTAACATTAGAAACCAGAAACACTCCACACCTTCTAACATTAGAAACCAGAAACACCCCACACCTTCTAACATTAGAAACCATAACACTCTACACCTTCTAACATTAGAAACAAGAAACACCCCACACTTTCTAATATTAGAAACCAGAAACACGCCACACCTTCAATTATTAGAATCCAGAAACACTCCACACCTTCTAACATTAGAAACCAGAAACACCCCACACCTTCTAACATTAGAAACCAGAAACACGCCACACCTTTTAACATTAGAAAACAGAAACACTCCATGCCTTCTAACATTAGAAACCAGAAACACTCCACACCTTCTAACATTAGAAACCAGAGCACCCCACAACTTCTAACATTAGAAACCAGAGCACCCCACACCTTCTAACATTAGAAACCAGAAACACTCCACACCTTCTAACATTAGAAACCAGAAACACGCCACACCTTTTAACAGTAGAAACCAGGAAGCACGCCACACCTTCTAACATTAGAAACCAGAAACATGCCACACCCTCTAACATTAGAAACCAGAAACACTCCACACCTTCTAACATTAGAAACCAGAAACACGCCACACCTTCTAACATTAGAAACCAGAAACACTCCACACCTTCTAACATTACAAACCAGAAACACTCCACACCTGCTAACATTAGAAACCAGAAACACTCCACATCTTTTAACATTAGAAACCAGAAAAACCCCACACCTTCTAACATTAGAAACCAGAAACACTCCACACCTTCTAACATTAGAAAGCACAAACACGCCACGCCTTCTAACATTAGAAACCAGAAACACTCCACGCCTTCTAACATTAGAAACCAGAAACACCCAACACCTTCTAACATTAGAAACCAGAAACACCCCACACCTTCTAACATTAGAAACCAGAAACACTCCACACCTTCTAACATTAGAAACAAGAAACACTCCACGCCTTCTAACATTAGAAACAAGAAACACTCCACACCTTCTAACATTTGAAACCAGAAACACTCCACACCTTCTTACATTAGAAACCAGAAGCACCCCACACCTTCTAACATTAGAAACCATAACACTCTACACCTTCTAACATTAGAAACAAGAAACACCCCACACTTTGTAATATTAGAAACCAGAAACACGCCACACCTTCTAACATTAGAAACCAGAAACACTCCACACCTTCTAACATTAGAAACCAGAAACACCCCACACCTTCTAACATTAGAAACCAGAAACCAGAAACACGCCACACCTTCTAACATTAGAAACCAGAAACACTCCACGCCTTCTAACATTAGAAACCAGAAACACTCCACACCTTCTAACATTAGAAACCAGAGCACCCCACAACTTCTAACATTAGCAACCAGAGCACCCCACACCTTCTAACATTAGAAACCAGAAACACTCCACACCTTCTAACATTAGAAACCAGAAACACGCCACACCTTTTAACATTAGAAACCAAAAAGACTCCACACCTTTTAACAATAGAAACCAGGAAGCACGCCACACCTTCTAACATTAGAAACCAGAAACATGCCACACCCTCTAACATTAGAAACCAGAAACACTCCACACCGTCTAACATTAGAAACAAGAAACACACTTCTAACATTAGAAACCAGAAACACTCCACACCTTCTAACATTACAAACCAGAAACACTCCACACCTGCTAACATTAGAAACCAGAAACACGCCATACCTTTTATCATTTGAAACCAGAAACACTGCACACCTTCTAACATTAGAATCCAGAAACACTCCACACCTTCTAACATTAGAAACCAGAAACACCCCACACCTTCTAACATTAGAAACCAGAAACATGCCACACCTTCTAACATTAGAAACCAGAAACACTCCACACCTTCTAACATTAGAAACCAGAAACACTCTACACCTTCTAACATTAGAAACCAGAAACACTCCACGCATTCTAACATTAGAAACCAGAAACACTAGAAACCAGAAACACTCCACACCTTCTAACATTAGAAACCAGAAACACCCACACCTTCTAACATTAGAAACCAGAAACACTCCACACCTTCTAACATTAGAAACCAGAAACACTCCACGCCTTCTAACATTAGACACCAGAAACACACCACACCTTTTAACATTAGAAACTAGAAACACCCCACACCGTCTAACGTTAGAAACCAGAAACACCCCACACCTTTTAACATTAGAATCCAGATGCACTCCCTGCCTTCTAACATTAGAAACCAGATGCACTCCACACCTTCTAACATTAGAAGCCAGAAACACTCCACAACTTCTAACATTAGAAACCATAAACATCCCAGACCTTCTAATATTAGAAACTAGAAACACGCCACAACTTCTAACATTAGAAACCAGATGTACTCCACACCTTTGGAGCAACGAACTGGGTGCACCTCACAGCTCAGGGCTCGGGTGCACTTTAAACCCCCCAACATTTAGTCAACAGAAGCTCCGCCCACAAACACAAGTAGCCAGCAGAGGACCCCAATAATAAGAGACCCCCATTCCCAAGCTAGGAGCATTATCCCAACATTAGGAACCCCAACACTGGGAAAACCAGCCTGCCCACATGAGGAGCCCCTCCGCACCACCCCCATATTAAAAAGGACAACGTTAGGACACAAAAATAAAAAACAAAAGTAATCCCCACCCACAAAAACCAAACCACCCCTTCCCCATATCGGGAACACAGGACAAGAAATAACCCCCAACACAGAAACCAGGACTAACCCCCTGCACCCCCCTCCACCACCACTGGGGACCAGTGACACCTAACCTTCTAATATTTATAACCTCAACTTTAGGAAAAAGGTTCACCCCCACCTTGGTCTACACCTCAACATTAGGGACCAGGTTCCCCCCAAAATTAGAAAACAGGCGTGATTAGGAACCAGGATCACTGCGTATCCCAAGATTAGGAACTGGTTCCATCCCAGGATCACTGCGTATCCCAAGATTAGGAACTGGTTCCATCCCACACCCCAACATTAGGGACCAGGATCAACACACACCCCGACATTAGGGATTAGGTTCAACACACACCCAACATTAGGGACATAGATCAAAACGCACCCCGACATTAGAGACCAGAATCAACACACACCCCGACATTAGGGACCATGATCATCACACCCGAAATTAGGGACCAGGATCAACACACACCCCGACACTAGGGACGAGGTTGAACACACCGTTGACATTCGGGACCAGGATCAACACACTCTCCGACATTAGGGACCAGGGTCAACACCCCCCCAACATTAGGGACCAGGATCAACACACACCCCGACATTAGGGACCAGGATCAACACACACCCCAACATTATGGGGCAGGATCAAGACACACCCCGAAATTAGGGACCAGGATCATCACCCCCTGACATTATGGACCAGGATCAACACACACCCAGACATTAGGGACGAGGTTCAACACACCGCTGACATTAGGGACCAGGTTCAACACAAACCCGACATTAGGGTCCAGGTTCAACACACACCCCGACATTAGGGACCAGGATCAACACACCCCGACATTAGGGAGCAGGTTCAACATACACCCCGACATTAGGAACCAGGGTCAGCACACACAGCAACATTAGGGACCAGGTTAAACACACACCCCGACATTAGGGACCAGGTTCAACACACACCCAACATTAGGGAGCAGGTTCAAGACACACGCCGACATTAGGAACGAGGGTCAACACACGCCACGACATTAGGGACCAGGATCAACACACACCCCAATATTAGCGACCAGGATCAACACACACCTCAACATTATTGACTAGGATCAACACACACCCTGACATTAGGGACCAAGGTTCTACAGACATCACGACGTTAGGGACCAGGATCAACACACACCCCACTATTAGGGACCAGGATTAAAACGCACCCTGCCATTAGGAACCAGGATCAACACACACCCCGATATTAGGAACCAGGGTAAACACACACTGCGACATTTGGGACCAGGGTTCACACACACCCGACATTAGGGACCAGGTTCAACACACACCCGACATTAGGGACCAGGATCAAGACACACCCCGACATTAGAGACCAGCATCTACACACACTCCGATATTAAGGAACTAGGATCAACACACACCCCAACATTAGAGACCAGGATCAACACACACCCGATATTAGGGACCACGTTCAACACACACCCTGGCATTAGGGACCAGGATCAACACACTCCCGACATTAGGGACCAGGTTCAACACACACCCCGACATTAGGGACCAGGATCAACACACACACCGACTTTAGGGACCAGGTTCAACACACACCTGACATTTGGGATCAGGATCAAAACAAACTCCGACATTACGGACCAGGATCAAGACATACCCCAGCATTACGGACCAGGGTCAATACATACCCCAACATTAGGGACCAGTATGAACAGACACCCCGACTTTAGGGACCAGGGTCAACACACACCCCGACATTAGGGACCAGGATCAACACACACCCCGACATTAGATACCAGTATCAACACACACCCCAACATTATTGACCAGGATCAACACACACCACGAAATTAGGGACCAGGATCAACACACACCCTAGCATAAGGGACCAGGTTCAACACACACCCCGACATTAGGGACGAGGTTCAACACACACCCGACATGGACCAGGTTCAACACAATCCCAACATTAGGGACCAGGTTCAACACGCACCCCAACATTAGGGACCAGGATCAACACACACCCGACATTACGGACCAGGTTCAACACACACCCGACATTAGGGACCAGGATCAACACCCCCCCCAATATTAGCGAACAGGATCAACACACACCTCAACAGTATTGACCAGGATCAACACACACCCCAGCATTAGGGACCAGGGTCAACAGACATCCCAACATTAGAGACCAGGATCAACACACACCCCAATATTAGGGACCAGGATCAAAACACACCCTAACATTAGGAACCAGGTTCAACACACACCGCGACATTGGGGACCACGATCAAAACACATTCCGACATTAAGGACTAGGATCAACACACACCCCGACACTACAGACCAGAATCAACACACACCCCGACATTAGGGACCAGGATCAACACACACTCAACAATAGGGAGCAGGTTCAACATACACCCCAACATTAGGGACCAGGGTCAACACACACTGCAACATTAGGGACCAGGTTCAACACACACCCCAATATTAGGGATCTGGTCCAACACACACGCCGACATTAGGAACCAGGGTCAACACACACGCCGACATTAGGGACCAGGATCAACACACACCCCGACTTTAGGAACCAGGGTCAACACACACCGCAACATTAGGGACCAGGATCAACACACCCCAATATTAGCGACCAGGATCAACCCACACCTCAACATTATTGACTAGGATCAACACACACCCCGAAATTAGGGACCAGGGTCAACAGACATCCCGACGTTAGGGACCAGGATCAAAGCACACCCCAATATTAGCAACCAGGATTAAAACACACACTGCCATTAGGAACCAGGATCAACACACACCCCGACATTAGGAACCAGAATCAACACACATTCTGACATTAGGGACCAGCATTTAAGATACACTCAACATTAGGGAGCAGGTTCAACATACACCCTGACATTAGGAACCAAGGTCAACACACACCGTGACATTAGGGACCAGGTTCAACACACACCCTGACATTAGGGACCGGGTTCAACACACACCCCGACATTAGGGACCAGATGCAACACACACCCGACATTAGGGACCAGAATCACCACACACCCTGACATTAGGGACCAGGTTTAACATACACCCAACATTAGGGAGCAGGTTCAACATACACCCCGACATTAGGAACCAAGGTCAACACACACCGTGACATTAGGGACCAGGATCAACACATACCCTGACATTTGGGACCAGAATGAACACACACCCTGACATCAGGGACCAGTTTCAACACACACCCAACATTAGGGACCAGGTTCAACACACACCACAACATTAGGAACCCAGGTCAACACACACCGTGACATTAGGGACCAGGATCAACACAGATCCCAACATTAGGGACCAGAATCAACAAACACCCCGACATTAGGGACCAGGTTCAACATACACCCAATATTACGGAGCAGGTTCAACATACACCCCAACATTAGGAACCAAGGTCAACACACACCGCACATTAGGGACCAGGTTCAACACACACCCCGATATTAAGAACCAGGGTCAACACACACCGCGACATTAGGGACCAGGATCAACACAAACCCCGACTTTAGGAACCAGGGTCAACACACACCGCGACATTAGGGACCAGGATCAACACACACCCCAACATTAGGGACCTGGTTCAACACACACCTCGACATTAGGGACGAGGTTCAAAACACACCTGACATGGACCAGGTTCAACACAATCCCAACATTACGAACCAGGTTCAACACACACCCCAACATTAGGGACCAGGATCAACACACACACGACATTACGGACCAAGTTCAACACACACCCGACATTAAGGACCAGGATCAACACACACCCCAATATTAGTGACCAGGATCAACACACACACCTCAACATTATTGACCAGGATCAACACACACCCCACCATTAGGGACCAGGGTCAACAGACATCCCAACATTAGGGACCAGGATCAACACACACCCCAATATTAGGGCCCAGATCAAAACACACCCTGACATTAGGAACCAGGATCAACACACCCCCTGACATCAGAACCAGGGTAAAAACACACCGCGATATTGGGGACCAGGATCAACACACATTACGACATTAAGGACTAGGATCACCACACACCCCGACATTATGGACCAGAATCAACACACACCCGACATTAGGGACCAGGATCAACACACACTCAACATTAAGGAGCAGGTTCAACATACACCCGACATTAGGAACCAGGGTCAACACACACCGCATCATTAGGGACCAGGTTCAACACACACCCCGACATTAGGGACCAGGTTCAACACACACCGACATTAGGGACCAGGTTCAACACACATGCCGACATTAGGAAACAGGGTCAACACACACTGTGACATTAGGGACCGGGATCAACACACACCTGATGTTAGGGACCAGGGTCAACAGACATCCTGACGTTAGGGACCAGGATCAACACACACCCCAATATTAGCGACCAGGATTAAAACACACCCTGCTATTAGGAACCAGGATCAACACACACCCCGACATTAGGAACCAGGATCAACACACACCGCGACATTAGGGACCAGGGTTCAAACACACCCGACATTAGGGACCAGGTTCAACACACACCCGACATTAGGGACCAGCATCAAGACACACCCGACATTAGAGACCAGCATCTACACACACCCCGATATTAAGGGACCAGGATCAACACACACATTAGGAACCAGGTTCAACACATATTTAGGAACCAGGTTCAACACACACCCCGGCATCAGGGACCAGGTTCAACACACATCTCGACATTGGGAACCAGAATCAACACACACACCTACATTAGGGACCAGGTTCAACACACACCCTGACATTAGGGACCAGAATCAACACACACACCGACTTTAGGGACCAGGTTCAACACAGACCTGACATTAGGAACCAGGGTCAACACACACCACAACATTAGGGACCAGGATCAACACACACCCCGACTTTAGGAACGAGGGTCAACACACACTGCCACATTAGGGACCAGGATCAACACACACCCCAATATTAGCGACCAGGATCAACACACACCTCAACATTATTGACTAGGATCAACACACACCCCGACTTTAGGGACCAGGGTCAACAGACATCGCGACGTTAGGGACCAGGATCAACACACACCCCAATATTAGCGACCAGGATAAAAACACACCCTGCCACTAGGAACCAGGATCAACACACACCCCGACATTAGGAACCAGGGTAAACACACACCCCAACATTAGGGACCACGTTCAACACACACCCTGACATTAAGGACCAGGATCAACACACTCCCCGACATTAGGGACCAGGCTCAACACACACCCCGACATTAGGAACCAGGATCAACACACACACTGACTTTAGGGACCAGGGTCAACACACACCTGACATTAGGGACCAGCATCAAGACACACCCGACATTAGAGACCAGCATCTACACACACCCCAATATTAAGTAACCAGGATTAACACACACACGAACATTAGAGACTAGGATTAACACACACCCGACATTAGGGACCACGTTCAACACACACCCTGACATTAGGGACCAGGATCAACACACTCCCGACATTAGGGACCAGGTTCAACACACACCCGACATTAGGGGCCAGGATCAACACACACCCCGACTTTCGGGACCAGGTTCAACACACACCCTACATTAGGGACCAGGATCAAAACAAACTCCGCCATTACGGACCAGGATCAAGACACACCCCAGCATTACGGACCAGAGTCAACACATACCCCGACATTAGGGACCAGGATGAACAGACACCCGACATTAGGGACCAGGGTCAACACACACCCCGAAATTAGGGACCAGGATCAACACACACCCCGACATAAGGGACCAGGTTCAACACACACCCCGACATTATGGACGAGGTTCAACACACACCCGACATGGACCAGGTTCAACACAATCCCAACATTAGGGGCCAGGTTCAACACACACCCCAACATTAGGGACGAGGTTCAACACACACCCGACATGGACCAGGTTCAACACAATCCCAAGATTAGGGGTTAGGTTCAACACACACCCCAACATTAGGGACCAGGATCAACACACAACCGACATTACGGACCAGGTTCAACACACACCCAACATTAGGGGCCAGGGTCAACACACAACCCGACATTAGGGACCAGGATCAAAACACACCCCGACTTTAGGGACCAGGATCAACACACACCCCAACATTAAGAACCAGGGTCAACACACACCGCAATATTGGGGACCAGTATCAACACCCCCCCGACATTACGGACCAAGATCAAGACAAACCCCGACATTAGGGACCAGGGTCAACAGACATCCCGAAATTAGGGGCCAGGGTCAACACACATCGGATATTAGGGACCAGGATCAACACACACCCCAATACTAGGGACCAGGATCAAAACACACCCTGACATTAGGGACCAGGATCAACACACACCCCGACATTAGGAACCAGGGTCAACACACAGAGTGACATTGGGGACCAGGATCAACACACTTCCCGACATTAGGGACCAGGATCAACACACACCCCGACATTAGGGACCAGGATCAACACACACCCTGATTTTAGCGACCAGGTTCAACACACACCCCAGCATTAGGGACCGGGTTCAACACACCCAGACATTAGGGACCAGGATCAACACAAACCTCAACATTATTGACTAGGATCAAGACACACCCCGAAATTAGGGACCAGGATCAACAGACATCCCGACGTTAGGGACCAGGATCAACGCACACCCCAATATTATCGACCAGGATTAAAACACACCCTGCCATGAGGAACGAGGGTCAACACACACCGCAACATTAGGGACCAGGATCAACACACACCCTGACTTTAGGGACCAGGTTCAACACACACCCCGACATTAGGGACCAGGTTCAACACACACCCCGACATTATGGACGAGGTTCAACACACACCCGACATGGACCAGGTTCAACACAATCCCAACATTAGGGGCCAGGTTCAACACACACCCCTACATTAGGGACGAGGTTCAACACACACCCGACATGGACTAGGTTCAACACAGTCCCAAGATTAGGGGTCAGGTTCAACACACACCCCAACATTAGGGACCAGGATCAACACACACCCGACATTACGGACCAGGTTCAACACACACCCGACATTAGGGGCCAGGGTCAACACACAACCCATTAGGGACCAGGATCAAAACACACCCCGACTTTAGGGACCAGGATCAACACACACCCCAACATTAAGAACCAGGGTCAACACACACCGCGATATTGGGGACCAGGATCAACACCCCCCCGACATTACGGACCAAGATCAAGACAAACCCCGACATTAGGGACCAGGGTCAACAGACATCCCGAAATTAGGGGCCAGGGTCAACACACATCAGATATTAGGGACCAGGATCAACACACACCCCAATACTAGGGACCAGGATCAAAACACACCCTGACATTAGGGACCAGGATCAACACACACCCCGACATTAGGAACCAGGGTCAACACACAGAGCGACATTGGGGACCAGGATCAACACACTTCCCGACATTAGGGACCAGGATCAACACACACTCCGACATTAGGGACCAGGATCAACACAAACTCCGACATAAGGGACCAGTAATATCACACCCCGACATTATGCACCAGGATCAAGACACACCCCGACATTAGGGACTACGATCAACACACACCCTGATATTAGTGACCAGGTTCAACACACACCCCAGCATTAGGGACCGGGTTCAACACACACCCAGACATTAGGGACCGGGATCAACACAAACCTCAACATTATTGACTAGGATCAACACACACACCGAAATTAGGGACCAGGATCAACAGACATCCCGACGTTAGGGACCAGGATCAACGCACACCCCAATATTATCGACCAGGATTAAAACACACCCTGCCATGAGGAACCAGGGTCAACACACACCGCGACATTAGGGACCAGGATCAACACACACCCCGACATTAGGGACCAGGTTCAACACACACCCTGACATTATGGACAAGGTTCAACACACACCCGACATGGACCAGGTTCAACACAATCCCAACATTAGGGACCAGGTTCAACACACACCCCTACATTAGGGACGAGGTTCAACACACACCCGACATGGACCAGGTTCAACACAATCCCAAGATTAGGGGTCAGGTTCAACACACACCCCAACATTAGGGACCAGGATCAACACACACCCGACATTACGGACCAGGTTCAACACACACCCGACATTAGGGGCCAGGGTCAACACACAACCCATTAGGGACCAGGTTCAACACACATGCCGACATTAGGAACCAGGGTCAACACACACTGTGACATTAGGGACCAGGATCAACACACACCTGACGTTAGGGACCAGGGTCAACAGACATCCTGACGTTAGGGATCAGGATCAACACACACCCCAATATTAGCGACCAGGATTAAAACACACCCTGCTATTAGGAACCAGGATCAACACACACCCCGACATTAGGAACCAGGATCAACACACACCGCGACATTAGGGACCAGGGTTCACACACACCCGACATTAGGGACCAGGTTCAACACACACCCGACATTAGGGACCAGCATCAAGACACACCCGACATTAGAGACCAGCATCTACACACACCCCGATATTAAGGGACCAGGATCAACACACACATCCACATTAGGAACCAGGTTCAACGCACACATTAGGAACCAGGTTCAACACACACCCCGGCATCAGGGACCAGGTTCAACACACATCCCGACATTGGGAACCAGGATCAACACACACACCTACATTAGGGACCAGGTTCAACACACACCCTGACATTAGGGACCAGGATCAACACACACACCGACTTTAGGGACCAGGTTCAACACAGACCTGACATTAGGAACCAGGGTCAACACACACCACGACATTAGGGACCAGGATCAACACACACCCCGACTTTAGGAACGAGGGTCAACACACACTGCCACATTAGGGACCAGGATCAACACACACCCCAATATTAGCGACCAGGATCAACACACACCTCAACATTATTGACTAGGATCAACACACACCCCGACATTAGGGACCAGGATCAACACACACCCCGACTTTAGGAACCAGGGTCAACACACACCACAACATTAGGGACCAGGATCAACACACACCCCAATATTAGCGACCAGGATCAACACACACCTCAACATTATTGACTAGGATCAACACACACCCCGACTTTAGGGACCAGGGTCAACAGACATTGCAACGTTAGGGACCAGGATCAACACACACCCCAATATTAGCGACCAGGATTAAAACACACCCTGCCACTAGGAACCAGGATCAACACACACCCCGACATTAGGAACCAGGGTAAACACACACCCCGACATTAGGGACCACGTTCAACACACACCCTGACATTAGGGACCAGGATCAACACACTCCCCGACATTAGGGACCAGGCTCAACACACACCTGACATTAGGGACCAGCATCAAGACACACCCGACATTAGAGACCAGCATCTACACACACCCCGATATTAAGTAACCAGGATTAACACACACACGAACATTAGAGACTAGGATTAACACACACCCGACATTAGGGACCAGGCTCAACACACACCTGACATTAGGGACCAGCATCAAGACACACCCGACATTAGAGACCAGCATCTACACACACCCCGATATTAAGTAACCAGGATTAACACACACACGAACATTAGAGACTAGGATTAACACACACCCGACATTAGGGACCACGTTCAACACACACCCTGACATTAGGGACCAGGATCAACACACTCCCGACATTAGGGACCAGGTTCAACACACACCCCGACATTAGGGGCCAGGATCAACACACACCCCGACTTTAGGGACCAGGTTCAACCCACACCCTACATTAGGGACCAGGATCAAAACAAACTCCACCATTACGGACCAGGATCAAGACACACCCCAGCATTATGGACCAGAGTCAACACATACCCCGACATTAGGGACCAGGATGAAAAGACACCCCGACATTAGGGACCAGGGTCAACACACACCCCGAAATTAGGGACCAGGATCAACACACACCCCCGACATTAGGGACCAGGTTCAACACACACCCCGACATTATGGACGAGGTTCAACACACACCCGACATGGACCAGGTTCAACACAATCCCAACATTAGGGGCCAGGTTCAACACACACCCCAACATTAGGGACGAGGTTCAACACACACCCGACATGGACCAGGTTCAACACAATCCCAAGATTAGGGGTTAGGTTCAACACACACCCCAACATTATGGACCAGGATCAACACACACCCGACATTACGGACCAGGTTCAACACACACCCAACATTAGGGGCCAGGGTCAACTCACAACCCGACATTAGGGACCAGGATCAAAACACACCGCGACTTTAGGGACCAGGATCAACACACACCCCAACATTAAGAACCAGGGTCAACACACACCGTGATATTGGGGACCAGGATCAACACACCCCCGACATTATGGACCAAGATCAAGACAAACCCCGACATTAGGGACCAGGGTCAACAGACATCCCGAAATTAGGGGCCAGGGTCAACACACATCAGATATTAGGGACCAGGATCAACACGCACCCCAATACTAGGGACCAGGATCAAAACACACCCTGACATTAGGGACCAGGATCAACACACACTCCGACATTAGGAACCAGGGTCAGCACACAGAGTGACATTGGGGACCAGGATCAACACACTTCCCGACATTAGGGACCAGGATCAACACACACCCCGACATTAGGGACCAGGATCAACACACACTCCGACATAAGGGACCAGTAACATCACACCCCCGACATTATGCACCAGGATCAAGACACACCCGACATTAGGGACTACGATCAACACACACCCTGATATTAGCGACCAGGTTCAACACACACCCCAGCATTAGGGACCGGGTTCAACACAAACCTCAACATTATTGACTAGGATCAACACACACCCCGAAATTAGGGACCAGGTTCAACAGACATCCCGACGTTAGGGACCAGGATCAACGCACACCCCAATATTATCGACCAGGATTAAAACACACCCTGCAATGAGGAACCAGGGTCAACACACACCGCGACATTAGGGACCAGGATCAACACACACCCTGACTTTAGGGACCAGGTTCAACACACACCCCGACATTAGGGACGAGGTTCAACACACACCCGACATGGACCAGGTTCAACACAATCCCAACATTAGGGGCCAGGTTCAACACACACCCCTACATTAGGGACGAGGTTCAACACACACCCGACATGGACCAGGTTCAACACAATCCCAAGATTAGGGGTCAGGTTCAACACACACCCCAACATTAGGGACCAGGATCAACACACACCCGACATTACGGACCAGGTTCAACACACACCCGACATAAGGGGCCAGGGTCAACACACAACCCATTAGGGACCAGGATCAAAACACACCCCGACTTTAGGGACCAGGATCAACACACACCCCAACATTAAGAACCAGGGTCAACACACACCGCGATATTGGGGACCAGGATCAACACACCCCCGACATTACGGACCAAGTTCAAGACAACCCCGACATTAGGGACCAGGGTCAACAGACATCCCGAAATTAGGGGCCAGGGTCAACACACATCAGATATTAGGGACCAGGATCAACACACACCCCAATACTAGGGACCAGGATCAAAACACACCCTGACATTAGGGACCAGGATCAACACACACCCCAACATTAGGAACCAGGGTCAACACACAGAGCGACATTGGGGACCAGGATCAACACACTTCCCGACATTAGCGACCAAGATCAACACACACCCCGACATTAGGGATCAGGGCCAGCACACACCCCGACATCAGGAACCAGGGTAAACACACACCGCAACATTGGGGACCAGGATCAACACACATTCCGACATTAGGAACGAGGGTCAACACACACAGCAACATTAGGGACCAGGATCAACACACACCGCAACATTGGGGACCAGGATCAACACACATTCCGACATTAGGAACCAGGGTCAACACACACCCCGACATTAGGGACCAGGATCAACACACACTCAACATTAGGAAGCAGGTTCAACATACAGCTCGACATTAGGAACCAGTGTCAACACACACCGCAACATTAGGGACCAGGTTCAACACCCAACCCGACTATGGGGACCAGGTTCAACACACACCGCAACATTAGGGACCAGGATTAACACATATCCAGACATTAGAGACCAGGATCAACACACACCCCAATATTAGCGACCAGGATCAACACACACCTCAACATTATTGACCAGGATCAACACACACCCCAACATTAGGGACCAGGGTCAGCAGACATCCCAATATTAGGGACCAGTGTCAACACACACTCAACATTAGGAAGCAGGTTCAACATACACCTTGACATTAGGAACCAGAGTCAACACACCCCGCAACAGTAGGGACCAGGTTCAACACACACCCTGACATTAGGAACCAGGTTCAACACACACCTGACATTAGGGACCAGGTTCAACACACACGCCGACATTAGGAACCAGGGTCAACACACACCGCGACATTAGGGACCAGGATCAACACATACCCCGAATTTAGGAACGAGAGTCAACACACACCGCCACATTAGCGACCAGGATCAACACACACCCCGACATTATGGTCCAAGATCAAGACACACCCCGACATTAGGGACCAGGGTCAACAGACATCCTGAAATTAGGGGCCAGGGTCAACACACATCAGATATTAGGGACCAGGATCAACACACACCCCAATACTAGGGACCAGGATCAAAACACACCCTGACATTAGGGACGAGGATCAACACACACCCCGACATTAGGAACCAGGGTCAACACACAGAGCGACATTGGGGACCAGGATCAACACACTTCCCGACATTAGGGACCAGGGTCAACACACACCGTGATATTAGGGACCAGGATCAACACAGATCCCGACATTAGGGACCAGAATCAACACACACCCCGACATTAGGGACCAGAATCAACACACACCCCGACATTAGGGACCAGGTTCAAAATACACCCAACATTAAAGAGCAGGTTCAACATACACCCCGAAATTAGGAACCAAGGTCAACACACACCTCAACATTAGGGACCAGGTTCAACACACACCCCAACATTAGGAACCAGGGTCAACACACGCCGCGACATTAGGGGCCAGGATCAACACACACCTCGACTTTAGGAACCAGGGTCAACACACACCGTGACATTAGGAACCAGGATTAACACAGATCCCAACATTAGGGACCAGGATCAACACACACCCCAATATTAGCGACCAGGATCAACACACACCTCAACATTATTGACCAGGATCAACACACACCCCAACATTAGGGACCAGGGTCAACAGACATCCCAACATTAGGGACCAGGATCAACACACACCCCAATATTAGGGACCAGGATCAAAACACACCCTGACATTAGGAACCAGTATCAACACACTCCCTGACATCAGGAACCAGGGTAAACACACACTGCAACATTGGGGACCAGGATCAACACACATTCCGACATTAGGAACCAGGGTCAACACACACCGCAACATTAGGGACCAGGATCAACACACACCCCTACATTAGGGACCAGGATCAACACACACTCAACATTAGGGACCAGGTTCAACATACTGCTTGACATTAGGAACCAGGGTCAACACACACCGCAACATTAGAGACCAGGTTCAACACCCACCCCGACATAAGGGACCAGGTTCAACACACACCACAACATTAGGGACCAGGATTAACACAGATCCCGACATTAGGGACCAGAATCAACACACACCCCAATATTAACGACCAGGATCAACACACACCTCAACATTATTGACCAGGATCAACACACACCCCAACATAAGGGACCAGGGTCAACAGACATCCCAATATTAGGGACCAGGATCAACACACACTCAACATTAGGAAGCAGGCTCAACATACACCTCGACATTAGGAACCAGGGTCAACACACACTGCAACAGTAGGGACCAGGTTCAAAACACACGCCGACATCAGGGACCAGGATCAACACACACCCGACATTAGGAACCAGGTTCAACACACACCCCTACATTAGGAACCAGGTTCAACACACACCCCTACATTAGGGACCAGGTTCAACACATACTGCGACATTAGGAACCAGGTTCAACACACACCCCTACATTAGGAACCAGGTTCAACACACACCCCTACATTAGGAACCAGGTTCAACACACACCCCTACATTAGGGACCAGGTTCAACACATACCGCGACATTAGGAACCAGGGTCAACACCCAACCTGACATTAGGAACCAGGATCAGGACTTCCCCCCCGCCCCACATTAGGGACCCGGTTCGCACTCCCCCCCCCGCACTGAAAAGAGTAAAGAAAAGCAGTAAATAAAGAGGCGTCACCCACAGTCCTGAAGCCTAAGAAAGAGGCCGCCTCCTCTGACCCCAAACACTAAGGAGGCCCCCCTGAGAGAACCCCTCCTGCCCCTATCACTGGACACGTGACCCCCGACCCACCCGTTACTCAGGTACCTAAAGGGGCAACAGTGGAAAGAGACCCCAGGAATCTTCGTCCACACCTCCCCAGGTAAGGGGGGTAACCCCGCCACTCTTGCTCCCCGCCCCTGTTCTGGACCCTCAACCCCCTCAACATACACACCGCCAGCCTCAAGGATGGTGGGGGTCTGTTCTCCCCAGCCCCCCCACACCCCAGCCTTAAGGATGGAGGGGCCTGTCCGCCTCAGCAGCCTCCCATAACCCCAGCCTCAGGATGGTGGGGGTCTGTTTTCCCCAGCCCCCCCACACACCCGAGCTTCAAGGATGGAGGGGTCTGTTCTCCCCAGCCCCCCCACACACCCGAGCTTCAAGGATGGAGGGGTCTGTCCTCCCCAGCCCCCCCCCCACACACCCGAGCTTCAGGGATGGAGGGGTCTGTCCTCCCCAGACCCCCCCCACACACCCGAGCTTCAAGGATGGAGGGGTCTGTCCTCCCCAGCCCCCCCCACACACCCGAGCTTCAGGGATGGAGGGGTCTGTCCTCCCCAGCCCCCCCCACACACCCGAGCTTCAGGGATGGAGGGGTCTGTCCTCCCCAGCCCCCCCACACACCCGAGCTTCAGGGATGGAGGGGTCTGTCCTCCCCAGCCCCCCCCACACACCCGAGCTTCAGGGATGGAGGGGTCTGTCCTCCCCAGCCCCCCCCACACACCCGAGCTTCAAGGATGGAGGGGTCTGTTCTCCCCAGCCCCCCCACACACCCGAGCTTCAAGGATGGAGGGGTCTGTTCTCCCCAGCCCCCCCACACACCCGAGCTTCAAGGATGGAGGTGTCTGTCCTCCCCAGCCCCCCCCACACACCCGAGCTTCAGGGATGGAGGGGTCTGTCCTCCCCAGCCCCCCCCCCCCACACACCCGAGCTTCAAGGATGGAGGGGTCTGTCCTCCCCAGCCCCCCCCACACACCCGAGCTTCAGGGATGGAGGGGTCTGTCCTCCCCAGCCCCCCACCCCTCTCCCAGCACACCAGGCTCAAAGATGGATGGGGTGCGATCTCAGGGGATTGGGGTCCTCCTCGGACCCCTGCCAGGCCTCTCCTGCCTCCCCCCCCCCCAGCAATGCATCCCCCCCCCCCCCCCAGCCATGCCCCCTTGCCTGCTCCGCTGCGTCTGCTCCCCGCGGCCGCCTGCTCCATGCTCAGGTACCGCAGCAGCCGGAGCCCTGGGCTGGGGGTCCGGGGAGGGGGTGCTGGGGGGCTGAGTATGGAGATCAGCCTCTCTTTTGTCTTCTTCCTCTGCCTTGTGCCCCCTCCTCCCGCCCCCACATCACACCCACCCGCAGTCCCAAAGCACCCCAGAGAGCTGCCTGCCCGGAGGTGTGCCCACGTGTGTGACTCACGGGGGGGGGGGCGTGTGTGGGGGAGGTGGCAGGAGTGCTGTGTGTCTGCCTGTGTGTGTGTCCCTGTGTGTGCCAGTGTGGGAGCAGTGTGGGCCTGAGTGTGTGTATACTGGAGCAGTGTGTGTGTGTGTGTGTATACACTGAATGCACTTGTGTGTATCTATGTTGATGTAGTGTGTGTCTGAGTGGGTGTATACTAGAGCAGATTGGGGAGTGTGTTTTTTTCATGGAGAAGTGTGTTTGTATACTGGAGCAGTTGGTGTGTGTGTATACTGGAGCAGTGTGTTTGTATACTGAAGCAGTGTGTGTGTATGTATACTGGAGCAGTGTGTTTGTATACTGGAGCAGTTGGTGTGTGTGCACACCGGAGCAGTGTGTTTCTATACTGAAGCAGTGTGTGTGTGTGTGTGTGTGTATACTGGAGCAGTGTGTGTGAATGGACTATGTATCTATGTTGGTGCACTGTGTGTTTGAGTGGGTGCATACTGGAGCAGTAGGTGTATACTGGAGCAGTGAGTGTGTATGTGTGTATACTGATGCAGTGTGTGTGTATGCACTTGTATGTGTCTGCTGGAGCAGTGTGTGTGTGTTCTTATACTGGAGCAGTGTGTGTGTGCGTACATACTGGAGCTGTGTGTGTGTATCTATACTGATGCAGTGTGTGTTTATGCACTTGTATGTATCTATGTTGGTGCAGTGTGTCTATAATGGAGCAGTGGGTGTGTTTATACTGGAGCAGTGTTTGTGTGTGCACTTGTATGTATCTATGTTGGTGCAGTGTGTGTCTGAGTGTGTATACTGGAGCAGTGTGTGTCTATACTGCAGAAGTGTGTGTGTATCCACTTGTTTATATCTATGTTGATGCAGTGTGTGTCTCAGAGTGTGTGTACTGGTTTAATGTGTGTGTATGCACTTGTATTTATCTATGTTGATGTAGTGTGTATCTGAGTGTGTGTATACTGGAGCAGTGTGTGTGTGTGTGTGTACTGGTGCAGTGTGTTTATTCACTTGTATGTATCTATGTTGATGCAGTGTGTGTATACTGGTGGTGTGTTTGTGTATGCACTTGTATCTATCTATGTTGATGTAGTGTGTGTCTGAGTGTGTGTTTCTGAGTGGGTGTATACTGGAGCATTGTGTGTGTATGTGTGTGTATACTGGTGCAGTGCATGTATTCACTTGTATGTATCTATGTTGGTGCAGTGTGTGTCTGAGGGTGTGTATACTGGAGCAGTGTGTATGAATGCACTTGTATGTATCTATATTGGTGCAGTGTGTGTCTGAGTGGATGTATACTGGAGCAGTGTGTGCGTGTGTGTGTCTGGTGCAGTGTGTGTGTGTATACAGAAACAGTGTGTGTATATACTGGAGCAGTGTGTGTATGCACTTGTATGTATCTATGTTGGTGCAGTGTGTCTGAGTGTGTGTAAACCGGTGCAGTTTGTGTGTGTATACTGGAGCAGTGTGTGTGTTTATATACACTGATGCAGTGTGTGCATTCACTTGTATATATCTATGTTGGTGCAGTGTGTGTCTGAGGGAGTGTATACTGGAGCAGTGTGTGTGTGTGTGTGTATACTGGATCAGTGTGGGTGAATGCACTTGTATGTATCTATGTTGGTGCAGTGTGTGTCTGAGTGGATGTATACTGGCGAGTGTGTGTGTGTATATATATACTGGTGCAGTGTGTGTGTGCGTGTATACAGGAGCAGTGTGTGTATATACTGGAGCAGTGTGTGTTTATGCACTTGTATGCATCTATGCTGGTGCAGTGTGTGTCTGAGTGTGTGTAAACTGGTGCAGTTTGTGTGTGTATACTGGAGCAGTGTGTGTCTGTAAACTGGAGATGTGTGTGAGTGTACACTTGTATGTATCTATATTTGTGCAGTGTGTGTCTGGGTGGGTGTATACTGGAGCAGTGTGTGTGTATGTGTTTATACTGTAGCAGTGTGTATGTATGGACTTGTATGTATCTATGTTAGTGCAGTGTGTCTGAGTCGGTGTATACTGGAGCAGTGTGTGTGTGTATATACACTGATGCAGTGTGTGTATTCACTTGTATGTAACTATGTCGGTGCAGTGTGTGTCTGAGGGTGTGTATACTGGAGCAGTGTGTGTGAATTGACTTGTATGTATCTATGTTGGTGCAGTGTGTGTCTGAGTGAATGTATACTGGAGCAGTGTGTGTGTGTGTGTATGTGTGTGTATACAGGAACAGTGTGTGTATGCACTTGTATGTATCTATGTTGGTGCAGTGTGCGTCTGAGTGTGTGTAAACTGGTGCAGTTTGTGTGTGTATACTGGAGCAGTATGTGTGTGTAAATTGGAGCTGTGTGTGTGTACACTTGTATGTATCTATATTGGTGCAGTGGGTGTCTGGGTGGGTGTATACTGGAGCAGTATGTGTGTGTGTCTATACTGATGCAGTGTGTGTGTCTATACTGCAGCAGTGTGTGTGTGTGTATTCACTTGTATCTATGTGGAACAGTGTGTGTGTGTGTATATATACTGATGCAGTGTGTGTTTATGCACTTGTATGTATCTATGTTGGGGCAGTGTGTGTCTGGATGGATGTATACTGGAGCAGTGTGTGTGTCTATACTGCAGCAGTGTGTGTATGCACTTGTATCTATCTATGTGTAGCAGTGTGTGGGTGTGTGTATATAAATACTGATGCAGTTTGGGTTTATGCACTTGTATGTATCTATGTTGGGGCAGTGTGTGTTTCAGTGGGTGTATACAGGAGCAGTGTGTGTGTGCACTTGTATGTATCTATATTGGTGCAGTGTATGCCCGAGTGTGTGTATACTGGAGCAGTGTGTGTGTGTGTGTGTGTGTGTATATATACTGATGCAGTGTAAATTTATGCATTTGTATGTATCTATGTTGGGGCAGTGTGTGTTTCAGTGGGTGTATACTGATGCAGTGTGTGTTTATGCACTTGTATGTATCTATGTTGGGGCAGTGTGTGTCTGGATGGATGTACACTGAAGCAGTGTGTGTGTCTATACTGCAGCAGTGTGTGTGTATGCACTTGTATCTATCTATGTGGACCAGTGTGTGTGTGTGTGTGTATCTATACTGATGCAGTGTGTGTTATGCACTTATATGTATCTATGTTGGGGCAGTGTGTTTTTCAGTGGGTGTATACAGGAGCAGTGTGTGAGTGTGCACCTGTATGTATCTATATTGGTGCAGTGTATGCCCGAGTGTGTGTATACTGGAGCAGTGTGTGTGTGTGTGTATAGTGATGCAGTGTGTGTTTATGCACTTGTATGTATCTATATCGGTGCAGTGTATGCCCGAGTGGGTGTATACTGGAGCAGTGTGTGTGTGTGTGTGTATATAGTGATGCAGTGCGTGTTTATGCACTTGTATGTATCTATGTTGGGGCAGTGTGTGTCTGGATGGATGTATACTGGAGCAGTGTATGTGTCTATACTGCAGCAGTGTGTGTATGCACTTGTATCTATCTATGTGGAGCAGTGTGTGTGTGTGTGTGTGTATATAATAATGATGCAGTGTGTGTTTATGCACTTGTATGTGTCTGGGTTGGGGCAGTGTGTGTTTCAGTGGGTGTATTCAGGAGCAGTGTGTGTGCACCTGTATGTATCTATATTGGTGCAGTGTATGCCCGAGTGTGTGTATACTGGAGCAGTGTGTGTGTGTGTATATATACTGATGCAGTGTGTGCTTATGCACTTGTATGTATCTATGTTGGGGCAGTGTGTGTCTGGATGGAGGTATACTGGAGCAGTGTGTGTGTCTATACAGCAGCAGTGTGTGTATATGCACATGCATCTATCTATGTGGAGCAGTGTGTGTGTATATATACACTGATGCAGTGTGTGTATATGCACTTGTATGTACCCATGTTGGTGCAGTGTGTGTTTCAGTGGGTGTACACTGGAGCAGTGTGTGTGCACTTGTATGTACCCATGTTGGTGCAGTGTGCGTTTCAGTGGGTGCACACTGGAGAAGTATGTTTGTATACTGGAGCAGTGTGTGTGCACTTGTATGTATCTATGTTGGTGCAGTGTGTGTTTCAGTGGGTGTACACTAGAGCAGTGTGTGTGCACTTGTATGTACCCATGTTGGTGCAGTGTGCGTTTCAGTGGGTGCACACTGGAGCAGTATGTTTTTATACTGGGGCAGTGTGTGTGCACTTGTATGTATCTATGTTGGTGCAGTGTGTGTTTCAGTGGGTGCACACTGGAGCAGTGTGTGTGTGCACTTGTATGTACCCATGTTGGTGCAGTGTGTGTTTCAGTGGGTGCACACTGGAGCAGTATGTTTGTATACTGGAGCAGTGTGTGTATATGCACTTGTATGTACCCATGTTGGTGCAGTGTGTGCGTATGCACTTGTATGTAGCCATGTTGGTGCAGTGTGTGTGTGCACTTGTATGTACCCATGTTGGTGCAGTGTGTGTTTCAATGGGTGCACACTGGAGCAGTATGTTTGTATACTGGAGCAGTGTGTGTATATGCACTTGTATGTACCCATGTTGGTGCAGTGTGTGTTTCAGTGGGTGTACACTGGAGCAGTGTGTGTGCACTTGTATGTACCCATGTTGGTGCAGTGTGCGTTTCAGTGGGTGCACACTGGAGCAGTATATTTGTATACTGGAGCAGTGTGTGTGCACTTGTATGTATCTATGTTGGTGCAGTGTGTGTTTCAGTGGGTGCACACTGGAGCAGTGTGTGTGTGTGCACTTGTATGTACCCATGTTGGTGCAGTGTGTGTTTCAGTGGGTGCACACTGGAGCAGTATGTTTGTATACTGGAGCAGTGTGTGTATATGCACTTGTATGTACTCATGTTGGTGCAGTGTGTGCTTATGCACTTGTATGTAGCCATGTTGGTGCAGTGTGTGTGTGCACTTGTATGTATCTATGTTGGTGCAGTGTGTGTTTCAGTGGGTGCACACTGGAGCAGTATGTTTGTATACTGGAGCAGTGTGTGTATATGCACTTGTATGTACCCATGTTGGTGCAGTGTGTGCTTATGCACTTGTATGTATCTGTGTTGGTGCAGTGTGTGTTTCAGTGGGTGCACACTGGAGCAGTATGTTTGTATACTGGAGCAGTGTGTGTATATGCACTTGTATGTACCCATGTTGGTGCAGTGTGTGCTTATGCACTTGTATGTACCCATGTTGGTGCAGTGTGTGTTTCAGTGGGTGTACACTGGATCAGTATGTTTGTACACTGGAGCAGTGTGTGTGTGCACTTGTATGTACCTGTGTTGGTGCAGTGTGTGTTTCAGTGGGTGCACACTGGATCAGTATGTTTGTATACTGGAGCAGTGTGTGTGTGCACTTGTATGTATCTATATTGGGGCAGTGTGTGTCTGGGTGGATGTTGTGTGTGTCTATACAGCAGCAGTGTGTGTGTATGCACTTGCATCTATCTATGTGGAGCAGTGTGTGTGTGTGTATATATACACTGATGCAGTGTGTTTTATGCACTTGTATGTATCTGTGTTGGGGCAGTGTGTGTTTCAGTGGGTGTATACTGGAACAGTGTGTGTGTGCACTTGTATGTATCTTTGTTGGTGCAGTGTGTGTTTCAGTGGGTGCACACTGGATCAGTGTGTTTGTATACTGGAGCAGTGTGTGTGTATATGCACTTGTATGTACCCATGTTGGGGCAGTGTGTGTTTCAGTGGGTGTATACTGGAACAGTGTGTGTGTGCACTTGTATGTATCTATGCTGGTGCAGTGTGTGTTTCAGTGGGTGTACACTGGATCAGTGTGTTTGTATACTGGAGCAGTGTGTGTGTATATGCACTTTTATGTACCCATGTTGGTGCAGTGTGTGTTTCAGTGGGTGCACACTGGATCAGTATGTTTGTATACTGGAGCAGTGTGTGTATATGCACTTGTATGTACCCATGTTGGTGCAGTGTGTGTTTCAGTGGGTGCACACTGGATCAGTATGTTTGTATACTGGAGCAGTGTGTGTATATGCACTTGTATGTACCCATGTCGGTGCAGTGTGTGTTCCAGTGGGTGTATACTGATGCAGTGTGTGTGTGCACTTGTATGTATCTATGTTGGTGCAGTGTGTGTTTCAGTGGGTGTACACTGGATCAGTATGTTTGTATACTGGAGCAGTGTGTGTATATGCACTTGTATGTACCCCTGTTGGTGCAGTGGGTGTTTCAGTGGGTGCACACTGGAGCAGTGTGTTTGTATACTGGAGTAGTGTGTGTATATGCACTTGTATGTGCCCATGTTGGTGCAGTGTGTGTCTGAGGGTGTGTACACTGGATCAGTATGTTTGTATACTGGAGCAGTGTGTGTTTATGCACTTGCATGTGCCCATGTTGGTGCAGTGTGTGTCTGAGGGTGTGTACACTGGATCAGTATGTTTGTATACTGGAGCAGTGTGTGTATATGCACTTGTATGTACCCGTGTTGGTGCAGTGTGTGTTTCAGTGGGTGTATACTGACGCAGTGTGTGTGTGTGCACTTGTATGTATCTATGTTGGTGCAGTGTGTGTTTCAGTGGGTGTACACTGGATCAGTATGTTTGTATACTGGAGCAGTGTGTGTATATGCACTTGTATGTACCCGTGTTGGTGCAGTGTGTGTTTCAATGGGTGCACACTGGAGCAGTGTGTTTGTATACTGTAGCAGTGTGTGTATTTGCACTTGTATGTGCTCATGTTGGTGCAGTGTGTGTCTGAGGGTGTGTACACTGGATCAGTATGTTTGTATACTGGAGCAGTGTGTGTTTATGCACGTGTATGTGCCCATGTTGATGCAGTGTGTGTCTGAGGGTGTGTACACTGGATCAGTATGTTTGTATACTGGAGCAGTGTGTGTATATGCACTTCTATGTACCCGTGTTGGTGCAGTGTGTGTTTCAGTGGGTGCACACTGGAGCAGTCTGTTTGTATACTGGTGCAGTGTGTGTGTGTACTTCTATGTATCCATGTTGGTCCAGTGTGTGTTTCAGTGGGTGTACACTGGAGCAGTATGTTTGTACACTGGAGCAGTGTGTGTGTGCACTTCTATGTATCTATGTTGGGGCAGTGTGTGTTTCAGTGGGTGCACACTGGATCAGTATGTTTGTATACTGGAGCAGTGTGTGGATATGCACTTGTATGTATCTGTATCTGTGTTGGTGCAGTGTGTGTCTTAGTGTCTTGTGTGTGCAAGACGTGTAAGAGGGACCAGAGGAGGGAAGTGAAGCAAACCTATGCAAAGCCTGTAGATTTCACCACTCAAAGGCCTTAGCTGACTTTTTGGTTTTGCCAGTGCTTGTTTCTTGTTATTGGTGAAAAGAGAAAATACATTTGTTGCTGATGCTTAAAAAAAGGTAATGTTGTCACCAGCGTAAGGAGGCACGTGACAGCTGCAGAGGGCAGGTGCACAGGGATTGGTGATTAGGAAGAAGGTTGGGCTGGAGCTGGGAGCTGGAGTTGTTGGGTAGAGGGCGAGAGAATGGGGCAATAGATGGGATGGGGAGCACGGAAGGAAAATAGTCCCTTCCAGTCACTCCAAGGCAGAGTCTAACAGCAGTGGAAGGATACATCATCCAATTAGAATAGTGTGAGACGGAAACACAAGAGAGAGGAAGGTCACTGAATGGGTGCAGGGAAGTGAAGAGGGAGGGCTCACTCTCTGAGGATGCTGGTACCCGTGAAGACTCCACCCTGGCCATGTGCTGGCCACAGTTTCCCTTCTTTGTACTTCCCATGAGCAAGGGACTGACACAAAGCCCACTCTACAAATATGGAAAGTATTTCACAAAATAGGCCTCACCAACCCACTGTCTGCAGACGAGGCCTAAAACAGCAGTGCCCTGGATGCAGGAAGTGGACGGATGCAAGCCATCCAGTCCGAAGGATGGCACACAAGTGGAGGAAGGAAAGCCATCAGATAACAAGGATTGCCAAGGCCAATAGCTCCTAGGCAAGAGCCCTGGTGTACACCAGTGTGGCTGCTGTTCAGCATGGCTAAAAGGTTGTGGTATGGAGGAGAGTGGGGTGGATTGGTGTAGAGTAGAATGTTGTGGAGTATGATAGACTACATAGAGGGGGTGATTCTGACTTTGGCGGGCGGCGGAGGCCGCCCGCCAAAGTCCCGCCGTCAGAATACCGCTGCGCGGTCAAAAGACCGCCGCGGTAATTCTGAGTTTCCCGCTGGGCTGGCGGGCGACCGCCAGAAGGCCACCCGCCAGCCCAGCGGGAAACCCCCTTCCATGAGGATGCCGGCTCCGAATGGAGCCGGCGGAGTGGAAGGGGTGCGACGGGTGCAGTTGCACCCGTCGCGATTTTCAGTGTCTGCTTGGCAGACACTGAAAATCTTGGTGGGGCCCTGTTAGGGGGCCCCTGCAGTGCCCGTGCCGTTGGCATGGGCACTGCAGAGGCCCCCAGGGGCCCCATGACACCCGTTACCGCCAGCCAGGTGCTGGGGGTCAAAACCGCCAGAACCAGGCTGGCGGTAAGGGGGTCGGAATCCAGCGCCGCCATGGAGGATTCCCTTGGGCAGCGGGAAACCGGCGGGACACCGCCAGTTTCCCGTTTCTGACCGCGGCTGTACCGCCACGGTCAGAATGCCCATGGATGCACCGCCAGCCTGTTGGCGGTGCATCCGCGGTCCCCGGCCCTGGCGGTAGACAACCGCCAGGGTCAGAATGACCGCCAGAGTGTCTTAGAGTGAAGTACAGTGCAGTGGACTGAGGAGGAGTAGAGTGGAGGAAAATAGAATGGAGAGGCATAGTATCATGGCATAGAGTGAAGTTGAGTGGGGTAGAGTGCCGTGGACTGGGGGGAGTATAGTGGAGGGGAATAGAGTGGAGAGGCATAGCGTTTCAACATAAAGTGAAGTGGAGAACAGTGTTGTAGAGTGGAGTGAAGTGTCATAGAGGGTCATGAACTGGCGTAGTGTCACAGAGTGGAGTGGCATAGAGTAGAGTGTCATAGAGTGTTGTGGAGCATCATATAGTGTTTTGGAGGGGCATAGACTGGAGTAGAGTGAGGTGGAGTGAAGTGCAGTGTCATACAGTGGAGGGGAGTGGAGTAGAGTGTTGTGTCGTATAGTGGAGGAGGGTGGAATAGAGGGGCACAGAGAGGAGTGTCGTAGGGTGGATTGGACTAGCATAGAGTGGAGCAACGTAGAATGGAGAGGCACAGAGTGGTGCAGCATAAAGTGAGTAAAGAGGCATAGAGTGGAGTATCTTAGAGTGGAGTGCCGTACAGTACAATGGTGGAGTAGAGTGTTGTAGAGTATTGTGGAATGGCATAGAGTGGAGTAGAGTGATTTGAAGTAGAGTGGAGTGGCACAGAGTGGAGTAGAGTGGCATGAAGTAGAGTGGAGTGGCATAGTGTGGAGTAGAGTGGTGTGAAGTAGAGTGGAGTGGAGTAGAGTGGTGTGAAGTAGAGTGGAGTGGCATAGAGTAGAGTAGAGTGGTGTGAAGTAGAGTGGAGTGGCATAAAGTGGCGTGAAGTATAGTGGAGTGGCATAGAGTGGCGTGAAGTAGAGTGAAGTAGCATAGAGTGGTGTGAAGTAGAGTAGAGTGGCATACAGTGGAGTAGAGTGGCGTGAAGTAGAGTTGAGTGGAGTAGATTGGTGTGAAGTAGAGTGGAGTGGCATAGAGTGGAGTAGAATGGTTTAAAGTAGAGAGGAGTGGCATAGAGTGGATTAGAGTGGCGTGAAGTAGAGTGGAGTAGCGTAGAATGGTGTGAAGTAGAGTGGAGTGGCATAGAGTAGAGTGGTGTGAAATAGAGTGGAGTGGCACAGAGTGGCATGAAGTACAGTGGAGTGGCGTGGAGTAAAGTGATGTGAAGTAGAGTAGAGTGGCACAGAGTGGATTAGAGTAGTGTGAAGTAGAGTGGAATAACAGAGTGGCGTGAAGTAGAGTGGAGTGGCATAGAGTGGTGTGAAGTAGAGTGGAGTAGCATAGAGTGGAATAGAGTGGCATAAGGTAGAGTGGTGTGAAGAAGAGTGGAGTGGCGTGGAGTAGAGTGGCGTGAAGTAGAGTGGAGTAGCATAGAGTGGTGTGAAGTAGAGTGGAGTAGAGTGGCGTGAAGTAGAGTGGAGTAGCATAGAGTGGTGTGAAGTAGAGTGGAGTGGCATAGAGTGGAGCAGAGTGGCGTGAAGTAGAGTGGAGTGGCGCAGAGTGGTGTGAAGTATCGTAGAGTGGCATGGTGTGAAGTAGAGTGGAGTAGCATAGAGTGGCGTGAAGTAGAGTGGAGTGGCATAGAGTGGTGTGAAGTAGAGTGGAGTGGCATAGAGTGAAGTAGAGTGGCTTGAATTAGAGTGGAGTGTTGTAGAGAGGAGCAGTGTAGAGAGAAGGGACGTAGCATAGAGGGGAACAGAATGTCACAGTTTGTCGTGGAGCAGATCATTGAAGAGTGGACTACACTGGAGTGGCGTAGTGGGGAGTATGCATGGTGTGATTACTCACTGCCATTACATGGCAAACATTTTCAATTGAAATGACCATTACATTTGCACAGACAAACAGTTTTACTGATAAAACTACACAGCGCACAAACAATAATGCATGGAAATAGCATTGCTAAGTGTATTGATTTATTTTGTTCCTATTCAAATATTTGTTTCTACCACACTTCAGAATTACAAAAAGGTGCTCCGTTTGTGCTCTCCTAATTCTGATATATTCTGAAATATTTGCACAGTTCATGCACAAAAAAGTATAAGTTGTGTGCTACAAAAACCATATCATACAGAGTTTTCTCTCTGTGTGTACCCAGCAAGATTGTCACATAAACCCTCTCACTTTGAAGTCAGAAAAAAAAGCGAGCACCAAGCTCCCTCAATAACAGAGCCTGGCATTTGATCTTTGACTCTGAAGCACAGCAAATGTGACAAGATAAGAACAAGATTTACAGGCCTGTTTACAGAAAGCAGCACTTCTGCAGGAATGGAGGAAAGGTAGTGTGAGGAGGCTTTGCTCCTTGGGAGGAATTAATGCACCCCGAACAGCCTAAAAAAATAAAGCCAGCAAATGGAAAGCAAGCAAATGTGAGTTACAGACCACAAAGTTAATGCTTAGCAATGGGCAGAATGTGTTCCCAGGGAAGCTTTCAGAATGCCCCTAAGATGTCTTTGAAAACCAGACAGCTCAATCTAAGATAAGCAAAGAGCTGACTCAAAGCTGTGAGTGTTGGTATTGTACACAAGGAGGCTTTCGATAACAGACACCTAAAGCAATTTCTAGGAAAGACCTAAAAAGAGACCTCATGAGATAAAAACAATGGGAGAGTAACCAGGGTCTGCTAACGAGAAATAACAGGGGGCACTGTCGGCAGTGCCTTGTAAATATCTCAGTGTTCTTGCACTGCCTGCTGCCCCTGTCTGTGGTGACTGGCACTGCCCTGGTCTGTATGCTGTAGGCACAGTGCCTTGTAAATATCTCAGTGTTCTTGCACTGCCTTCTGCCCCTGTCTGTAGTGACTGGCACTGCCCTTGTCTGAATGCTGTTGGCACAGTGCCTTGTTGCACTGCCTTCTGCCCCTGTTTGTAGTGACTGGCACTGCCCTGGTCTGTATGCTGTAGGCACAGTGCCTTGTAAATATCTCAGTGTTCTTGCCATCTGCCTTCTGCCCCTGTCTGTAGTGACTGGCACTGCCCTTGTCTGAATGCTGTTGGCACAGTGCCTTGTAAATATCTCAGTGTTCTTGCACTGCCTGCTGCCCCTGTCTGTGGTGACTGGCACTGCCCTGGTCTGTATGCTGTCGGCAGTGCCTGGTAAATATCTCAGTGTTCTTGCACTGCCGTCTGCCCCCGTCTGTGGTGACTGGCACTGCCCTGGTCTGTATGCTGTAGGCACAGTGCCTTGTAAATATCTCAGTGTTCTTGCCATCTGCCTTCTGCCCCTGTCTGTAGTGACTGGCACTGCCCTTGTCTGAATGCTGTTGGCACAGTGCCTTGTAAATATCTCAGCGTTCTTGCACTGCCTTCTGCCCCTGTCTGTGGTGACTGGCACTGCCCTTGTCTGAATGCTGTTGGCACAGTGCCTTGTAAATATCTCAGTGTTCTTGCCATCTGCCTTCTGCCCCTGTCTGTGGTGACTGGCACTGCCCTTGTCTGAATGCTGTTGGCACAGTGCCTTGTTGCACTGTCTTCTGCCCCTGTCTGTGGTGACTGGAACTGCCCTTGTCTGAATGCTGTTGGCACAGTGCCTTGTTGCACTGCTTTCTGCCCCTGTGTGGGGTGACTGGCACTGCCCTTGTCTCAATGTTGTTCGGGACAGGAGTGCCAGGTTGTAGGAAGAGATGCCAGGCAGTGGGTAGAGATGCCACGCTGTAGGGAGTGGGCAGGGAGGCCAGGGTGGGTAGGGGGTCTCAGGCTGTAGAGATGGATACTAGGCTGTGGTGAGGGGTGCCAGGCTGTAGGGGTGCATACCAGGCTGTGGTGAGGGGTGCCAGGCTGTAGGGAGGGATACCAGGCTGTGGTGAGGGGTGCCAGGCTGTAGGGAGGGATACCAGGCTGTGGGGCGGCGTGCCAGGCTGTAGGAAGAGGTGCCAGGATGTGGGGAGAGAGGACAGGTTAGAGAAGGACGCAAGGCTGTGGGGAAGGTGGGTACTGGGCTGGGTGTGTGGGGAGAGGGGGGTGCCATTCTCGGTGGCCGGGTGCGGGACGGTATATAGAGAAGCCAGGATGTAGGTAGGGATGCCAGGCGGTGGGGAGGGTGAGTGCCAGGTTGCAGGGAGAGATGCCAGGCTGTGGGGAGAAATGTCTGGCTGTAAGGATGGATCCCAGGCTGGAGCGATGGGTGCCAGGTTGTAGGAAGGGGTGCCAGGCTGGGGGGAGGGATGCCAGGTTAGAAAAGGACGCACGGCTTTTGGGGGAGGTGGGCACTGGGTTGTGGGGAGAGGTGCCATGCCGTAGGGATGGGTGCCAGGCTGGGCTGAGGGATGGCAGGTTAGAGAAGGACGCACGGCTGTTGAGGGAGGTGGGTACTGGCCAGTGGGGAGAGGTGCAATGCCGTAGGGAGGGGTGCCAGGCTGGGGTGAGGGATGCCAGGTTAGAGAAGGACGCACGGCTGTTGGGGTAGGTGGGTACTGGGCTGTGGGGAGAGGTGCCATGCCGTAGGGAGGGGTGCCAGGCTGGGGTGAGGGATGCCAGGTTAGAGAAGGACGCACGGCTGTTGAGGGAGGTGGGTACTGAGCTGTGGGGAGGGGTTCAGGCTGGGAAGGGGTGGGGTGTTGCAAAGGTGTGGGGAGTTGTGGCAAGGGTGGCCAGGCTGTGGGGCAGTGGGCAGGGCTCTGGGAACAGATGCCAGGGAGTGTGACTGCGTGGAGGTCTGTAGTGAAGGTTGCCTGGCTGGTGGGGGAGATGCCAGCTTGTGGGGCGGGGTGCCAGGCTGCCACGCTATAGTGGTGGGGGAGAGTATGTGTGATGGGGTGGTGGCAGGGCATGGGGTGGGATGCAAGGCTTTGGAGGTTTGCCAGGCTGGCATGTCATGCTCTTAGGGGGCTGTTGGGAAAGATGCCAGGCTCTGCGTGCGGGTGATGCCACACTATGGTGGCACCGGAGGGTTGTTGTTGGGGGTGCGGGGCAGGTACCCTCCATGGGATGAGTATCTCTCCCGGATGCCCGGGGAGGGGGCAGGCGCCTCGCACTCACCGGCTGGTGTCCCCTCTGCTGCCACTCCCGGGGGTAGGAGGGGGGTCGGGCTCCGGGGGGGCTGCAGTCTCCGCTCCCGGGGGGGTCAGCTCCGGGGGCTCAGATGGCCGCTCCTGGGTTCGGATTTAAAAGCCCAGGATTTATGAATGAAATCTGCAGGTACTGGCCCCGCCCCCAGCCAGCCAATCACGTGACCGGGGGGGGGGCAGGGCGCGGTCTGATTGGGCGGTGGGGGGGGGGTATGAGGGGGTGGGGGCTTTGACGTCAAACACGGACCTGCACAGAATATTAATACTCATCATTCAGAAATATATCTGGGGTACCAAGGGGAGGGGGTGCAGTGAGACCCCCCCCCCCCCCCACTGAGAGCAGGAGGCATGAATATTAACCAGTACAGGGACTGACTGACTCCATCATTCACAAGATAAAAGTGTTGTTGGGGGGATAGGGGGGGGAACAGGAGCCGTCCTCCTCCCACAGAAATCACATCACCGACACCTCTCCGCAGTATTACAGTACTGGACCTGGGCAGTACCAGTACCACGATTACAGTACTGGACCAGGGCAGTATCCGGATTACAGTACTGGACCAGGACAGTACTAGTACCAGAATTACTGTACCGGACCTGGGCAGTAACAGGATTACAGTACTGGACGTGGGCATTACTAGTACCAGAATTACAGTACTGGACCTGGGCAGTACTAGTACCAGAATTACAGTACTGGACCTGGGCAGTACCAGGATTACATTACTGGACCTGGGCAGTACTAGTAGAGAATTACAGTACTGGACATCTGAAGTACAAGTACCAGGATTACAGTACTGGACCAGGGCAGTAGCAGGGTTACAGTACTGGACCTGGGCAGTACTACTACCAGCATTACAGTACTGGACCTGGGAAGTATCAGTACCAGGATTACAGTACTGGACCTGTCCAGCATTAGTACCAGGTTTACAGTGCTGGACCTGGGCAGTGACAGGATTACAGTACTGGGCCTGGGCAGTAAACTTACCAGGATTACAGTACTGGATCTGGGCAGTACCCGTACCAGGATTACAGTTTTGGAGTTGGGGAGGTCCAGTACCAGGATTATAGTACCGGAGCTGGGCAGTACCACTAACCAGTACTGCTCACCCAGTGTTAATGTACTGTAGCTGGACAGTGGCAGTATCTCTCCCGGATTGCAATACTTCAGCTATACAGTACCAGCACTGCTCTCATTATTACAATACTTCACCTGGGCAGTATTAGTGCTCTGTGTAGCAGTACAATGCTTCAGTGGCAGTGCTACTCTGCAGCATTACAGCACTTCAGCTGAGCATTGCCAATACTTCTTTACGACATTACAGTACTCCACATCGACAGTGTTAATACTTCTCTTCAACACTACAACACTTCAGCTGGACAGCAGCAATACTTCTCTACAACATTACAGTACTTCAGCTGGGCAGTACCAATACTTCTCTATAACATTACAGTACTTCAGCTGGACAGTACCAATGATTCTCTACAACATTACAAGACTTCAGCTGCACAGTACCAATGCTTCTCTACAACATTACAACACTCCAGCTGAACAGTACCAATACTTCTCTACAACATTACAACACTTCAGCTGCACAGTACCAATGCTTCTCTACAACATTACAATACTTCAGCTGCACAGTACCAATACTTCTCTACAACATTACAATACTCAGCTGAACAGTACCAATACTTCTCTACAACATTACAACACTTCAAATGAACAGTATGTAGGGAGGTAGCCTCTTTCTAGCATTGTTACCCCCACTTTTGGCCTGTTTGTGAGTGTATGTCAGGGTGTTTTTACTGTCTCACTGGGATCCTGCTAGCCAGAGCCCAGTGCTCATAGCTGTGGCCTGAATGCGTGTTCCGTGTGTGATGCCTAACTGTGTCACTGAGCCCCTGCTAACCAGAACCTCAGTGCTCATGCTCTCTCTGCCTCTAAAATTGTCACTGCAGGCCAGGGATCATTTTCACCAATTCTAATTGGCACACTAGAACACCGCTATAATCCCCTAGTATATGGTACTGAGGTACCCAGGGTATTGGGGTTCCAGGAGATCCCTATGGGCTGCAGCATTTCTTTTGCCACCCATAGGTAGCTCAGACAATTCTTACACAGGACTGCCACTGCAGCCTGAGTGAAATAACGTCCAGGTTATTTCACAGCCATTTTCACTGCACTTAAGTAACTTATAAGTCACCTATATGTCTAACCCTCACTTGGTGAAGGTTAGGTGCAAAGTTACTAAGTGTGAGGGCACCCTGGAACTAGCCAAGGTGCCCCCACATAGTTCAGGGCAATTTCCCCGGACACCATTACACGCGTGCACTACATATAGGTCAATACCTATATGTAGCTTCACAATGGTAACTCTGAATATGGCCATGTAACACATCTAAGATCGTAGAATTGTCCCCCCATGCCAAATCTGGTATTGGGGTGCCAATCCCATGCAGCCCCGGGGCTCCAGCATGGACCCCGGGTACAGCCAAACCAGCTCTCTGGGGTTTTCACTGCAGCTACCGCTGCTGCCAACCCACAGACAGGTTTCTGCCCCCCTGGGGCCTGGGCAGCCCAGTCCCAGGAAGGCAGAACAAAGGATTTCCTCTGAGAGAGGGTGTTACACCCTTTCCCTTTGGAAATAGGTGTTAAGGGCCTGAGAGGAGTAGCCTCTCCAGGCCTCTGGGAATGCTTTGAAGGGCACAGATGGTGCCCTCCTTGCATAAACCAGTCTACACCGGTTCAGGGAACCCCCAGCCCTGCTCTGGGGCGAAACTGGACAAAGTAAAGGGGAGTGACCACTCCCCTGTCCATCACCACCCCAGGGGTGGTGCCCAGAGCTCCTCCAGTGTGTCCCAGACCTCTGCCATCTTGAATCCAAAGGTGTGAGGGCGCAATGGAGTCCTCTGAGTGGCCATTGCCAGCAGGTGACGTCAGAGACCCCTCCTGGTAGGTGCTTACCTGACTAGGTGGCCTGAGGGCTATTTAGGGTCTCTCCTCTGGGCTTTTCCTGAGCTAACAAACGTAAGAGCTCACCAGAGTTCCTCTGCATCTCCCTCTTCAACTTCTGCCAAGGATCGACTGCTGACTGCTCCAGGACGCCTGCAAAACTGCAACAAAGGAGGAAGAATACTGCCAGCGGCATTGTAGCGCCTAATCCTGCCGGCTTTCTCGACTGTTTCCTGGTGGTGCATGCTCTGAGGGCTGTCTGCCTTCACCCTGCACTGGAAGCTAAGAAGAAATCTCCAGTGGGTCGACGGAATCTTCCCCCTGCTAACGCAGGCACCAAACTTCTGCTTCACCCGTCCTCTGGGTCCCTCTCATCCTGACGAGCGTGGTCCCTGGAACACAGGAGCTGGATCCAAGTGACCCCGACAGTCCAGTGGCCCCTCTGTCCAAATTTGGTGGACATAAGTCCTTGCTTCCCCACGCCAGACAGTAATCCTGTGTACTGAGTGAACTGCAGCTGCTAGGGCGTCTGTGCACTTTTGCAAGGAATCCTTCGTGCACAGCACAGCCCAGGTCACCAGCACTCCGTCCTGCATTGCTCAACTCGCTGAGTTGACCACCGGCTTCGTGGGACCCTCCTTTGTAGTGTTGAGACGACCACCGTGCTCAGTTTTCTTTAACCCGTGTTCAAGTGCTTCTGCGGGTGCTGCCTGCTTCTGCGTGTGCTCTCCATGTTGTTGAGCACCCCCTCTGTCTCCTCCTTCAAGGAGCAACCTCCTGGTCCTTCCTGGGCCCGGGCAGCACCCATTTTCTTTAACCGCAACCTATGCAGCTAGCAAGGCTTGTTTGCGGTCTTTCTGCGTGGAAATAACTCTGCATCCTCCAGCACGCCGTGGGACATCTTCTGACCAAAGGAGAAGTTCCTGGAATCTTCCGTTGTTGCACCCAGAGGCAGCCCTTTTGCACCTTCATCCGGGGTTTAGTGGGCTCCTGCCCCCCCGGACACTTTCACGACCCTTGCACTTGGTCCCCTCCCTTTACAGGTCCTCAGGTCTAGGAATCCGTCTTCAGTGCTTTGCAGTCTGTTGTGGTCTTTGCAGAATCTCCTATCATGACCTTGGTGTGTTTCTGGGTTAGTAGGGTAACTTTACTCCTACTTTTCAGGGTCTTGGGGTGGGGTATCTTGGTCACCCTTAGTGTTTTCTTACGCTCCCAGCGACCCTCTACACACTACTCTAGGCCTGGGGTCCATTTGTGGTTCGCATTACACTTTTGGAGTATATGGTTTGTGTTGCCCCTAGGCCTATTGTCTCCTATTGCATTTTATTGTGTTCTACAGTGTTTGCACTACTTTTCTAACTGTGTACTTACCTGATTTTGGTTTGTGTGCATATTCTGTGTATATTACTTACCTCCTAAGGGAGTATATCCTCTGAGATACTTCTGACACATTGTCCCTGTAGGAGGCTGGACTGGCTTGTAGTGAGTACCAAGGGGTACTTGCACCTTGCACCAGGCCCAGTTATCCCTTATTAGTGTATAGGGTGTCTAGCAGCTTAGGCTGATAGATAATGGTAGCTTAGCAAAGCAGCTCAGGCTGAACTAGGAGACGTGTGAAGCTACTACAGTACCACTTAGTGTCATATGCACAATATCATAAGAAAACACAATACACAGTTATACTAAAAATAAAGGTACTTTATTTTTATGACAATATGCCAAAGTATCTTAGAGTGTACCCTCAGTAAGAGGATAGGAAATATACACAAGATATATATACACAATAGCAAAAATATGCAGTATAGTCTTAGAAAACAGTGCAAACAATGTATAATTACAATAGGATGCAATGGGGAAACATAGGGATAGGGGCAACACAAACCATATACTCCAAAAGTGGAATGTGAACCACGAATGGACCCCAAACCTATGTGACCTTGTAGAGGGTCGCTGGGACTATTAGAAAATAGTGAGAGTTAGAAAAATAACCCTCCCCAAGACCCTGAAAAGTGAGTGCAAAGTGCACCAAAGTTCCCCTAAGGACAAAATAGTCGTGTTAGAGGGAGAACGCAAGGAAAACACAAATCAGCAATGCAACAACGATGGATTCCTGTCTGAAGGTACCTGTGGAACAAGGGGACCAAGTCCAAAAGTCACAAGCAGCTCGGAGATGGGCAGATGCCCAAGAAATGCCAGCGGTTGGTGCAAAGAAGCTCTTACTAGGCTGAAGAACTGTGAATACTGCAGGAACGACAAGGGCTAGAGACTTCCCCTTTGGAGGATGGATCCCCCACGCCTTGGAGAGTCGTGCAGAAGTGTTTTCCCGCCGGATGGACGCCAACAAGCCTTGCTACACGCAAATCGTGCGTTTGGCGTTTTTGGACGCTGCTGGGGCCCAGGAGGGACCAGGAGGCCGCAAATTGGACCTGCAGAGAGAGGGGACGTCGAGCAAGACAAGGAGCTCTCACTGAAGCAGGTAGCACCCGGAGAAGTGCCAGAAACAGGCACTACGAGGATGCGTGAAACGGTGCTCGCCGAAGTTGCACAAAGGAGTCCCACGTCGCCGGAGACCAACTTAGAAAGTCGTGCAATGCAGGTTAGAGTGCCGTGGACCCAGGCTTGGCTGTGCACGAAGGATTTCCGCCGGAAGTGCACAGGGACCGGAGAAGCTTGCAAAGTCGCGGTTCCCAGCAATGCAGCCCAGCGAGGTGAGGCAAGGACTTACCTCCACCAAACTTGGGCTGAAGAGTCACTGGACTGTGGGGGTCACTTGGACGGTGTCGCTGGATTCGAGGGACCTCGCTCGTCGTGCTGAGAGGAGACCCAAGGGACCGGAGATGCAGCTTTTTGGTGCCTGCGGTTGCAGGGGGAAGATTCCGTCGACCCACGGGAGATTTCTTCGGAGCTTCTGGTGCAGAGAGGAGGCAGACTACCCCCACAGCATGCACAAGCAGGAAAACAGTCGAGAAGGCGGCAGGATCAGCGTTACAGAGTTGCAGTAGTCGTCTTTGCTACTATGTTGCAGGTTTGCAGGCTTCCAGCGCGGTCAGCGGTCGATTCCTTATCAGAAGGTGAAGAGGGAGATGCAGAGGAACTCGGCTGAGCTCATGCATTCGTTATCTAAAGTTTCCCCAGAGACAGAGACCCTAAATAGCCAGAAAAGAGGGTTTGGCTACCTAGGAGAGAGGAAAGGCTACTAACACCTGAAGGAGCCTATCAGCAGGAGTCTCTGACGTCACCTGGTGGCACTGGCCACTCAGAGCAGTCCAGTGTGCCAGCAGCACCTCTGTTTCCAAGATGGCAGAGGTCTGGAGCACACTGGAGGAGCTCTGGACACCTCCCAGGGGAGGTGCAGGTCAGGGGAGTGGTCACTCCCCTTTCCTTTGTCCAGTTTCGCGCCAGAGCAGGGGCTAAGGGGTCCCTGAACCGGTGTAGACTGGCTTATGCAGAATTGGGCACATCTGTGCCCAACAAAGCATTTCCAGAGGCTGGGGGAGGCTACTCCTCCCCTGCCTTCACACCATTTTCCAAAGGGAGAGGGTGTCACACCCTCTCTCAGAGGAAGTTCTTTGTTCTGCCATCCTGGGCCAGGCCTGGCTGGACCCCAGGAGGGCAGCTGCCTGTCTGAGGGGTTGGCAGCAGCAGCAGCTGCAGTGAAACCCCAGGAAGGGCAGTTTGGCAGTACCAGGGTCTGTGCTACAGACCACTGGGATCATGGGATTGTGCCAACTATGCCAGGATGGTATAGAGGGGGCAATTCCATGATCATAGACATGTTACATGGCCATATTCGGAGTTACCATGGTGAAGCTACATATAGGTAGTGACCTATATGTAGTGCACGCGTGTAATGGTGTCCCCGCACTCACAAAGTTCAGGGAATTGGCTCTGAACAATGTGGGGGCACCTTGGCTAGTGCCAGGGTGCCCTCACACTAAGTAACTTTGCACCTAACCTTTACCAGGTAAAGGTTAGACATATAGGTGACTTATAAGTTACTTAAGTGCAGTGTAAAATGGCTGTGAAATACCGTGGACGTTATTTCACTCAGGCTGCAGTGGCAGGCCTGTGTAAGAATTGTCAGAGCCCCCTATGGGTGGCAAAAGAAATGCTGCAGCCCATAGGGGTCTCCTGGAACCCCAATACCCTGGGTACCTCAGTACCATATACTAGGGAATTATAAGGGTGTTCCAGTAAGCCAATGTAAATTGGTAAAAATGGTCACTAGCCTGTTAGTGACAATTTAAAAGTAATGAGAGAGCATAACCACTGAGGTTCTGGTTAGCAGAGCCTCAGTGAGACAGTTAGGCACCACACAGGGAACATATACATGCACACCTATGAGCACTGGGGCCCTGTGTGACAGGGTCCCAGTGACACATACATATAGGCCACAAACCTATGAGCACTGGGGTCCTGACTAGCAGGATCCCAGTGACACATAACAACCATACTGAAATCATGGTGTTTTCACTATGAGCACTGAGGCCTGGCTATCAGGATCCCAGTGAGACAGTGAAAACAGTGACAAACACCCTGACATACACTCACAAACAGGCCAAAAGTGGGGGTAACAAGGCTAGAAAGAGGCTACCTTCTCACACAACCCCCCCCCCAAACGAAGGACAATAAGGATAACCTTGGCCAGTTGAGACTTTATTGTCTAAGTGGTGATAAGTAGAGAGTAGCTCTGCAATAGACTGGTTACTCCCTTTATCATCCACTATATGGTTACTTCCCTGTGGGGATGTAAACCCCCCTGTTTGAAGTTTTTTAGCTAAGCAACAATGTGAAGATGTATTTTCAGAGTTTCTATCAGTAAGTTTTAGTTTAGAGCAGTGGGAATTGTCCACTGAACCTATTTGTAGTGATGGAAATGCCAGACAGGGATGCTGTCTCAGAAAAGCCATAGCTGGGCAAAAACTTTGTCCATATGGCTGGAAGAGAGAACAGGGATGCTGTTTCTCTTGGGTTGGAGCAGGGCAGGGATGCTGTCCTATCAGCTCCACACTAGGGCAGGGATGCTGTCCTAAGTGTTGTGAGGCAGTGCAGAGTTTCTGCACTAAAGTTTCTCTGGGAGGGTTGGAGGGATGCTCCATGTTAACTAAAATGGTGCTCTTTTTCTCACCAATGTTAGTTATCCCACAGAGAGGTACTTCCACCTCAGGGAGTCCAGCTTTGCCAGCTGATGATTCCCTTGGAACAGGTGCCACCCCAGGAGAGGTTTCTCCCACCACAGGAATAGTATCCTGAATGGTAGGGTGGTTAGGGGATACTGTGATACCCTTTTTACCTGTTGATGGAGAGGGATCCTGAGTTTTCAGGCCTTCTCTCCTTTGCTTTTTCATTTCACTTGAAATGAGAGGGAACAATTCCTCAGGGATGCCCAGCATGGCTGCATGGGCATAAAACTCTACATCAGCCCAACCTGAGGCCTCTAGGTCATTACCTAAGAGACAGTCTACAGGTAAGCTAGGTGATACCACCACCTGCTTAGGGCCAGTAACTCCACCCCAACTAAACTGAATTATAGCTAAGGGAAGAAACTTAGTGGAGTTATGGACATCAATAATCTTATACTGTTGTCCAATGATGTGTTGTTCAGGAGGCACTAGGTTTTCAGTCACCAAAGTGAAACCGGCACCTGTGTCCCTGTAGGCCAAGGCCTCAACACCATTTATTGAAACTGTCTGCCTGTACTTATCCATTGTAAGGGGACAAGCAGCCAGTGTGGCAAGGCCAATGCCACTAGGTGTGACAGAAACTGTCTTGGGACTGATTACATCAGTTTCCACTATGGACCCATAAGTGAACCCAACTACACCCTTTGCTTGACTGTTGCCAGCAGTCCCACCACTAGTACCACTACTGCTAGGGGCACTAGAGCTTGATGTATTAGTGGTGGTAGGCTCAGGAGGTTTACCTGGACAGGACTTATCCCCTGGCCTATGGCCTCTGTTTTTACACACAAAGCACCAAGGCTTTTTAATGTGTGCAGGTTGGGAAGAAGAGGAAGAATTTGTTTTATCCCCACCCTCTGAAGAGTGTTTAAGATTTGAAGTGGGATCTTTGGTTTTACCCTTATCCCCATGCTTATCTTGAGATTTTTCACCATCTTTCTTCTTATTGCCATCTTTGTCACCCCCTGTATGAACTTTTCTGTTCACCCTTGTTCTGACCCATTTGTCTGCCTTCTTTCCCAATTCTTGGGGAGAGGTCAGATCAGAGTCTACCAGGTACTGGTGCAACAACTCAGACACACAATTATTAAGTATATGCTCTCTCAGGATTGTGTTATACAGGCTTTCATAATCAGTAACTTTACTGCCATGTAACCACCCCTCCAAGGCCTTCACTGAATGGTCAATGAAATCAACCCAGTCTTGTGAAGACTCCTTTTTGGTCTCTCTGAACTTTATCCTGTACTGTTCAGTGGTTAAGCCATAACCATCCAGGAGTGCATTCTTAAGAACTGTAAAATTATTGGCATCACTTTCTTTCACAGTAAGGAGTCTATCCCTACCCTTTCCACTAAATGATAGCCATAGGATAGCAGCCCACTGCTTTTGAGGGACATCCTGTACAGCACAGGCCCTCTCAAGTGCAGCAAACCACTTGTTAATGTCATCCCCCTCCTTATAAGGGGGAACTATCTTGTGCAGATTCCTGGAATCATGCTCTTTTGCAGGATGACTATGGGGAATACTGCTGCTGCCACCATGGGTATCTAAACCCAACTTCTGTCTTTCCCTCTCTATTTCTAAAGACTGTCTATCCAAATCCAGCTGTTGCTTCTTGAGCTTCAGTCTGGTTTGTTCCACTCTCAATCTATTGAGCTCCCTTTCTAACAATCTGTCATCAGGGTGGGTGGGAGGGACATTTCTAGATACAGAGGTATGATGGGAATGAACAGAAGGAGACCTGTCCCTTACAGAGGGCACCCTAACAGCTTGGCTACCAGCATAATGTGAGAGCACACCATCAGTATGGTGTGATTCAACCTCTGTACCAACTATGCTAGACTGTCTAGTAATGGGCAGGCTGAGAAGTTTCTTTCCTGAACCTTTTCCTGGGGGAGTCCCTGGATCAGATTGAGAACCATTAGCTACTTTTTCTACAGATTGGGCACTTATGGCCTTATCCTGTACTCTAAGCATATTAATTAACAGTTCTAAGGAAGGATTCTTCCCTACACTCAAACCTCTCTCTATGCAGAGACTCCTTGCTCCTTTCCAGCTAAGGTGATCATATGCAAGTTTGGACAGTTCAACTTTTTGGCCTGTGCCAGACATTTTTAGAGAGAGTTAAAGTGATAGACAAAGAGAAAAAAGTTTTCAGAACTTTTTGGAAAGACAGAAAAAACTTTTTAAACTTTTAAGAACTTTTTGTAAGTTTAGAAGTACTTTTCAGCACTTAGAAAAGAGTGAAAAGAGGAAATGCAAAACTTTTTGGCTATGTGTATATACACTGACCTTGTTTTGTATATTTTTCTCTTATGAAAAGTACAATGACAAGAGTGGTAAGTAGTCTCAAGCACTTATCCCACCGCTGCACAACCAATGTAGGAGGCTGGACTGGCTTGTAGTGAGTACCAAGGGGTACTTGCACCTTGCACCAGGCCCAGTTATCCCTTATTAGTGTATAGGGTGTCTAGCAGCTTAGGCTGATAGATAATGGTAGCTTAGCAAAGCAGCTCAGGCTGAACTAGGAGACGTGTGAAGCTACTACAGTACCACTTAGTGTCATATGCACAATATCATAAGAAAACACAATACACAGTTATACTAAAAATAAAGGTACTTTATTTTTATGACAATATGCCAAAGTATCTTAGAGTGTACCCTCAGTAAGAGGATAGGAAATATACACAAGATATATATACACAATAGCAAAAATATGCAGTATAGTCTTAGAAAACAGTGCAAACAATGTATAATTACAATAGGATGCAATGGGGAAACATAGGGATAGGGGCAACACAAACCATATACTCCAAAAGTGGAATGTGAACCACGAATGGACCCCAAACCTATGTGACCTTGTAGAGGGTCGCTGGGACTATTAGAAAATAGTGAGAGTTAGAAAAATAACCCTCCCCAAGACCCTGAAAAGTGAGTGCAAAGTGCACCAAAGTTCCCCTAAGGACAAAATAGTCGTGTTAGAGGGAGAACGCAAGGAAAACACAAATCAGCAATGCAACAACGATGGATTCCTGTCTGAAGGTACCTGTGGAACAAGGGGACCAAGTCCAAAAGTCACAAGCAGCTCGGAGATGGGCAGATGCCCAAGAAATGCCAGCGGTTGGTGCAAAGAAGCTCTTACTAGGCTGAAGAACTGTGAATACTGCAGGAACGACAAGGGCTAGAGACTTCCCCTTTGGAGGATGGATCCCCCACGCCTTGGAGAGTCGTGCAGAAGTGTTTTCCCGGCGGATGGACGCCAACAAGCCTTGCTACACGCAAATCGTGCGTTTGGCGTTTTTGGACGCTGCTGGGGCCCAGGAGGGACCAGGAGGCCGCAAATTGGACCTGCAGAGAGAGGGGACGTCGAGCAAGACAAGGAGCCCTCACTGAAGCAGGTAGCACCCGGAGAAGTGCCAGAAACAGGCACTACGAGGATGCGTGAAACGGTGCTCGCCGAAGTTGCACAAAGGAGTCCCACGTCGCCGGAGACCAACTTAGAAAGTCGTGCAATGCAGGTTAGAGTGCCGTGGACCCAGGCTTGGCTGTGCACGAAGGATTTCCGCCGGAAGTGCACAGGGGCCGGAGAAGCTTGCAAAGTCGCGGTTCCCAGCAATGCAGCCCAGCGAGGTGAGGCAAGGACTTACCTCCACCAAACTTGGGCTGAAGAGTCACTGGACTGTGGGGGTCACTTGGACGGTGTCGCTGGATTCGAGGGACCTCGCTCGTCGTGCTGAGAGGAGACCCAAGGGACCGGAGATGCAGCTTTTTGGTGCCTGCGGTTGCAGGGGGAAGATTCCGTCGACCCACGGGAGATTTCTTCGGAGCTTCTGGTGCAGAGAGGAGGCAGACTACCCCCACAGCATGCACAAGCAGGAAAACAGTCGAGAAGGCGGCAGGATCAGCGTTACAGAGTTGCAGTAGTCGTCTTTGCTACTATGTTGCAGGTTTGCAGGCTTCCAGCGCGGTCAGCGGTCGATTCCTTATCAGAAGGTGAAGAGGGAGATGCAGAGGAACTCGGCTGAGCTCATGCATTCGTTATCTAAAGTTTCCCCAGAGACAGAGACCCTAATTAGCCAGAAAAGAGGGTTTGGCTACCTAGGAGAGAGGAAAGGCTACTAACACCTGAAGGAGCCTATCAGCAGGAGTCTCTGACGTCACCTGGTGGCACTGGCCACTCAGAGCAGTCCAGTGTGCCAGCAGCACCTCTGTTTCCAAGATGGCAGAGGTCTGGAGCACACTGGAGGAGCTCTGGACACCTCCCAGGGGAGGTGCAGGTCAGGGGAGTGGTCACTCCCCTTTCCTTTGTCCAGTTTCGCGCCAGAGCAGGGGCTAAGGGGTCCCTGAACCGGTGTAGACTGGCTTATGCAGAATTGGGCACATCTGTGCCCAACAAAGCATTTCCAGAGGCTGGGGGAGGCTACTCCTCCCCTGCCTTCACACCATTTTCCAAAGGGAGAGGGTGTCACACCCTCTCTCAGAGGAAGTTCTTTGTTCTGCCATCCTGGGCCAGGCCTGGCTGGACCCCAGGAGGGCAGCTGCCTGTCTGAGGGGTTGGCAGCAGCAGCAGCTGCAGTGAAACCCCAGGAAGGGCAGTTTGGCAGTACCAGGGTCTGTGCTACAGACCACTGGGATCATGGGATTGTGCCAACTATGCCAGGATGGTATAGAGGGGGCAATTCCATGATCATAGACATGTTACATGGCCATATTCGGAGTTACCATGGTGAAGCTACATATAGGTAGTGACCTATATGTAGTGCACGCGTGTAATGGTGTCCCCGCACTCACAAAGTTCAGGGAATTGGCTCTGAACAATGTGGGGGCACCTTGGCTAGTGCCAGGGTGCCCTCACACTAAGTAACTTTGCACCTAACCTTTACCAGGTAAAGGTTAGACATATAGGTGACTTATAAGTTACTTAAGTGCAGTGTAAAATGGCTGTGAAATACCGTGGACGTTATTTCACTCAGGCTGCAGTGGCAGGCCTGTGTAAGAATTGTCAGAGCCCCCTATGGGTGGCAAAAGAAATGCTGCAGCCCATAGGGGTCTCCTGGAACCCCAATACCCTGGGTACCTCAGTACCATATACTAGGGAATTATAAGGGTGTTCCAGTAAGCCAATGTAAATTGGTAAAAATGGTCACTAGCCTGTTAGTGACAATTTAAAAGTAATGAGAGAGCATAACCACTGAGGTTCTGGTTAGCAGAGCCTCAGTGAGACAGTTAGGCACCACACAGGGAACATATACATGCACACCTATGAGCACTGGGGCCCTGTGTGACAGGGTCCCAGTGACACATACATATAGGCCACAAACCTATGAGCACTGGGGTCCTGACTAGCAGGATCCCAGTGACACATAACAACCATACTGAAATCATGGTGTTTTCACTATGAGCACTGAGGCCTGGCTATCAGGATCCCAGTGAGACAGTGAAAACAGTGACAAACACCCTGACATACACTCACAAACAGGCCAAAAGTGGGGGTAACAAGGCTAGAAAGAGGCTACCTTCTCACACAACCCCCCCCCCAAACGAAGGACAATAAGGCTAACCTTGGCCAGTTGAGACTTTATTGTCTAAGTGGTGATAAGTAGAGAGTAGCTCTGCAATAGACTGGTTACTCCCTTTATCATCCACTATATGGTTACTTCCCTGTGGGGATTTAAACCCCCCTGTTTGAAGTTTTTTAGCTAAGCAACAATGTGAAGATGTATTTTCAGAGTTTCTATCAGTAAGTTTTAGTTTAGAGCAGTGGGAATTGTCCACTGAACCTATTTGTAGTGATGGAAATGCCAGACAGGGATGCTGTCTCAGAAAAGCCATAGCTGGGCAAAAACTTTGTCCATATGGCTGGAAGAGAGAACAGGGATGCTGTTTCTCTTGGGTTGGAGCAGGGCAGGGATGCTGTCCTATCAGCTCCACACTAGGGCAGGGATGCTGTCCTAAGTGTTGTGAGGCAGTGCAGAGTTTCTGCACTAAAGTTTCTCTGGGAGGGTTGGAGGGATGCTCCATGTTAACTAAAATGGTGCTCTTTTTCTCACCAATGTTAGTTATCCCACAGAGAGGTACTTCCACCTCAGGGAGTCCAGCTTTGCCAGCTGATGATTCCCTTGGAACAGGTGCCACCCCAGGAGAGGTTTCTCCCACCACAGGAATAGTATCCTGAATGGTAGGGTGGTTAGGGGATACTGTGATACCCTTTTTACCTGTTGATGGAGAGGGATCCTGAGTTTTCAGGCCTTCTCTCCTTTGCTTTTTCATTTCACTTGAAATGAGAGGGAACAATTCCTCAGGGATGCCCAGCATGGCTGCATGGGCATAAAACTCTACATCAGCCCAACCTGAGGCCTCTAGGTCATTACCTAAGAGACAGTCTACAGGTAAGCTAGGTGATACCACCACCTGCTTAGGGCCAGTAACTCCACCCCAACTAAACTGAATTATAGCTAAGGGAAGAAACTTAGTGGAGTTATGGACATCAATAATCTTATACTGTTGTCCAATGATGTGTTGTTCAGGAGGCACTAGGTTTTCAGTCACCAAAGTGAAACCGGCACCTGTGTCCCTGTAGGCCAAGGCCTCAACACCATTTATTGAAACTGTCTGCCTGTACTTATCCATTGTAAGGGGACAAGCAGCCAGTGTGGCAAGGCCAATGCCACTAGGTGTGACAGAAACTGTCTTGGGACTGATTACATCAGTTTCCACTATGGACCCATAAGTGAACCCAACTACACCCTTTGCTTGACTGTTGCCAGCAGTCCCACCACTAGTACCACTACTGCTAGGGGCACTAGAGCTTGATGTATTAGTGGTGGTAGGCTCAGGAGGTTTACCTGGACAGGACTTATCCCCTGGCCTATGGCCTCTGTTTTTACACACAAAGCACCAAGGCTTTTTAATGTGTGCAGGTTGGGAAGAAGAGGAAGAATTTGTTTTATCCCCACCCTCTGAAGAGTGTTTAAGATTTGAAGTGGGATCTTTGGTTTTACCCTTATCCCCATGCTTATCTTGAGATTTTTCACCATCTTTCTTCTTATTGCCATCTTTGTCACCCCCTGTATGAACTTTTCTGTTCACCCTTGTTCTGACCCATTTGTCTGCCTTCTTTCCCAATTCTTGGGGAGAGGTCAGATCAGAGTCTACCAGGTACTGGTGCAACAACTCAGACACACAATTATTAAGTATATGCTCTCTCAGGATTGTGTTATACAGGCTTTCATAATCAGTAACTTTACTGCCATGTAACCACCCCTCCAAGGCCTTCACTGAATGGTCAATGAAATCAACCCAGTCTTGTGAAGACTCCTTTTTGGTCTCTCTGAACTTTATCCTGTACTGTTCAGTGGTTAAGCCATAACCATCCAGGAGTGCATTCTTAAGAACTGTAAAATTATTGGCATCACTTTCTTTCACAGTAAGGAGTCTATCCCTACCCTTTCCACTAAATGATAGCCATAGGATAGCAGCCCACTGCTTTTGAGGGACATCCTGTACAGCACAGGCCCTCTCAAGTGCAGCAAACCACTTGTTAATGTCATCCCCCTCCTTATAAGGGGGAACTATCTTGTGCAGATTCCTGGAATCATGCTCTTTTGCAGGATGACTATGGGGAATACTGCTGCTGCCACCATGGGTATCTAAACCCAACTTCTGTCTTTCCCTCTCTATTTCTAAAGACTGTCTATCCAAATCCAGCTGTTGCTTCTTGAGCTTCAGTCTGGTTTGTTCAACTCTCAATCTATTGAGCTCCCTTTCTAACAATCTGTCATCAGGGTGGGTGGGAGGGACATTTCTAGATACAGAGGTATGATGGGAATGAACAGAAGGAGACCTGTCCCTTACAGAGGGCACCCTAACAGCTTGGCTACCAGCATAATGTGAGAGCACACCATCAGTATGGTGTGATTCAACCTCTGTACCAACTATGCTAGACTGTCTAGTAATGGGCAGGCTGAGAAGTTTCTTTCCTGAACCTTTTCCTGGGGGAGTCCCTGGATCAGATTGAGAACCATTAGCTACTTTTTCTACAGATTGGGCACTTATGGCCTTATCCTGTACTCTAAGCATATTAATTAACAGTTCTAAGGAAGGATTCTTCCCTACACTCAAACCTCTCTCTATGCAGAGACTCCTTGCTCCTTTCCAGCTAAGGTGATCATATGCAAGTTTGGACAGTTCAACTTTTTGGCCTGTGCCAGACATTTTTAGAGAGAGTTAAAGTGATAGACAAAGAGAAAAAAGTTTTCAGAACTTTTTGGAAAGACAGAAAAAACTTTTTAAACTTTTAAGAACTTTTTGTAAGTTTAGAAGTACTTTTCAGCACTTAGAAAAGAGTGAAAAGAGGAAATGCAAAACTTTTTGGCTATGTGTATATACACTGACCTTGTTTTGTATATTTTTCTCTTATGAAAAGTACAATGACAAGAGTGGTAAGTAGTCTCAAGCACTTATCCCACCGCTGCACAACCAATGAAGGAGGCTGGACTGGCTTGTAGTGAGTACCAAGGGGTACTTGCACCTTGCACCAGGCCCAGTTATCCCTTATTAGTGTATAGGGTGTCTAGCAGCTTAGGCTGATAGATAATGGTAGCTTAGCAAAGCAGCTCAGGCTGAACTAGGAGACGTGTGAAGCTACTACAGTACCACTTAGTGTCATATGCACAATATCATAAGAAAACACAATACACAGTTATACTAAAAATAAAGGTACTTTATTTTTATGACAATATGCCAAAGTATCTTAGAGTGTACCCTCAGTAAGAGGATAGGAAATATACACAAGATATATATACACAATAGCAAAAATATGCAGTATAGTCTTAGAAAACAGTGCAAACAATGTATAATTACAATAGGATGCAATGGGGAAACATAGGGATAGGGGCAACACAAACCATATACTCCAAAAGTGGAATGTGAACCACGAATGGACCCCAAACCTATGTGACCTTGTAGAGGGTCGCTGGGACTATTAGAAAATAGTGAGAGTTAGAAAAATAACCCTCCCCAAGACCCTGAAAAGTGAGTGCAAAGTGCACCAAAGTTCCCCTAAGGACAAAATAGTCGTGTTAGAGGGAGAACGCAAGGAAAACACAAATCAGCAATGCAACAACGATGGATTCCTGTCTGAAGGTACCTGTGGAACAAGGGGACCAAGTCCAAAAGTCACAAGCAGCTCGGAGATGGGCAGATGCCCAAGAAATGCCAGCGGTTGGTGCAAAGAAGCTCTTACTAGGCTGAAGAACTGTGAATACTGCAGGAACGACAAGGGCTAGAGACTTCCCCTTTGGAGGATGGATCCCCCACGCCTTGGAGAGTCGTGCAGAAGTGTTTTCCCGCCGGATGGACGCCAACAAGCCTTGCTACACGCAAATCGTGCGTTTGGCGTTTTTGGACGCTGCTGGGGCCCAGGAGGGACCAGGAGGCCGCAAATTGGACCTGCAGAGAGAGGGGACGTCGAGCAAGACAAGGAGCCCTCACTGAAGCAGGTAGCACCCGGAGAAGTGCCAGAAACAGGCACTACGAGGATGCGTGAAACGGTGCTCGCCGAAGTTGCACAAAGGAGTCCCACGTCGCCGGAGACCAACTTAGAAAGTCGTGCAATGCAGGTTAGAGTGCCGTGGACCCAGGCTTGGCTGTGCACGAAGGATTTCCGCCGGAAGTGCACAGGGGCCGGAGAAGCTTGCAAAGTCGCGGTTCCCAGCAATGCAGCCCAGCGAGGTGAGGCAAGGACTTACCTCCACCAAACTTGGGCTGAAGAGTCACTGGACTGTGGGGGTCACTTGGACGGTGTCGCTGGATTCGAGGGACCTCGCTCGTCGTGCTGAGAGGAGACCCAAGGGACCGGAGATGCAGCTTTTTGGTGCCTGCGGTTGCAGGGGGAAGATTCCGTCGACCCACGGGAGATTTCTTCGGAGCTTCTGGTGCAGAGAGGAGGCAGACTACCCCCACAGCATGCACAAGCAGGAAAACAGTCGAGAAGGCGGCAGGATCAGCGTTACAGAGTTGCAGTAGTCGTCTTTGCTACTATGTTGCAGGTTTGCAGGCTTCCAGCGCGGTCAGCGGTCGATTCCTTATCAGAAGGTGAAGAGGGAGATGCAGAGGAACTCGGCTGAGCTCATGCATTCGTTATCTAAAGTTTCCCCAGAGACAGAGACCCTAAATAGCCAGAAAAGAGGGTTTGGCTACCTAGGAGAGAGGAAAGGCTACTAACACCTGAAGGAGCCTATCAGCAGGAGTCTCTGACGTCACCTGGTGGCACTGGCCACTCAGAGCAGTCCAGTGTGCCAGCAGCACCTCTGTTTCCAAGATGGCAGAGGTCTGGAGCACACTGGAGGAGCTCTGGACACCTCCCAGGGGAGGTGCAGGTCAGGGGAGTGGTCACTCCCCTTTCCTTTGTCCAGTTTCGCGCCAGAGCAGGGGCTAAGGGGTCCCTGAACCGGTGTAGACTGGCTTATGCAGAATTGGGCACATCTGTGCCCAACAAAGCATTTCCAGAGGCTGGGGGAGGCTACTCCTCCCCTGCCTTCACACCATTTTCCAAAGGGAGAGGGTGTCACACCCTCTCTCAGAGGAAGTTCTTTGTTCTGCCATCCTGGGCCAGGCCTGGCTGGACCCCAGGAGGGCAGCTGCCTGTCTGAGGGGTTGGCAGCAGCAGCAGCTGCAGTGAAACCCCAGGAAGGGCAGTTTGGCAGTACCAGGGTCTGTGCTACAGACCACTGGGATCATGGGATTGTGCCAACTATGCCAGGATGGTATAGAGGGGGCAATTCCATGATCATAGACATGTTACATGGCCATATTCGGAGTTACCATGGTGAAGCTACATATAGGTAGTGACCTATATGTAGTGCACGCGTGTAATGGTGTCCCCGCACTCACAAAGTTCAGGGAATTGGCTCTGAACAATGTGGGGGCACCTTGGCTAGTGCCAGGGTGCCCTCACACTAAGTAACTTTGCACCCAACCTTTACCAGGTAAAGGTTAGACATATAGGTGACTTATAAGTTACTTAAGTGCAGTGTAAAATGGCTGTGAAATACCGTGGACGTTATTTCACTCAGGCTGCAGTGGCAGGCCTGTGTAAGAATTGTCAGAGCCCCCTATGGGTGGCAAAAGAAATGCTGCAGCCCATAGGGGTCTCCTGGAACCCCAATACCCTGGGTACCTCAGTACCATATACTAGGGAATTATAAGGGTGTTCCAGTAAGCCAATGTAAATTGGTAAAAATGGTCACTAGCCTGTTAGTGACAATTTAAAAGTAATGAGAGAGCATAACCACTGAGGTTCTGGTTAGCAGAGCCTCAGTGAGACAGTTAGGCACCACACAGGGAACATATACATGCACACCTATGAGCACTGGGGCCCTGTGTGACAGGGTCCCAGTGACACATACATATAGGCCACAAACCTATGAGCACTGGGGTCCTGACTAGCAGGATCCCAGTGACACATAACAACCATACTGAAATCATGGTGTTTTCACTATGAGCACTGAGGCCTGGCTATCAGGATCCCAGTGAGACAGTGAAAACAGTGACAAACACCCTGACATACACTCACAAACAGGCCAAAAGTGGGGGTAACAAGGCTAGAAAGAGGCTACCTTCTCACAGTCCCTAAAATAAAGTACCTTTATTTTTAGTAACTCTGAGTATTGTGAATCTTATGATATAGTGCTATATGATATAAGTGGTATAGTAGGAGCTTTGCATGTCTCCTAGTTCAGCCTAAGCAGCTCTGCTACAGCTACCTCTATCAGCCTGAGCTGCTAGAACACTACTAATAAGGGATAACTGGACCTGGCACAAGGTGTAAGTACCTCCAGGTACCCACTACAAGCCAGGCCAGCCTCCTACACAGTACCAATACTTGTCTACAACATTACAACACTTCAGCTGCACTGTACCAATACTTGTCTGCAACATTACAATACTTAAGCTGAACAGCAGCAATATTCTCTACAACATTACAGTACTTCAGCTGGACAGTGCCAATACTTCTCTACAACGTTACAGTACTTCAGCTGGAAAATGACAATACTTCTCTACAGAATTACAATACATCAGCTGGTCGAACTAGTATTTCTCTAAAGCATAGTAATACATCAGTTGCACAGTTCTAGAACTTCTCTGCAACATTACAATACTTTGACTGAACAGCACCAATGCTTCTCTAAAACATTACAATACTTCAGCTGCATGGTACCAATAATTCTCTACAAAATTACAATACTTTCGCTGGACAATGGTAATATGTCTCGGCAGTAACACAATACATCCGGTGGCATGTACCAGTACATCTCAACAGCATTACAATACATTAGCTGAACAGTACCAATGCTTCTCTACAACATTACAATACTTCAGCTGGCCAGTACCAATACTTCTCTACAACAGTACAGTACTTCCGCTGGACAGTACCAATATTCTCTACAACATTACAACACTTCAGATGAATAGTACCAATACTTATCTACAACATTTCAACACTTCAAATGAACAGTACCAATACTTCTCTACAACATTACAATACTTAAGCTGGACAGCACCAATACTTCTCTGCAATGTTACAATACTTCCGCTGGATAGTACCAATATTCTCTACAACATTACAATACTTCAGCTGGCCAGTACCAATACTTCTCTACAACATTACAATACTTCCGCTGGACAGTACCAATATTCTCTACATCATTACAACACTTCAGATGAATAGTACCAATACTTATCTACAACACTACAACACTTCAAATGAACAGTACCAATACTTGTCTACAACATTACAATACTTAAGCTGAACAGCACCAATATTCTCTACAACATTACAGTACTTCAGCTGGGCAGTACCAATAATTCTCTACAACATTACAATACTTCAGCTGGCCAATAGCAATACTTCTCTACAACATTACAACACTTCAGCTGCACAGTACCAATGCTTCTCTACAACATTACAATACTTCCGCTGGACAGTACCAATATTCTCTACAACATTACAACACTTCAGATGGACAGTACCAATACTTCTCTACAACATTACAACACTTCAAATGAACAGTACCAATACTTCTCTACAACATTACAACACTTCAGCTGAACAGTACCAATGCTTCTCTACAACATTACAATACTTCAGCTGCACAGTACCAATACTTCTCTACAACATTACAATACTCAGCTGGCCAGTACCAATGCTTCTCTACAACATTACAATACTTCCGCTGGATAGTAGCAATATTCTCTACAACATTACAATACTTAAGCTGAACAGCACCAATATTCTCTACAACATTACAGTACTTCCGCTGGACAGTACCAGTACTTCTCTACAACGTTACTATTCTTCAGGTGAACAGTACCAATACTTCTCTACAACATTACAACACTTCAAATGAACAGTACCAATACTTCTCTACAACATTACAACACTCCAGCTGAACAGTACCAATGCTTCTCTACAACATTACAATACTTCAGCTGCACAGTACCAATACTTCTCTACAACATTACAATACTCAGCTGGCCAGTACCAATATTCTCTACAACATTACAACACTTCAAATGAACAGTATGTAGGGAGGTAGCCTCTTTCTAGCATTGTTACCCCCACTTTTGGCCTGTTTGTGAGTGTATGTCAGGGTGTTTTTACTGTCTCACTGGGATCCTGCCAGCCAGGGCCCAGTGCTCATAGCTGTGGCCTGAATGCGTGTTCCGTGTGTGATGCCTAACTGTGTCACTGAGCCCCTGCTAACCAGAACCTCAGTGCTCATGCTCTCTCTGCCTCTAAAATTGTCACTGCAGGCTAGGGATCATTTTCACCAATTCTAATTGGCACACTAGAACACCGCTATAATCCCCTAGTATATGGTACTGACGTACCCAGGGTATTGGGGTTCCAGGAGATCCCTATGGGCTGCAGCATTTCTTTTGCCACCCATAGGTAGCTCAGACAATTCTTACACAGGACTGCCACTGCAGCCTGAGTGAAATAACGTCCAGGTTATTTCACAGCCATTTTCACTGCACTTAAGTAACTTATAAGTCACCTATATGTCTAACCCTCACTTGGTGAAGGTTAGGTGCAAAGTTACTAAGTGTGAGGGCACCCTGGAACTAGCCAAGGTGCCCCCACATAGTTCAGGGCAATTTCCCCGGACACCATTACACGCGTGCACTACATATAGGTCAATACCTATATGTAGCTTCACAATGATAACTCTGAATATGGCCATGTAACACATCTAAGATCGTAGAATTGTCCCCCCATGCCAAATCTGGTATTGGGGTGCCAATCCCATGCAGCCCCGGGGCTCCAGCATGGACCCCGGGTACAGCCAAACCAGCTCTCTGGGGTTTTCACTGCAGCTACCGCTGCTGCCAACCCACAGACAGGTTTCTGCCCCCCTGGGGCCTGGGCAGCCCAGTCCCAGGAAGGCAGAACAAAGGATTTCCTCTGAGAGAGGGTGTTACACCCTTTCCCTTTGGAAATAGGTGTTAAGGGCCTGAGAGGAGTAGCCTCTCCAGGCCTCTGGGAATGCTTTGAAGGGCACAGATGGTGCCCTCCTTGCATAAACCAGTCTACACCGGTTCAGGGAACCCCCAGCCCTGCTCTGGGGCGAAACTGGACAAAGTAAAGGGGAGTGACCACTCCCCTGTCCATCACCACCCCAGGGGTGGTGCCCAGAGCTCCTCCAGTGTGTCCCAGACCTCTGCCATCTTGAATCCAAAGGTGTGAGGGCGCAATGGAGTCCTCTGAGTGGCCATTGCCAGCAGGTGACGTCAGAGACCCCTCCTGGTAGGTGCTTACCTGACTAGGTGGCCTGAGGGCTATTTAGGGTCTCTCCTCTGGGCTTTTCCTGAGCTAACAAACGTAAGAGCTCACCAGAGTTCCTCTGCATCTCCCTCTTCAACTTCTGCCAAGGATCGACTGCTGACTGCTCCAGGACGCCTGCAAAACTGCAACAAAGGAGGAAGAATACTGCCAGCGGCATTGTAGCGCCTAATCCTGCCGGCTTTCTCGACTGTTTCCTGGTGGTGCATGCTCTGAGGGCTGTCTGCCTTCACCCTGCACTGGAAGCTAAGAAGAAATCTCCAGTGGGTCGACGGAATCTTCCCCCTGCTAACGCAGGCACCAAACTTCTGCTTCACCCGTCCTCTGGGTCCCTCTCATCCTGACGAGCGTGGTCCCTGGAACACAGGAGCTGGATCCAAGTGACCCCGACAGTCCAGTGGCCCCTCTGTCCAAATTTGGTGGACATAAGTCCTTGCTTCCCCACGCCAGACAGTAATCCTGTGTACTGAGTGAACTGCAGCTGCTAGGGCGTCTGTGCACTTTTGCAAGGAATCCTTCGTGCACAGCACAGCCCAGGTCACCAGCACTCCGTCCTGCATTGCTCAACTCGCTGAGTTGACCACCGGCTTCGTGGGACCCTCCTTTGTAGTGTTGAGACGACCACCGTGCTCAGTTTTCTTTAACCCGTGTTCAAGTGCTTCTGCGGGTGCTGCCTGCTTCTGCGTGTGCTCTCCATGTTGCTGAGCACCCCCTCTGTCTCCTCCTTCAAGGAGCAACCTCCTGGTCCTTCCTGGGCCCGGGCAGCACCCATTTTCTTTAACCGCAACCTATGCAGCTAGCAAGGCTTGTTTGCGGTCTTTCTGCGTGGAAATAACTCTGCATCCTCCAGCACGCCGTGGGACATCTTCTGACCAAAGGAGAAGTTCCTGGAATCTTCCGTTGTTGCACCCAGAGGCAGCCCTTTTGCACCTTCATCCGGGGTTTAGTGGGCTCCTGCCCCCCCGGACACTTTCACGACCCTTGCACTTGGTCCCCTCCCTTTACAGGTCCTCAGGTCTAGGAATCCGTCTTCAGTGCTTTGCAGTCTGTTGTGGTCTTTGCAGAATCTCCTATCATGACCTTGGTGTGTTTCTGGGTTAGTAGGGTAACTTTACTCCTACTTTTCAGGGTCTTGGGGTGGGGTATCTTGGTCACCCTTAGTGTTTTCTTACACTCCCAGCGACCCTCTACACACTACTCTAGGCCTGGGGTCCATTTGTGGTTCGCATTACACTTTTGGAGTATATGGTTTGTGTTGCCCCTAGGCCTATTGTCTCCTATTGCATTTTATTGTGTTCTACAGTGTTTGCACTACTTTTCTAACTGTTTACTTACCTGATTTTGGTTTGTGTGCATATTCTGTGTATATTACTTACCTCCTAAGGGAGTATATCCTCTGAGATACTTCTGACACATTGTCCCTAAAATAAAGTACCTTTATTTTTAGTAACTCTGAGTATTGTGAATCTTATGATATAGTGCTATATGATATAAGTGGTATAGTAGGAGCTTTGCATGTCTCCTAGTTCAGCCTAAGCAGCTCTGCTACAGCTACCTCTATCAGCCTGAGCTGCTAGAACACTACTAATAAGGGATAACTGGACCTGGCACAAGGTGTAAGTACCTCCAGGTACCCACTACAAGCCAGGCCAGCCTCCTACACAGTACCAATACTTGTCTACAACATTACAACACTTCAGCTGCACTGTACCAATACTTGTCTGCAACATTACAATACTTAAGCTGAACAGCAGCAATATTCTCTACAACATTACAGTACTTCAGCTGGACAGTGCCAATACTTCTCTACAACGTTACAGTACTTCAGCTGGAAAATGACAATACTTCTCTACAGAATTACAATACATCAGCTGGTCGAACTAGTATTTCTCTAAAGCATAGTAATACATCAGTTGCACAGTTCTAGAACTTCTCTGCAACATTACAATACTTTGACTGAACAGCACCAATGCTTCTCTAAAACATTACAATACTTCAGCTGCATGGTACCAATAATTCTCTACAAAATTACAATACTTTCGCTGGACAATGGTAATATGTCTCGGCAGTAACACAATACATCCGGTGGCATGTACCAGTACATCTCAACAGCATTACAATACATTAGCTGAACAGTACCAATGCTTCTCTACAACATTACAATACTTCAGCTGGCCAGTACCAATACTTCTCTACAACAGTACAGTACTTCCGCTGGACAGTACCAATATTCTCTACAACATTACAACACTTCAGATGAATAGTACCAATACTTATCTACAACATTTCAACACTTCAAATGAACAGTACCAATACTTCTCTACAACATTACAATACTTAAGCTGGACAGCACCAATACTTCTCTGCAATGTTACAATACTTCCGCTGGATAGTACCAATATTCTCTACAACATTACAATACTTCAGCTGGCCAGTACCAATACTTCTCTACAACATTACAATACTTCCGCTGGACAGTACCAATATTCTCTACATCATTACAACACTTCAGATGAATAGTACCAATACTTATCTACAACACTACAACACTTCAAATGAACAGTACCAATACTTGTCTACAACATTACAATACTTAAGCTGAACAGCACCAATATTCTCTACAACATTACAGTACTTCAGCTGGGCAGTACCAATAATTCTCTACAACATTACAATACTTCAGCTGGCCAATAGCAATACTTCTCTACAACATTACAACACTTCAGCTGCACAGTACCAATGCTTCTCTACAACATTACAATACTTCCGCTGGACAGTACCAATATTCTCTACAACATTACAACACTTCAGATGGACAGTACCAATACTTCTCTACAACATTACAACACTTCAAATGAACAGTACCAATACTTCTCTACAACATTACAACACTTCAGCTGAACAGTACCAATGCTTCTCTACAACATTACAATACTTCAGCTGCACAGTACCAATACTTCTCTACAACATTACAATACTCAGCTGGCCAGTACCAATGCTTCTCTACAACATTACAATACTTCCGCTGGATAGTAGCAATATTCTCTACAACATTACAATACTTAAGCTGAACAGCACCAATATTCTCTACAACATTACAGTACTTCAGCTGGACAGTACCAGTACTTCTCTACAACGTTACTATTCTTCAGGTGAACAGTACCAATACTTCTCTACAACATTACAACACTTCAAATGAACAGTACCAATACTTCTCTACAACATTACAACACTCCAGCTGAACAGTACCAATGCTTCTCTACAACATTACAATACTTCAGCTGCACAGTACCAATACTTCTCTACAACATTACAATACTCAGCTGGCCAGTACCAATGCTTCTCTACAACATTACAATACTTCCGCTGGATAGTACCAATATTCTCTACAACATTACAATACTTAAGCTGAACAGCACCAATATTCTCTACAACATTACAGTACTTCCGCTGGACAGTACCAATATTCTCTACAACATTACAACACTTCAGATGAACATTACCAATACTTCTCTACAACATTACAACACTTCAAATGAACAGTACCAATACTTCTCTACAACATTACAACACTTCAGCTGAACAGTACCAATGCTTCTCTACAACATTACAATACTTCAGCTGCACAGTACCAATACTTCTCTACAACATTACAATACTCAGCTGGCCAGTACCAATGCTTCTCTACAACATTACAATACTTCCGCTGGATAGTACCAATATTCTCTACAACATTACAATACTTAAGCTGAACAGCACCAATATTCTCTACAACATTACAGTACTTCCGCTGGACAGTACCAGTACTTCTCTACAACGTTACAATTCTTCAGATGGGCAGTACCAATGCTTCTCTACAACATTACAATACTTCAGCTGCACGGTACTAATACTTCTCTACAGCATTACAACACTTCAGCTGAACAGTACCAATACTTGTCTACAACATTACAATACTTAAACTGAACAGCACCAATATTCTCTACATCACTACAGTACTTCAGCTGGACAGTACCAATACTTCTCTACAACGTTACAATACTTCAGCTGGCCAGTCCCAATACTTCTCTACAACATTACAACACTTCAGCTGCACAGTACCAATACTTCTCTACGTTACAATACTTCCACTGGACAGTACCAATATTCTCTACAACATTACAATACTTCCGCTGGACAGTACCAATATTCTCTACTACATTACAACACTTCATATGAATAGTACCAATACTTCTCTACAACATTTCAACACTTCAAATGAACAGTACCAATACTTCTGTACAACATTACAATACTTAAGCTGAACAGCACCAATATTCTCTACAACATTACAGTACTTCAGCTGGACAGTACCAATACTTCTCTACAACATTACAATACTTCAGCTGCACGGTACCAATACTTCTCTACAACATTACAACACTTCAGCTGAACAGTACCAATACTTGTCTACAACATTACAATACTTAAACTGAACAGCACCAATATTATCTACAACATTACAGTACTTCAGCTGGACAGTACCAATACTTCTCTATAATGTTACATTACTTCAGCTGGCCAATACCAATACTTCTCTACAACATTACAACACTTCAGTTGCACAGTACCAATGCTTCTCTACAACATTACAATACTTCAGCTGCACAGTACCAGTACTTCTCTACAACATTACAATACTTCCGCTGGACAGTACCAATATTCTCTAAAAGATTGCAACACTTCAGATTAACAGTAGCAATAACTCTCTACAACATTACACACTTCAGCTGAACAGTACCAATATTTCTCTACACAATTACAATACTTCAGCTGGACAGTACCAATACTTCTTTAGAACATTATAATACTTCAAATGAACAGTACCAATAACTCTCTACAACATTACAACACTTCAGCTGAACAGTACCAACATTTCTCTACGGCATTACAATACTTCAGCTGGTGGAGAGTATGACGTGGCAGAAGCCTGTGCTACCTAAGGCAATAGAGCGTGGTAGTTTTGGTGTTGTCAGAGGGTGGAGGTGGTGAGTGTGACATGGCAGAGGTCTGTGGTACCTCTGGCCACAGAGAGTGGCCATTTTGTTGTCAGTTGGTGGAGATGGAGAGTGTATTGTGGCAGAAGCCTGTTGTACCTCCAGCAACAGAGAGTGGTAGTTTTGTTGTGGTCAGAGGGTGGAGGTGGAGAGTGTGATGTGGCTGACGCTTGTGGTACCTAAGGCTACAGAGAGTGGTAGTTTTGTTGTCAGAGGGTGGAGGTGGAGAGTGTGACATGGCTGACGCTTGTGGTACCTAAGGCCAAAGATAGTGGTAGTTTTGTTGTTGTCATAGGTGAGGTGGAGAGTGTGATGTGGCAGAGGCCTGTGGAGCTAAGGCCACAGAGAATGGTTGTTTTGGTATTGTCAGAGGGTGGAGAGTGTGACATGGTAGAGGCCTATGGTACCTCTGGCCACGGAGAATGGTAGTTTTGGTATTGTCAGATGATGGAGGTGGAGAGTGTGACATGGCAGATGCTTGTGGTACCTAAGGCCAAAGATAGTGGTAGTTTTGTTGTTGTTATAGGTGAGGTGGAGAGTGTGATGTGGCAGAGGCCTGTGGTACCTAAGGCCACAGAGAATGGTAGTTTTGGTATTGTCAGAGGATGGAGGTGGAGAGTGTGACATGGCAGAGGCCTGCAGTACCTCCGGGCAGAGAGAGTGGTAGTTTTGTTATCAGAAGGTGGAGAGTGTGACATGGCAGAGGCCTGCAGTACCTCCGGCCACATATAGTGGTAGTTTTGTTGTTGTCATAGGTGAGGTGGAGAGTGTGATGTGGCAGAGGCCTGTGGTACCTAAGGCCACGGAGAGTGGTAGTTTTGGTATTGTCAGAGGGTGGAGGTGGAGAGCGGGACGTAGCCAAGGCATGCAGTACCGAAGGCCACAGAGAGTGGTAGTTTTGTTGTGGTCAGAGGGTGGAGGTGCAGAGTGGGACGTGGCAGAGGCCTGTGGTACCTAAGGCCACAGAGAGAGATGATTGTAGGAGGCTGGCCTGGTTTGTAGTGGGTACCTAAGTTACTTACACCTTACAGCCAGTCCAGTTATCCCTTACTAGCAAAATGTAGGCAGTGTCTAGCAGCTTAGACTGATAGAGGTAGCTATAGCAGAGCAGCTTTGGCTGAACTAGGAGACATGCAAAGCTCCTGCAATACCACTATAGTTACACAGTACTTATACACAAGAAAGGCAATACTCAGTGTTACCAAAAATAAAGATACTTTTTTTTAGTGACACAAGGCCAAAAATATCTTAGAGGCAATACTCCCACTGGAGGTAAGTATTATTATATACAATATATACACTAGAGAGCAACATAAGGTAAGTAAACAGTCATAGAATAGTGGAAACAGTAGAAAATACAATAGATTGCAATGGGCCTAGGGGCAACACAAACCATATACTAAAATAGTGGAATGCGAATGTCGAATTCTCCCCTAGGTAAGTGTAGTGTGTAGAGGGGCGCTGGGAGTGTAAGAAAACACCAAAGGTAAGTAAAGTACCCCACCCCAGAGCCCAGGAAAGCAGGAGTAAAGTACAGCAAGTTTCCTCAGAACACACTACAAGTCGTGATGAAGAATTATGCAAGAACCAAGCAAGACTTCAAGCAACCACTGGTGGATTCCTGGACCTGAAGACCTGTGGAGAGAGGAGACCAAGTCCAGAAGTCGAAGAAGAGTCCAGGAAGAACAGGAGCCCCTGCCCACCTGGAAGAAGGTGCAAAACTGGATTCTCCGGTTAGAAGAAAAGTACAGAAGAGCACCAAAGAAGAAAGCTGTGGTGCAGGAGATGTCCCACGTCGAGTTGTTGGATGCAGGCTGTTTGCGTCGCTGAATTCTGCCAACAAGCCTTTGTTCAAGCAAGTGTAGGAGGCTGGACTGGCTTGTAGTGAGTACCTAGGGGTACTTACACCTTGCACTTGTCTGGTTTGTTCCACTCTCAATCTATTGAGCTCCCTTTCTAACACTCTGTCATCAGGGTGGGTGGGTGGGACATTCCTTGAAACAGAAGTATGGTGAGAATGAACAGAAGGAGACCTGGCCCTAACAAATGGCACCTTAACAACTTGGCTACCAGATAGAGCACTTCTACTATGATGAGAAGGGATACTCTTACTGTGATGTGAAACAACACTATCAGTGTAGGAGGCTGGACTGGCTTGTAGTGAGTACCAAGGGGTACTTGCACCTTGCACCAGGCCCAGTTATCCCTTATTAGTGTATAGGGTGTCTAGCAGCTTAGGCTGATAGATAATGGTAGCTTAGCAGAGCAGCTTAGGCTGAACTAGGAGATGTGTGAAGCTACTACAGTACCACTTAGTGTCATATGCACAATATCATAAGAAAACACAATACACAGTTATACTAAAAATAAAGGTACTTTATTTTTATGACAATATGCCAAAGTATCTTAGAGTGTACCCTCAGTGAGAGGATAGGAAATATACACAAGATATATATACACAATAGCAAAAATATGCAGTATAGTCTTAGAAAACAGTGCAAACAATGTATAGTTACAATAGGATGCAATGGGGAAACATAGGGATAGGGGCAACACAAACCATATACTCCAAAAGTGGAATGCGAACCACGAATGGACCCCAAACCTATGTGACCTTGTAGAGGGTCGCTGGGACTATTAGAAAATAGTGAGAGTTAGAAAAATAACCCTCCCCAAGACCCTGAAAAGTGAGTGCAAAGTGCACTAAAGTTCCCCTAAGGACAAAGAAGTCGTGTTAGAGGAATAATGCAGGAAAGACACAAACCAGCAATGCAACAACTGAGGATTTCCAATCTAGGGTACCTGTGGAACAAGGAGACTAAGTCCAAAAGTCACAAGCAAGTCGGAGATGGGCAGATGCCCAGGAAATGCCAGCTGCGGGTGCAAAGAAGCTTCTACTGGACAGAAGAAGCTGAGGTTTCTGCAGGAACGAAAAGGGCTAGAGACTTCCCCTTTGGTGGACGGATCCCTCTCGCCATGGAGAGTTGTGCAGAAGTGTTTTCCCGCCTAAAGAACGCCAAAAAGCCTTGCTAGCTGCAAATCGTGCGGTTAGCGTTTTTGGACGCTGCTGGGGCCCAGGAGGGACCAGGAGGTCGCAAATTGGACCTGAAGAGAGAGGGGACGTCGAGCAAGACAAGGAGCCCTCTCTGAAGCAGGTAGCACCCGGAGAAGTGCCAGAAACAGGCACTACGAGGATGCGTGAAACGGTGCTCGCCGAAGTTGCACAAAGGAGTCCCACGTCGCCGGAGACCAACTTAGAAAGTCGTGCAATGCAGGTTAGAGTGCCGTGGACCCAGGCTTGGCTGTGCACAAAGGATTTCCGCCGGAAGTGCACAGGGGCCGGAGTAGCTGCAAAGTCGCGGTTCCCAGCAATGCAGCCCAGCGAGGTGAGGCAAGGACTTACCTCCACCAAACTTGGGCTGAAGAGTCACTGGACTGTGGGGGTCACTTGGACAGAGTCGCTGGATTCGAGGGACCTCGCTCGTCGTGCTGAGAGGAGACCCAAGGGACCGGTAATGCAGCTTTTTGGTGCCTGCGGTTGCAGGGGGAAGATTCCGTCGACCCACGGGAGATTTCTTCGGAGCTTCTGGTGCAGAGAGGAGGCAGGCTACCCCCACAGCATGCACAAGCAGGAAAACAGTCGAGAAGGCGGCAGGATCAGCGTTACAGAGTTGCAGTAGTCGTCTTTGCTACTATGTTGCAGGTTTGCAGGCTTCCAGCGCGGTCAGCAGTCGATTCCTTATCAGAAGGTGAAGAGAGAGATGCAGAGGAACTCGGATGAGCTCTTGCATTCGTTATCTAAAGTTTCCCCAGAGACAGAGACCCTAAATAGCCAGAAAAGAGGGTTTGGCTACCTAGGAGAGAGGATAGGCTACTAACACCTGAAGGAGCCTATCAGCAGGAGTCTCTGACGTCACCTGGTGGCACTGGCCACTCAGAGCAGCCCAGTGTGCCAGCAGCACCTCTGTTTCCAAGATGGCAGAGGTCTGGAGCACACTGGAGGAGCTCTGGACACCTCCCAGGGGAGGTGCAGGTCAGGGGAGTGGTCACTCCCCTTTCCTTTGTCCAGTTTCGCGCCAGAGCAGGGGCTAAGGGGTCCCTGAACCGGTGTAGACTGGCTTATGCAGAATTGGGCACATCTGTGCCCAACAAAGCATTTCCAGAGGCTGGGGGAGGCTACTCCTCCCCTGCCTTCACACCATTTTCCAAAGGGAGAGGGTGTCACACCCTCTCTCAGAGGAAGTTCTTTGTTCTGCCATCCTGGGCCAGGCCTGGCTGGACCCCAGGAGGGCAGCTGCCTGTCTGAGGGGTTGGCAGCAGCAGCTGCAGTGAAACCCCAGGAAGGGCAGTTTGGCAGTACCAGGGTCTGTGCTACAGACCACTGGGATCATGGGATTGTGCCAACTATGCCAGGATGGCATAGAGGGCGCAATTCCATGATCATAGACATGTTACATGGCCATATTTGGAGTTACCATTGTGCAGCTACATATAGGTAGTGACCTATATGTAGTGCACGCGTGTAATGGTGTCCCTGCACTCACAAAGTTCAGGGAATTGGCTCTGAACAATGTGGGGGCACCTTGGCTAGTGCCAGGGTGCCCTCACACTAAGTAACTTTGCACCTAACCTTTACCAGGTAAAGGTTAGACATATAGGTGACTTATAAGTTACTTAAGTGCAGTGTAAAATGGCTGTGAAATAACGTGGACGTTATTTCACTCAGGCTGCAGTGGCAGGCCTGTGTAAGAATTGTCAGAGCTCCCTATGGGTGGCAAAAGAAATGCTGCAGCCCATAGGGATCTCCTGGAACCCCAATACCCTGGGTACCTCAGTACCATATACTAGGGAATTATAAGGGTGTTCCAGTAAGCCAATGTAAATTGGTAAAAATGGTCACTAGCCTGTCAGTGACAATTTGGAAAGAAATGAGAGAGCATAACCACTGAGGTTCTGGTTAGCAGAGCCTCAGTGAGACAGTTAGTCACTACACAGGTAACACATTCAGGCACACTTATGAGCACTGGGGCCCTGGGTTACCAGGGTCCCAGTGACACATACAACTAAAACAACATATATACAGTGAAAAATGGGGGTAACATGCCAGGCAAGATGGTACTTTCCTACAATCAGTATGGTGTGACTCTACATCAGTACCAGCTATGCTAGGTGGCTTGCTAGGGGGCAGGCTAGGAAGTTTCCCTCCCACATCTTTTGCTAGGGGTGCCCCAGAATCAGAGTGGGAACCATCAGCTAACTTTTCAACAGAAGTGCCACCTCTGGCCTTATCCTGTTCAACAAGCATATTCACTAACAGTTCTCTAGGAGGATTCTTCCCTACACTTAAACCTCTTTCTATGCAGAGACTCCTTGCTCCTTTCCAGCTAAGGTGATCATAAGCAAGTTTGGACAGATCAACAGTTTGGCCTGTGCCAGACATTTTAGAAAGTGTTTAAGTGATAGAAAAAGTTAGAAAAAAGTTTTTCAGAACTTTTAGAAAGACAGAAAAAAACTTTTACAACTTTTTAAGAACTTTTTGAAAGTTTAGAAGTACTTTTCAGCACTTTAGAAAAGGAGTGAGAAAAGAAATGCAAAACTTTTTGGTTAGGTGTACATACACTGAACTTGTTTTGTATATTTTTCTCTTATGAAAAGTACAATGACAAAAGTGGTAAGTAGTTACAAAGCACTTATCCCACCACTGCACAACCAATGTAGGAGGCTGGACTGGCTTGTAGTGAGTACCTAGGGGTACTTACACCTTGCACCAGGCCCAGTTATCCCTTATTAGTGTATAGGGTGTCTAGCAGCTTAGGCTGATAGATAATGGTAGCTTAGCAGAGCAGCTTAGGCTGAACTAGGAGACGAGTGAAGCTCCTACAGTACCACTAGTGTAATATGCACAATATCATAAGAAAACACAATACACAGTTATACTAAAAATAAAGGTACTTTATTTTTATGACAATATGCCAAAAGTATCTCAGTGAGTACCCTCAGTATGAGGATAGCAAATATACACAAGATATATGTACACAATACCAAAAATATGCAGTATAGTCTTAGAAAACAGTGCAAACAATGTATAGTTACAATAGGATGCAATGGGGACACATAGGGATAGGGGCAACACAAACCATATACTCCAAAAGTGGAATGCGAACCACGAATGGACCCCAAACCTATGTGACCTTGTAGAGGGTCGCTGGGACTGTAAGAAAACAGTGAGGGTTAGAAAAATAGCCCACCCCAAGACCCTGAAAAATGAGTGAAAAGTGCACTAAAGTTCCCCCAAGAGCACAGAAGTTGTGATAGGGGAATTCTGCAGGAAAGACACAAACCAGCAATGCAACAACGATGGATTTCCAAACGAGGGTACCTGTGGAACAAGGGGACCAAGTCCAAAAGTCACAAGCAAGTCGGAGATGGGCAGATGCCCAGGAAATGCCAGCTGTGGGTGCAAAGAAGCTACTACTAGGATGTAGAAGCTGAGGATTCTGCAGGAACGACAAGGGCTAGAAACTTCCCCTTTGGAGGATGGATGTCCCACGTCGTGAAGAGTCGTGCAGAAGTGTTTTCCCACCGAAAAACCGCAAACAAGCCTTGCTACCTGCAAGGGTTGCGGTTAGGGTTTTTGGATGCTGCTGTAGCCCAGGAGGGACCAGGATATCGCTAATTGCGTCAGGGGACAGAGGGGGTGCCCAGCAAGACAAGGAGCCCTCTCAGAAGCAGGCAGCACCCGCAGAAGTGCCAGAACAGGCACTACAAAGAGGAGTGAAACAGTGCTCACCCGAAGTTGCACAAAGGAGTCCCACGCCGCCGGAGGACAACCTAGAAAGTCGTGCAATGCAGGTTAGAGTGCCGTGGACCCAGGCTTGGCTGTGCACAAAGGATTTCCGCCGGAAGTGCACAGAGGCCGGAGTAGCTGCAAAAGTCACGGTTCCCAGCAATGCAGTCTGGCGTGGGGAGGCAAGGACTTACCTCCACCAAACTTGGACTGAAGAGTCACTGGACTGTGGGAGTTACTTGGACAGAGTGGCTGGATTCAAGGGACCTCGCTCATCGTGCTGAGAGGAGACCCAGGGTACCGGTGATGCAGTTCTTTGGTGCCTGCGGTAGCAGGGGGACAATTCCGTCGACCCACGGGAGATTTCTTCGGAGCTTCTAGTGCAGAGAGGAGGCAGACTACCCCCACAGCATGCACCACCAGGAAAACAGTCGAGAAGGCGGCAGGATCAGCGTTACAGAGTTGCAGTAGTCGTCTTCGCTACTTTGTTGCAGTTTTGCAGGCTTCCAGCGCGGTCAGCAGTCGATTCCTTGGCAGAAGGTGAAGAGAGAGATGCAGAGGAACTCGGATGAGCTCTTGCATTCGTTATCTAAGGAAATCCCCAAAGCAGAGACCCTAAATAGCCAGAAAAGAGGGTTTGGCTACTTAGGAGAGAAGATAGGCTAGCAACACCTGAAGGAGCCTATCAGAAGGAGTCTCTGACGTCACCTGCTGGCCCTGGCCACTCAGAGCAGTCCAGTGTGCCAGCAGCACCTCTGTTTCCAAGATGGCAGAGGTCTGGAGCACACTGGAGGAGCTCTGGACACCTCCCAGGGGAGGTGCAGGTCAGGGGAGTGGTCACTCCCCTTTCCTTTGTCCAGTTTCGCGCCAGAGCAGGGCTGAGGGGTCCCTGAACAGGTGTAGACTGGCTTATGCAGAAATGGGCACATCTGTGTGCCCATGAAAGCATTTCCAGAGGCTGGGGGAGGCTACTCCTCCCCTGCCTTAACACCATTTTCCAAAGGGAGAGGGTGTAACACCCTCTCTCTGAGGAAGTCCTTTGTTCTGCCATCCTGGGACAAGCCTGGCTGGACCCCAGGAGGGCAGAAACCTGTCTGAGGGGTTGGCAGCAGCAGCAGCTGCAGTGAAACCCCGGGAAAGGCAGTTTGGCAGTACCAGGGTCTGTGCTAGAGACCCGTGGGATCATGGGATTGTGCCAACTATGCCAGGATGGCATAGAGGGGGCAATTCCATGATCATAGACATGTTACATGGCCATATTCGGAGTTACCATTGTGAAGCTACACATAGGTAGTGACCTATATGTAGTGCACGCGTGTAATGGTGTCCCCACACTCACAAAGTCCGGGGAATTGGCCCTGAACAATGTGGGGGCACCTTGGCTAGTGCCAGGGTGCCCACACACTAAGTAACTTAGCACCCAACCTTTACCAGGTAAAGGTTAGACATATAGGTGACTTATAAGTTACTTAAGTGCAGTGTAAAATGGCTGTGAAATAACATGGACGTTATTTCACTCAGGCTGCAGTGGCAGGCCTGTGTAAGAATTGTCAGAGCTCCCTATGGGTGGCAAAAGAAATGCTGCAGCCCATAGGGATCTCCTGGAACCCCAATACCCTGGGTACCTCAGTACCATATACTAGGGAATTATAAGGGTGTTCCAGTATGCCAATGTAAATTGGTAAAATTGGTCACTAGCCTGTTAGTGACAATTTGAAAGAAATGAGAGAGCATAACCACGGAGGTTCTGGATAGCAGAGCCTCAGTGAGACAGTTAGTCATCACACAGGGAACACATACAGGGCACACTTATGAGCACTGGGGCCCTGGCTGGCAGGGTCCCAGTGACACATACAACTAAAACAACATATATACAGTGAAATATGGGGGTAACATGCCAGGCAAGATGGTACTTTCCTACAGCAAGTATGCAGTTTGCGTCAAAAAGGAGCTGCCTGGACCCAGGAGGGACCTGGGGGTCTCAGCTCAGACTGAAGAGACAGAGGGGGCTCTCAGCACTTCAGGGAGCCCTCAGAAGACCGGGCAGCATCTAGGGGAGTCCCAGAACACGGGGACAAAGAAGATGCAAAGTGTGGTCATCGCAGCACTACACTGGAAGGTCCCATGCCGCCGGAGAACAACTCTGGGAGCTGTGCGTCGCAGGATGGAGTGCCGGCGACCTGGGCTACACTGTTCATGAAGGATTCTTGGAAGAAGTGCACAGAAGCCCACAGAGCTGCAGAAGACGCTGTGCACAGGGGTACTGTCGCAGCACGGGGAGGCAAGCTCTTACCGCCACCAAATTTGGACAGCTGGACCTTTGGACAGTCTCGGTCACTTCAGTCAATGACCTGTGTTCCAGGGAGCACGCTTCTCGTCAGGAGACGAGTCCCAGTGTACCGGTTGTCGTCGCAGAGAGGTGCCTGCAGAAGCAGGAAAGTGATTATCACTCCACAGGAGATTCTTTCGGTTCTTCTGGTGCAGGATGAAGACAGGCAGTCCTCAGAGCGTGCACGCCTTGGAAACTGTTGCAGTTGCTGGCAGGAGCTGAAGTTGCAGGTCACAGGAGTCGTCCTGGATACTTTGTTGTAGTTACAGCTGTTCCTGGAGCAGTCTGAGGTTGATCCGATGGTCAGAAGCTGAAGCAGAGGATGCAGAGGAGTCCTGGAGGAATCTTGGAAACCAAATCTGAGGAAACACCCAGAGGAGAGACCCTAAATACCCCTGAGAGGGGAAGTGGCTACCTACCCAGGTATGCACCTATGAGGAGGGGTCTCTGACGTCACCTGCTGGCGCTGGTCACTCAGAGGTCTCCAGAGGGTCCCCACACCTTGGAATCCAAGATGGCTAATGCCAGGGACACTCTGGAGGAGCTCTGGGCACCTCCCCTGGGGTGGTGATGGACAGGGGAGCGGTCACTCCCCTTTCTTTTGTCCAGGTTCGCGCCAGAGCAGGGACTGGGGGTCCCTGAACCGGTGTAGACTGGCTTATGCAAGGAGGGCACCATCTGTACCCATCAAAGCATTTCCAGAGGCCAGGAGAGGCTACTCCTCTCAGGCCCTTAACGCCTATTTTCAAAGGGAGAGGGTGTAACACCCTCTCTCAGAGGAAATCCTTTGTTCTGCCTTCCTGGGACTGAGCTGCTCAGACCCCAGGAGGGCAGAAACCTGTCTGTGAGGTGGCAGCAGTTGAAACCTCGGAGAACTGGATTGGCAGTACGGGGGGGGTCCATGGTGGAGCCCCCAGGGTGCACGGGATTGGCCGCCCAATACCAGATTTGGAATGGGGGACAATTCCATGATCTTAAACACCTTACATGGCCATATTCGGAGTTACCATTGTGAAGCCACATATATGAATTGACGTATATGTAGTGCATGCATATAATGGGATCCCCCCACTCATGGACTCCGGGGAATTGGATCTGGACAACGTAGGGGCACCTTTTCTAATGTAAGGTTGCCGTCACATACAGTAACTTTGCACCTAGCCTTCAGTAAATGACGGTTACACATATAGGAGACTTATAAGTTACTTAAGTGCAGTGAAAATGGCTATGAAATAGTGTGTGCACTATTTCACTCAGGCTGCATTGACAGTCCTGATGAAAGGTTTGTATGAGCTCCTTATGGGTGGCAAAAGAAATGCTGCAGCCCATAAGGATCTCCTCGTACCCCAATGCCCTGGGTACATAGGTACCATATATGGGGCCCCTATAAGGGGGGTCCAGTGGGCCAATCAGAATTGGAATATGGAGTCACTAAACTATAGTGACAAATTTGGTAAGTAGAGAGAGCATAAGCACTGGAGTTCTGGTTAGCACAACTTCAGTGTCACTGTTAAGCATGGTGACAATACACATAGGCCACAAACTATAGCACTGGGGTCCTGGCTGGCAGGAATCCAGTGAGGCAGTAAAACACACTGACAAACACTCACAAACAAGCCAAAAGTGAGGGTAACCATGCTAGAAAGAGGCTACCTTCTCATAGTGATTTTGTGGTCAGAGGGTGGAGTTGAGGAGTGTGACGTGACAGAGGCCTGTGGTACCAGATGCCACAGAGAGTGGCTGTGGAGAGGATGAGTTGGAGAGATTGACATGGCAGAGGCCCGTGGTAGCTCCAGCCACAGAGTGTGGTAGTTTTGTTGTCAGAGGGTGGAGGTGGAGAGGGTGACGTGGCAGAGGCCTTTTGTACCTCTGGCCACAGAGATTGGTAGTTCTGTTGTTGTCAGACAGTGGAGGTGAAGAGTGTGACGTGGTAAAGGCCTGTTGTACCTCTGGCCACAGAGATTGGTAGTTTTGTTGTGGTCAGACAGTGGAGGTAGAAAGAGTGACGTGGTAGAGGCCCGTGGTACCTCTGGCCACAGACAGTGGTAGTTTTGGTGTGGTCAGAGGGTGGAGGTGGAGACTGTGACGTGGCAGATGCCTTTGGTACCTAAGGCCACAGAGAGTGGTAGTTTTGTTGTCAGAGGGTGGAGGTGGAGAATGTGACATGGCAGACACTTGTGGTACCTCTGGCCACAGAGAGTGCTAGTTTTGTGGTCAGACATTGGAGGTGGAGACTGTGACGTGGCAAAGGCCTGTGGTACCTCTGGTCACAGTGAGTGGTAGTTTTGTTGTCAGAGGGTGGAGCTGGAGAGTGTGACGTGGCAGAGGCCTGTGGTACCTCCGGCCAGAGAGAGTGGCAGTTTTGTTGTGGTCATACAGTGGAGGTGGAGATTGTGACATAGCAAAGGCCTGTGGTACCTCCAGCCACAGAGAGTGGTAGTTTTGTTGACGGAGGGTGGAGGTGGAGAGTGTGGAGTGGCAGAAGCCTGTGGAACCTAAGGCCAGAGAGCGTGGTAGTTTTGGTGTTGTCAGAGGGTGGAGGTGGAGAGTGTGACGTGGCAGAGGCCTGTGGCACCTCCAGCCACAGAAAGTAGTAGTTTTGTTGTCAGAGGATGGAGCTGGAGAGTGTGACATGGCAGAGGCCTGTGGTCCCTCCAGCGATAGAGAGTGGAAGTTTTGTTGTCAGAGGGTGGAGGTGGAGAGTGTAATGTGGCAGAGGCCCGTGGTACCTAAGGCCACAGACAGTGGTAGTTTTGGTGTGGTCACAGGGTGGAAGTGGAAATTGTGATGTGGCAGAGGCTTGTGGTATTAAGGCCACAGAGAATGGTAGTTTTGTTGTCGGAGGGTGGAGGTGCAGAGGGTAACATGGCAGAGGCCTGTGGTACCTAAGGACACAGAGGGGGTCATTACGACCTTGGCGGTATAAGGCGCTTACCGCCGTGCAGAAGACCGCCAAAACGCCGCCACGGCCGCGGTAGACCGCCACATCTATTATGACACACATCTCAGAATCCGCCGAAATTCAGACACCCACACAACACCGCCACACCAAAGGTCAGCGATAAACATGCGGAAACAAATCCTCCACCTCCACGCCAACAGAAACACGCCCATGCTATTACGACCCACGAATCCACGCAGCGGTCTTTCAACCGCGGTATTCCATTGGCGGTACACACCGCCGCGCTCAAAATACACACACATCTCCAACACACCGCCACATTGGACAATTCCAAATACACACTGTAGGAGGCTGGACTGGCTTGTAGTGAGTACCAAGGGGTACTTGCACCTTGCACCAGGCCCAGTTATCCCTTATTAGTGTATAGGGTGTCTAGCAGCTTAGGCTGATAGATAATGGTAGCTTAGCAGAGCAGCTTAGGCTGAACTAGGAGACGTGTGAAGCTACTACAGTACCACTTAGTGTCATATGCACAATATCATAAGAAAACACAATACACAGTTATACTAAAAATAAAGGTACTTTATTTTTATGACAATATGCCAAAGTATCTTAGAGTGTACCCTCAGTGAGAGGATAGGAAATATACACAAGATATATACACAATAGCAAAAATATGCAGTATAGTCTTAGAAAACAGTGCAAACAATGTATAGTTACAATAGGATGCAATGGGGAAACATAGGGATAGGGGCAACACAAACCATATACTCCAGAAGTGGAATGCGAACCACGAATGGACCCCAAACCTATGTGACCTTGTAGAGGGTCGCTGGGACTATTAGAAAATAGTGAGAGTTAGAAAAATAACCCTCCCCAAGACCCTGAAAAGTGAGTGCAAAGTGCACTAAAGTTCCCCTAAGGACAAAATAGTCGTGTTAGAGGAATAATGCAGGAAAGACACAAACCAGCAATGCAACAACTGTGGATTTCCAATCTAGGGTACCTGTGGAACAAGGGGACCAAGTCCAAAAGTCACAAGCAAGTCGGAGATGGGCAGATGCCCAGGAAATGCCAGCTGCGGGTGCAAAGAAGCTTCGACTGGACAGAAGAAGCTGAGGTTTCTGCAAGAACGAAAAGGGCTAGAGACTTCCCCTTTTGTGGACGGATCCCACTCGCCTTGGAGAGTCGTGCAGAAGTGTTTTCCCGCCGGAAGGACGCCAACAAGCCTTGCTACACGCAAATCGTGCGTTTGGCGTTTTTGGACGCTGCTGGGGCCCAGGAGGGACCAGGAGATCGCAAATTGGACCTGAAGAGAGAGGGGACGTCGAGCAAGACAAAGAGCCCTCACTGAAGCAGGTAGCACCCGGAGAAGTGCCAGAAACAGGCACTACGAGGATGCGTGAAATGGTGCTCGCCGAAGTTGCACAAAGGAGTCCCACGTCGCCGAAGACCAACTTAGAAAGTCGTGCAATCCAGGTTAGAGTGCCGTGGACCCAGGCTTGGCTGTGCACAAAGGATTTCCGCCGGAAGTGCACAGGGGCCGGAGTAGCTGCAAAGTCGTGGTTCCCAGCAATGCAGCCCAGCGAGGTGAGGCAAGGACTTACCTCCACCAAACTTGGGCTGAAGAGTCACTGGACTGTGGGGGTCACTTGGACAGCGTCGCTGGATTCGAGGGACCTCGCTCGTCGTGCTGAGAGGAGACCAAAGGGACCGGTAATGCAGCTTTTTGGTGCCTGCGGTTGCAGGGGGAAGATTCCGTCGACCCACGGGAGATTTCTTCGGAGCTTCTGGTGCAGAGAGGAGGCAGGCTACCCCCACAGCATGCACAAGCAGGAAAACAGTCGAGAAGGCGGCAGGATCAGCGTTACAGAGTTGCAGTAGTCGTCTTTGCTACTATGTTGCAGGTTTGCAGGCTTCCAGCGCGGTCAGCGGTCGTTTCCTTATCAGAAGGTGAAGAGGGAGATGCAGAGGAACTCGGCTGAGCTCATTACTTTCGTTATCTAAAGTTTCCCCAGAGACAGAGACCCTAAATAGCCAGAAAAGAGGGTTTGGCTACCTAGGAGAGAGGAAAGGCTACTAACACCTGAAGGAGCCTATCAGCAGGAGTCTCTGACGTCACCTGGTGGCACTGGCCACTCAGAGCAGTCCAGTGTGCCAGCAGCACCTCTGTTTCCAAGATGGCAGAGGTCTGGAGCACACTGGAGGAGCTCTGGACACCTCCCAGGGGAGGTGCAGGTCAGGGGAGTGGTCACTCCCCTTTCCTTTGTCCAGTTTCGCGCCAGAGCAGGGGCTAAGGGGTCCCTGAACCGGTGTAGACTGGCTTATGCAGAATTGGGCACATCTGTGCCCAACAAAGCATTTCCAGAGGCTGGGGGAGGCTACTCCTCCCCTGCCTTCACACCATTTTCCAAAGGGAGAGGGTGTCACACCCACTCTCAGAGGAAGTTCTTTGTTCTGCCATCCTGGGCCAGGCCTGGCTGGACCCCAGGAGGGCAGCTGCCTGTCTGAGGGGTTGGCAGCAGCAGCAGCTGCAGTGAAACCCCAGGAAGGGCAGTCTGGCAGTACCAGGGTCTGTGCTACAGACCACTGGGATCATGGAATTGTACCAACAATGCCAGGATGGCATAGAGGGGGCAATTCCATGATCATAGACATGTTACATGGCCATATTCGGAGTTACCATGGTGAAGCTACATATAGGTAGTGACCTATATGTAGTGCACGCGTGTAATGGTGTCCCCGCACTCACAAAGTTCAGTGAATTGGCTCTGAACAATGTGGGGGCACCTTGGCTAGTGCCAGGGTGCCCTCACACTAAGTAACTTTGCACCTAACCTTTACCAGGTAAAAGTTAGACATATAGGTGACTTATAAGTTACTTAAGTGCAGTGTAAAATGGCTGTGAAATAACGTGGACGTTATTTCACTCAGGCTGCAGTGGCAGGCCTGTGTAAGAATTGTCAGAGCTCCCTATGGGTGGCAAAAGAAATGCTGCAGCCCATAGGGATCTCCTGGAACCCCAATACCCTGGGTACCTCAGTACCATATACTAGGGAATTATAAGGGTGTTCCAGTAAGCCAATGTAATTTGGTAAAAATGGTCACTAGCCTGTCAGTGACAATTTGGAAAGAAATGAGAGAGCATAACCACTGAGGTTCTGATTAGCAGAGCCTCAGTGAGACAGTTAGTCACTACACAGGTAACACATTCAGGCACACTTATGAGCACTGGGGCCCTGGGTTACCAGGGTCCCAGTGACACATACAACTAAAACAACATATATACAGTGAAAAATGGGGGTAACATGCCAGGCAAGATGGTACTTTCCTACACAACCCCCCCCCAAACGAAGGACAATAAGACTAGCCATTACCTGATGAGTCTTCATTGTCTAAGTGGAAATATCTGGAGAGTCCATCTGCATTGGAGTGGCTACTCCCAGGTCTATGTTCCACTGTATAGTCCATTCCCTGTAGGGATATGGACCACCTCAACAATTTAGGATTTTCACCTTTCATTTGTTTTAGCCAAAGTAGAGGTTTGTGGTCTGTCTGAACAATGAAGTGAGTGCCAAACAGGTATGGCCTCAACTTCTTCAGAGCCCAGACCACAGCAAAGGCCTCCCTCTCAATGGCAGACCAACGCTTTTCTCTAGGGGTCAACCTCCTACTAATAAAAGCAACAGGTTGATCCTGGCCCTCAGAATTAAGTTGTGATAGGACTGCCCCTACTCCTAATTCAGATGCATCAGTCTGGACATAGAATTTTTTAGAGTAACAAGGGCTTTTCAGGACAGGTGCAGAGCACATGGCCTGCTTCAGCTCCTCAAAAGCTTTCTGACAGCTTGCTGTCCATAATACCTTTTTAGGCATTTTCTTGGATGTGAGGTCATTAAGAGGGGCTGCAATGGAGCCATAGTTCTTAATGAACCTCCTGTAATACCCAGTGAGGCCTAGGAAGGCTCTCACCTGAGTCTGCGTGGTAGGGGGAACCCAATCAATAATAGTTTGGATTTTCCCCTGAAGTGGTGCAATCTGTTCCCCACCAACAAGGTGTCCCAGATAAACCACCTTACCCTGCCCTATCTGGCACTTTGAAGCCTTGATAGTGAGGCCTGCCTTTTGCAGAGCCTCCAAAACTTTCCATAGGTGGACCAGGTGATCATCCCAGCTGGAGCTAAAGACAGCTATATCGTCCAAATATGCTGCACTGA